>NW_024736097.1:777500-982500 GCF_018991925.1 Homarus americanus
TTGCTGGACCTCCACTGCAGCAGACGCCTGGTGTAGTATATTGACATTTTCGCTTCACCATTAACACCGGGTTATGACTCTATACAGTACGTCAGATCTGCTGGTGTTGACGCCGTGGCCGGGGTTCATTTTCTCTTTGTAATTGATGGTGGCGGCGTGGATGGTAGGACTCTGTATCCTTGAATAACAGGCAGTGTGTTGTGCATGTGTGTTATGTAGTATAAGTTTATGTTAGGGTGCGTACTTATACAGATTTTATGGTAGTGTATATTTTACGTATGCATATATATATATATATATATATATATATATATATATATATATATATATATATATATATATATATATATATATATATATATATATATATATAAAATGACCACTGAAACACCCAGCACACAAGAACGAGGCCCAATACTACAAAGCTTTAATATTTACAAGATGGTCGAAGCGGAGACTCCCCCCAAAAGGAAATTACCATTCCTTTCTTGCCCTTGGCAGCCGTCTCCCTGACTTGCTCTGGTTACGGATGGAGAAAAAAAATAAGTGTATAAAAAAATATAGGACGTCATCCCCTCAATAGCAATCTGATGTATTTTTCATGTAGCCAGATGTTTGGATCGTCTGGGACTTTAATGCAGTTTTTTATATAAATGGATCCAGTTCACGAAGTTACCATCGGCGGAAATCCTGGCCGGAGTCTATACAAGTTATATAGGGCAGTTTTTGGTGGGTTTGTTAGGGGTTCAAGTCTGCATCAGCTAACAGAAGGCGTTTGTCTCTCTTGTGTAAACGCTTTATTTCCAGTTTGTTTATGAATGGATATTGAAGCTATTCTTATTGTTTTTATCTACTTGTAAATGTGATTATTTTTTGGTGTTATAGGTTTGATTCGATCGTCTATTATGGCCACCCTATCCGAGTTAGCTTTATATTTATTAACATAGTTTTAGTTCACATATATTACTCTCGACATATTGTACTGTATACCTAACAAGAAGTGAAGGTAATGCTTACTATATATATTGTGTCTCTGTCACTGCTGAATGAATGCACACACACACACACACACACACACACACACACACACACACACACATGCATCATTATTAATTTTTTTTGACAATGTTGAGATTCGAAACAGAGATATATCAATACTATGATTTATATTTTACAAAATACAGTGACCAAGATTTTTACACGCGAGCAAGACCGGTCGTAACTCATCTATTTTCATGTATCAGCATTTTTTCTGCATATTTTTTTTTTTTTTACAAATTTTATTTTAGAGTATGGAATATTTTCTCACAATTTAATAATTATCGTAATTAACTTATATAAGTCTTCCTCTCGACGTAAAGCGAGTTTACCAAAAATAAAATAGCCAGAGCGTGAAGTAAGAAACAGATATAAATCATTGCCCGAGAAGCAATTTGGCAGGTGAAAATGGATAAATTGTTTGTCATAAAACTAAAATTTCAATTGTGCTTCAAAAATACGGAATGGCCAGCAGCATAAAAATGAGACGAAAGGACGTATCACAATGAACATGCTATAGAAAATGAACTGGTAAACATTATAGAAAGAAAAAACAATCATGTAAAAAAAATAAAAAAATAAATTCTAAAAATGAAATCTGACATTGTCCTACTTTTCAAGACCAAAATAACCTCGTAGACGATGGTGGCTCATATTGTGTACAGCTGACTGATGATACCTGTGTTATTGTTGACTGTGTGGGTAACTTGATGGTCATAGTGATACAATTCAGCCGTGGAGCTATTTTTACTTTAAGACGAAACCAAGATTTTTAGGCCAGGTTTATACGGCCAAAGGTCAGTACCCTTAAGATAGCATGAGTGGATGTGTGGTCATGTACCGAGGCGTGTTTACAGAGAGCCGAGGGAAGAAATCTAGTAGCTCTACACTCAACCTGAAAGACTTCCCCAGCTGCTCGTAGATTGTGTGCTTAAGGGAGCGTGTGGAGCCCCCACTTATCCTGCCTTACACCTCCACCACATAAATAAATAAACATCGGATCTGAGAGTAAGTAAGAGGTTCCATATGTTATATATAAGATCCTTTAATAACTTTAGCTTTGAAAACAAAATTGAAAAATAATGAGCTGAAGCTATTTTTTCCCTCATATACTGTGGTGAACTACGGCTTATGAAATTATGTAGAAAAGTCTTCTATATAAAATGAAATATGAAATTATTATATTCTTTAATCTCAAATTAATCACCTAAGTAAATCCACTCTCTACAAGTATATTCAAAAGCCAAAAAGTTCAACAGCTCTTATGTACACTGTTGATTAAGGTTTAAATACTATCAAGTCTGTGTAATCTGGGAGCAGCCAGATCTCAGATAGTTCGAATCCATAACTGTTAATATTCCTTTACGAAGAACAGAAGATAATTTTTTCCTCCTTTTAATATTAACAAATCTATATGGAAAAATTCAGTGTCTGATGTTTAACCATTAAAAAAATCAATGTTTTAGTGTTTTATTTTAAAATACTCATGTCATGGCGAGCTAAGACCCGCCAAACCCCCTTACAGAGAGGGCTTCCAATAAGTCAATGGAGCTAATTATCTCCATGCATGTATGATCTTTATAAAGCTTGGCTCAATAAATAGACACTCTAAAGTAACCTCCTCCAACCCTCACAAATGATCATCCAGGTAAGTGAAGTATTCCTGAGGACACCCACAGAGAAAGGGAGAGATTCAACACGTAATGGTGAATTCCAGCTGTAATTAGAAGTTGTAACCTGTTGTAAATTAAAGAGTCCAACAATATTTAGGATGGTGTTTTATTACTGTTCGTCACAGTGACTCAAACTAACAATAACAACAAATACACCGCAATGCTTTTCTCACAATCTTCTACTACTTACGGGTAATAATGGTAATTATTTGGACAGTTTTCTAGTGCAGATAGTTTGACCATAGGACGGCCAGAGTTCCTAACACCTGGCAGCCTCAGGTGACACTTAAGAGTGAAAGTAGATTGATAGTGAGTGAACAGATGTGTGACTGAATGAATATGTTCAGGTACACAGAAATGTCACTTGAGTCCACCTATATTCAGACAGGACATTCTCTTAGATAAAATACAGATTTTAAATGTCAGTAATAAATAAAACAAAAGGTTTCCTGCACAGTTACTATGGAAAACCAGACAGTAACACCAGTCAGACTAACAAACCCAGGACACCACATTTCATTTTCAAACATCAAAATCCAAGGTCGTACAAATTACGCTGTATAACGTAAAAGGTAATCAGTAGTTTATACTTCACCAAACAAGGACACACAGTTCAGAGGATTGTGTAACGCTTTGCCAACAGAGACAAGAATTTCAAGAACGCCGCACCACCGTAAATTCTCAAAGCCTTTGGGAGAAGATCAGTGTTTTATCCATCACGACCAAAATTAGTATCAAGCATTAGCAACAATGTCTCCATAACCGGTTGCTTGATCGCTGCGTTAAACAAAGTGGTGAAAATACTAGCACTGCAATAACACATTGTCCTTAGACATAGACACAGGGGCATGTGCCAATGCAATTACTTCAACGTTGAGTACAGAATAACAGTGAACATATCATCAGAATGATTGACAAACATGGCCTGCAGACATTGATCTATCCAGAGTATCAGGCTAACATTTAGATATAACGTGAGTAATCACTTTACTCATATTTTTTTCTAATGCCAGTAGAAACCTCCTAGCAGAGCTCTACATAGTCAAACACTTCTCTCTGCCAGCTGATGGTTTGAAACATTGAAGCAAAATAGTATAGATGTCCAATTAAAGCAGCATATTATAACATTTAATACCAATATATATCATGCTGTACAAAACACACAACTATTGGTCAACTGAAATGTGAGCATGATAACCAACTCGACAGGCACGAGGACGTGTTCACTCCATATAGTAACTCAATTCACATACGAGACATGAGCAGCAAAGGAGGATTGTAGTCTCTGCGGCGTTAACAGGTGCACAACATTTTCAGAATGACGAAATAACCAGAACCACAATTCGGTTACCAGATGTCTTCACGGGAACCAACGTAGTGAGTCTTAATAAAAGTGCCAAAGTAAAACAGCTATAATTTGAGTCTACCTTGAATACAATTAGACCAAGTGGTTTAACACATATCTTCTTGTTCTTAATAGAACTGGCGGACCCAATGCCGGAATGGAAAATAACCAAAAAGATCATGTAATAATGTAAAGGAATTCAAAGTTCTAAAGTTGATCGAATTAATGATATACGCAAGTCACTGTCTAGAAAATCACTGGATCAAGAAAACTTCCCGAGCAAACGCGATCCAGATCTTCAACACGGGAGGTAACAGCGATTTATTCAGTTAGCGGAGACACAAGACTCCTCAACAAGGACAAAAACAATTATAACTGATAATATATAAAACTGACTTAGACATACCTGAACTGTGGTGTGTTATGGCATGTTATGGTCCCCCCAGGAGCTGTTAACTTTCACCTACCTGGAAAAAAAACAAAATCAGATTAACCTTCCATCCCGCTTTAATCTTATAAAAAATGCTGTAAAGGTTAAGGAGAAAGTCCCCGCTTCTACCGTGTTATATATCAGAAGGATTTCAAGGATGAGTTTGTTTGAAAGTAAAAATGCTTATTAGCTGAGGGAGGCTTAAATAATGACTTGAACCTACAGTATTGCCTTTAGAAGTGTTCTTATGAAACGGGAAACGTTTGTGGGGCTACGACGATTGATAACAGAAACCAACCAAACTTAACTATATAGGTAAGATTATTAAGATTGGGTTAGTTGGTTCATGTTATCTATCATCATTATTGGTTTAGACCTTCAGCCTTCCCGAGGGAGTTTTGGTGACAAGATCATTAAGTCCTGAAGGAAAACTGTACCTGTGTATTACTGAAGATAAGCCAAATATATTAAACATTCTTGTCCATCGTGTTATAATAAGAGCGGCAGGAGTAGTACTCACCTTGTCATGGTGGTAGAGGAAGCTTTGGAGTCACCCGTCATGTCTTGGGCCAGGGATTATCCTGCCTGGAACATCATCATGAATGAGGCCGCAGTTCTGCTTTTATTACTCAGTTAAAATTCGAAAAAGGACAGCCATGGAACTCTATATTGATTTGCATGTAGAAAGATAGAGCAAAAAGTAAGAATACTTTTCTCTATAGCATTTCCGTCGAGAATTTATATATTTGGGGTTTTATGAACTTTTTTTATTTCAGGTTTGGTACTTTAGTTCCCGTGTTTTTTCTTTTGTCTTGTAAGGTTAACAAAAATTTACTTTTTAAGTGGAATAAAGAAGCAAAATAAATCTAAAAATATAAATTTCCAACAAAAACTCTATAGAGTAAACCTCTTATTATTTTCTCTATCTTCTTATATACAAATCAGTGTAAAGATCCCTGGTTAATCTGTTCCGAATCTTCATCCATTTCTCTAATTATAAACAATTTTATTGATATGTAAACCAAAACTCTATAAACCACAATACAAGAGATGATGGATACTTCCAACCCTCACTAAGGATCAGTAGAGCTCCTCGATATAACTTGACACAGCGAAGAACAAATAAATCCTAATGGTCAGAACCCTAAAGAATAACTCACTGACAATTTTCTGGTGATGCAATTCTTATTAATTTAATTGGGAATATGTTCTACAACATTTTCCCTAAACGAGTGATGTCAAATATTTGTAAGTCCTTTTACCCCTCATGTTCCTGCTCACTGTCAGGTTCCAGTTATCATTCTAGGTTATAAGCCTTTAATATAATTTATTGTGAGTTCATTGATGTTATGTAATATTAGAAAACCACGAATTTTCTGACTAGTTACAACATCTGTGGAAGACAGTTTGTCCCACAGGTCAAGAAAAACCGTAATTAGTCACAATAATTGCAAATATCGTACTTTTTCCATTTTCTTTTTGTATAAATAATTTATATGTGTCAACCACGTCCGCCTAATGCCAATTTTTGTTTCTTTACATACAAACCTTTACCAACGACCGAATGCCTACAGTAATAAATTAATATAGCTTTATCACGGAACCTTAATTTAGGTTTGGTTTGGTTCATCTTATGTTTGTAAGTCCATTATTTACAGTGAAATAACTATGGAAAATCAAAATAATCCTGCAATTCCTACAACTAATGTGCTTTCTGTTGACGTTAAGGAGAAGTTGTCTTTAATATATAACGAGTTGGAATAGGTGGGAGTTTACTACACAACTCATGAGAAGTATAACAAAATGTTCCTGCTATGTCCAGCCCACAACAGCTACATCCTCACTGTACATCTTCATATTTAACACATTAACCTCAACAAATACAACCCGTGTTGACCGCCACTTACCTCTTGATATTATATTCCCTCACCAATGAGGACACCTCACTGTGGCACTTTATAACACTTCTCTGTGACACTTGTTAACACGACTACAGCGGCAACTAAACTGACCGTCGCTGTTCATCACGCTAATTCATAAAACATCTTAAAGCAGGTGTTGGAATTTCATGGGGCTGAATGTATCTGTCTCATTATCGCGATAAGACTTCGATTGTCTCTCTCTCTCTCTTTGAATTTACGAAATACCCGATTCGCTGATCTAGAAGTAATGTAATTACTTTATATTTTTCAACATAAATTATTCTATGTAGATAAGAAACCTTTACTCTTCCAAATATAAAGATTATTGTCCCCAAAGAATGAGTTCAGTGTAACGAACACATTGTCCTCAACCTCTGAAACAACACTCCCTAACTCTGTCCTCATCAGCGTCTCAAAGTGTCAGTCAACTATGAAGAAACTTTGAGATTTTTTCTTGTTTTGCTTAACTCAGTTTGTTAACTGAATAAAATAAAAACATAAGCCATGAGATAAAAGATAAATATATTTAATCGACAAATATCGTTAACAAGTGACAAACGAAAACTTTTTTGTCAAATCAACGTTTTCGAAGACTTCCAACTACCAGCACAGATCACCACCAAAACAACTTAATAAACAAACTATATAACATTATCCTTATACTCTTGTGAGTCACCTCAATGTTGTACTAATGTGTTATACAGACTGTAGGTAAACTCACTAGGAGGAGACGACAAGTCACACTTATGTCAACAACTTGGTGTTTCATGTATACGTGTATTAGGAAGCACGACATAAATTATATGGTAGACTCAAAAAAATTGTTTAAAGCTATTCAGTAAGATCGTGGGAAAATAATGACAATATATCAATAATTTCTTGAATTTCTTAAATATTTTAGTAATATCGTGAATTCCCTGCGTGAAACAGTAATTATATAAAATTACTTAAATTTCCAGGGATTTCATGAAATTACTACCTTCACAATCTTAATAGAGTTTGGATGTACTGTATGTATGTGTCCATATGTTTATATACATGTATGTATTTCATCCATAAAACAAAAACCGATCCCCAAAACATAAAAATAAAAAAAATCTGGAACCAAGCTACAAAAACATGACAAAATATATTTTCGTGTGCGATAAATTTAATGTCTCTGGCATGCATGAGATACGAACCGGTGCACTCCCAAATCCCACAACCCCAACACTCAAAACAAATAAAACTGCAAGCCATATTTACGATGCACATATGAATGCACGTGATGGTAAATACATGGGGAAGGGGGGTAGGGTGGCATCTATCTATCCATCCATCTATGTAGCACTTTTTCATGTCCATACGAGCAAACACACAACCTCTCTCTCTCTCTCTCTCCTTACACATGTTTATTTTCCTCACTAACTCTAAACTATTATATTAACTATCTTCTCTTTTCTCTCTCCCCCTCACTTCTCCCATTTTTCCTCCCTTACATTACTATCACCCATCACTCTCTACACCGTCCACTCAACCTGATCTAATTCACGACACTATAAAAATTCCGGGTTACATCGTCGACATTTCCATAAAATAAAAATAAAAAGGAGGCTGGTAACTCGGGTATAAAGAGATACATATATTATTAAGATATGTCTCCAGATGATTGGCGGCAGAGTCAATTGTCTGGTGAAACTGTCATGTAATAATTACCTACGAACTATGAGTAAAATGTATTGGGACAGTTTTGTTTGATCGTGCAAAGTCTCGAGCTGTTAGATTAATTTAGATGGATTTGTTAAAATTATGTGATAAGATTATTTTTTATTAATTTGGTCTTATGTTCATTAGATTAAATTAAAAATAGGATAGGTTATGATAATTCAGATAAGTTTCTTGGGTTAGAATACAGCAAGAATGACCAGGTGGCTGATAAGGGACTAATGGTTCAGGAAGATAAAGATTAGAGTCGTAGATACAAACAATGCTGATTTTTTTTTTGGGGTGTTATTTTTGGTATTGGTAACAAGTTGTCTTTTTTTTTTTTCAAGCCTTTCCAGGGTGCGATACGACCTTCTTGCTCTTCAAGAAAGGGTAAACAGATGGTTTGGTTGGCATGGACAAATGTTCTTCCTGCCACAGATGCATTTATTTTTATTGCTGACCATCCATTTGCGTCAACTGATCCAGACACTGAACACCTCAAACTCCCTGAGCGCTTGACAGTGATCAGGTAAGATACAACCAGTTAGTTAACAGGACAATGGAAATGAGGCCCGGAGAGATCTTTTGGCCAAGTAAGGAAGGAGTCTGGCTGTATCGCATTGATTCAAGTAACTATTGTGATTTCTTTATATAATGGTATAACAGATTAAAATGTATTAATCTAAAACTGTGCTGAATTAATAATAGTAAACAAAATCTCAATACGCTTGTGTTAACGTTAAGATTTTGGTGGGGGCTTATTTCAAGAAATATTTTTGAGCTTGCTTGTATGGACACCTGTCAACCATGTCTAACAAAGCATTGCATGTTTCCTTACACGATGCATTAATACAAAACGTCAAGGTGGCTGTAAACTAGGCTGACATACGGACAAATAGTCGACAGGTAGAAACAATGGGTGGAGCTGGACACTGCATGACAAGCACTGGGAGAATGTGTGGATGACTCAATCAGAAGCATCTAAAGCATGTAGAGAACTTAACAAATTCCCTAAAGTTACTCTGTGATGCACTGCCGTTGTTAAATCTAGACCTGTGTTTCTTTTGAATCTTTATTATAAATAAACATGCTTCTTCACCATACACTATGAAACAGTTACCAGCGTGATAACATTTTTACATACATCGTAACACACACATACACATACAGTATGTTGTAGTGAAATAGTAAAAAAAAAAAGTCTTGCCTGGCTGTGTTATCCACCCTATCCTCCTTCTGGGTAGACAGGAAAATGGAGTAAAGAAACTTGCCCATAGTTTCACCCTGGCCGGGGATCAAACCCGTGTCCTCTTGCTTGCGAGGCGAGCATACTGACCATTACACCACAGGTCGCCATTTGCCTCTGTCTGCCCAGCAGTAATTCGGAACCTGGATGTTAATCTATTTACGGATAGTATTCCGGGGTAATGGTTAGTCAGTGCAGTTGGCGAGTTGTCTGGTCTTCTCGGACTATTCCTTTACACTGGGTCATGCAGCTCGTTAACTCAGGGTGTGGTTGTTGTGTTGGCGACAGCTTCTACGCCTTAAACAAATTCACGCCTTACAGTAGGTGGCCCTTGGGCTGGCCATCCTCGTTACACGAGGAGCAATTATTATTATTATTATTATTATTATTATTATTATTATTATTATTATTATTATTATTATTATTATTATTATTATTATTATTATTATATCCCCCATTCTCCATCGTTTCCTTGTTTCTTCCTTAATCTTTCTTCTCCAGTCCTACTTCATCTTTTCCTTCGTTCTCATTCTTCTCCCTTAACCACTCCTCTCTATCTCTTTCTCCTCTTCTGCTACTTCACTCCATTCTCTTCCTCTTGTTCTTCCTCCTCACCTTTCCTCTCGAATCTCGTCTATTTTTTTCCTCCCTTTCCTCTTCCCCATCCTCTTTTATTCCTACTTCCCTCCTCTTCATCCTCCTTTTAAATTCCTCCTCCTCTTCCATTCCCCTCCTCCTCATCCTCCTCCCCCCTCATCTTTTATCATCCCTTCCTCTTCCTCCTCCTCCTTGTACCACGAAGGAGAGAGCTGTGGCGCCTCAGTATCGATGACAAGGGCTTGGTGTCCGGGAGGTCTCCTTGAAGAATTATCACCAGCAACTCAACCTACCACCTATCACCAGCAACTCACCGCCTATCACCAGCAACTCACCGCCTATCACCAGCAACTCACCGCCTATCACCAGCAACTCACCGCCTATCACCAGCAACTCACCGCCTATCACCAGCAACTCACCGCCTATCACCAGCAACTCACCGCCTATCACCAGCAACTCACCGCCTATCACCAGCAACTCACCACCTATCACCAGCAACTCACCGCCTATCACCAGCAACTCACCGCCATGATGGAGAGAGGTAGAAACTTTGCGGTAATACTGTTTTTAAGACGATTATAAACGCAGAGCAAAAAATAAAATAAAATACTATTCATTATCGTGCGTGGAGCAGTCGTGTGTGCGTGTGCGCGTGCGTGTGTGTGTGTGTGTGCGTGTGTGTGTGTTGTGTTGTGTGTGTGTGTGTGTGTGCGTGTGTGCGTGTGTGTGTCAACTTTGAACCAATGAAATGATTCCTGAAGATCCTTAAAATAAATAAAATCTAAATATCGTAATTTTTTTTTTAAACTGGACATAAAGGTTTTTTTTCTTCTGATTTATTCCCCTATATCGCTAAGCTTACAAGTCATGTGGATTATATAGTATGACTTTAGGAAAATGTCTTAAGAGTGGAAAATATGTTTTATATGATGAGAGAGAGAGAGAGTGAGAGAGAGAGAGGTGCGGTGCGAGGTGCTGGCTTTTAAACAGAGAACAAAGTTTTCCTCCAGTTTTTTCTCTCTCTTACCTTTTAGTATTGTTTGTCCATTTCCTCGTCTACTCTTTTATCCTCATTCATTCATCCCTCCCCATTTCTTTTTTTTTATTCACTTCCCATTTATTTTTGTAATCGGGTTTTCCTTTATCCACCTAGTTATATCTTTAATTCTTTTTTTCAACTATTTGTCTTTTTTTTTAGTTTATCTTATTTAATATCATTCATCATTGTTTTTATCTCTAGAAGGACATGAGAACGTGTCTACGATAAAACACGTTGTTATATACATACATCGGGAACCTCGTAATCACAAATGCAAAAGAAACAGATTTACACACACACACACACACACACACACACACACACAACTATGTAATCAGAATATGCAGATGATCTTGATGCAATTGATAGATGCATAGTATAAGTATTAATAAAATAACCTAATCTATAACCCTAGCTTACCATATTTCATTATAATTCAGTTACGTTATGATACTAAACGAACTACAGAGTTACCTGACTTCCCCCGGGTGGAGAGAGAGAGTAAAATTTAATCAATCTTCATGGCGGAGAACACTTCACGGGACAGATGATTGACTCTTGCATAAATAATCCTGCAACGTACTACTGTATTATTCTTTCTCTAGACTCTTGTGAAGTCGAAAGGTCAGGGACAAACCTCAGCTGTGAACCTGTTGTCTACACACGCACGCAAGAACGCACGCACGCAAAAAGAAGGTAAAGACATAGAGGATGGTCTTGAAATACTGTGATAAAAATGGTTCTCAGTGTGGAGGTCGTTGCCGGAGTAAGTATCAGAGAAAATCTTCGAATGAATATGTCATAAGATTAAACTCGGGGAGATACACCAAACCCCAACGCCGTCATCAGGAAATTACTCATTTATATCTTAACAGTTTCTTCTGTCTCCAGGGGAGAGTTAAATATATCAACTTTAATTTGATTAATTTCGTATTTAATTATTCATTTTATCATCAGGAACTATGATCTCTTTCATGTTGAAAATAAAAATGTCGTTATTTTTATAATATATGTTATGTGTTTTGCCTTCTCAAAAAAATAGTAAAGCTTGATATAATTTTGTTATTTTAATAATTTTCTAGTTCCTTATTTTTTATGATTTTTTCTTAGCTGTTTGTTCTAGCCATCTTAAAGATTAATTCTAATGAGCGAAAACTGTAAACTTTGAATATGTTTCATCCGTCAACAATAAAAATCGATAAGCCTATTATTGTAAAGTAAAAAAAAACATTGAATTTACATTATATTTACGGTACTGCATTAACTACGACTTAAAATTTTAGATGAAATGATATGAAGTGAAGTCTGCACTGATGATAATAAAATATAACGTTACGGCCTCTTTGTGAGATAGTGAAGAGCGTCGCACCAATAAAATATAAGATAAAAGTAATGTAAAATGAATATGACTTCTACGTCTTTCGGGGTTTATGCTCAGATGCTTAATAGGTTTATGCTTATGGAAATACGATCATGGCTTTTAATATTTTCACGTGAACTTCAAAGGCAAAGAGCAGCAGAAAGACTTACAGGTAATCGTGTGTTTAGGTCTTGAATTTGCTTCCCTTTTATCATATAGTGTTCCGACAAACGTCTCTCTTAGGGTAACTATTTTTATGGATATTTGTGATTAATACGGGGATAATTTTGTGTTAATATTTACTCCCTATAATGTTTACATCTTGATTCTGGATCCCTTTAGATATTAGTTTCTGAATCCTTTGAAGGTTACGCTGAATAGATTAATAAACTCTTGAAAAGTGTTAAAAAAAGAATACTGGAGAGAGAGAGAGAGAGAGAGAGAGAGAGAGAGATATATACTTAGCATATAAAATAGAAGAAAAAAACAAACATGAAACAGCCACCAACACGTTTATAATTGTATTTATAAATGAAAGCGAAAAGAGAAAGCACCTTTCCTCACACGTCAATAGTGTACAACACTTCGTAGGTCTCACAACATCACGACACATGCAAAATATCGTCTAGTCTTTATATATAAAAACTATACAAGAAGTTATGTGGCGATACACTAATATAAGAAAACAATTACCAGTTTATATTCTTGTATCATGTAAACATAGACATTACTACACCCACAGTCTTAATACGATTTTGTAATATTATTCATACGTATCTATCATTATAATCCGGAATATTAACAACATGAATCACTGAGGTAAGCCAGGGGTGATGTGTGTATGTGTTGCTCGCCTCCACTAAACTGATTCACTCTCCATGTATATTGAACACCAGGAGAGTAATAAGGTTTGTGCAAGGTTGTGGGGCACACACAGGACGGCCTGGACCACCACGTACTCTGTCACAATCTCAATATACACTGTGATAGGCACTTTTACGTACATCTATACACTATCACAAACTGACATGTGTACAAACAGTTTAGGCCAAATGAGGTACATCCCAGTAGTGATGGGGCGGTCCTACACACCAATGATCATTTTGTCACCATGACAGACGCTTCCCTAGGATGACATCACCTGTCTCCCAGCTTACTCACCAGTCAATTTCAGGAGGAAGAGTACATCCATGACGACTATCATACGGCCCTTCTGGTTCGAGGACGAGCAAGGAAATACTCTTACTGTCTACTCTGACCGCTACCAAAATCTTATCCGAGGTAAGTTTAGGAAAAAAAAATTTCCGAAACGTTAGTGATTAAAGAAACCCAAATTAGTCAAGATATTTGTGTTTTCCCTGGTTCTCCTTTTCGTTATATATATATATATATATATATATATATATATATATATATATATATATATATATATATATATATATATATATATATATGTGTGTGTGTGTGTGTGTGTGTGTGTGTGTGTCTTATTATCGACCTCATTTCATAAGTGTATATATTTACGTCATTAGAGCGTCGTAACTGTCTCTCACCAACTCCAAAGTGTTTATTCCTCTGGATGAAAATAAGTTAGGTAAAAGTAGGTAAAGTGCGTCATTAATAGCCCGGCTGATGTTTTCACGAGACTGATTTTTTTTAATTAATTATTAGGTTGGATAAGTGTTCTTGGGAGTCATCACGAAGGCGAAATAACCGGTGACTAAGGATAGTGAGCACTGGCGTGTAGAGTGTTTATAATGAAGGTGATGAATATTCAAAATTTATGTGAGCATTTGAGATGAAAATAATATTTTGGGAAAATGACGAGCTACAGTTAGTACCGGACACTTGAGGGTGTTAATGAAACGACTTAAGCTTAATCAAGTCAATATAAAAAGTTTTCTCTTTTCCTCGGTATACAAATCCTCGCTATTTTCAACTGACCTTGGTATGTATATATATATATATATATATATATATATATATATATATATATATATATATATATATATATATATATATATATATATATATATATATATATATATAGTCATGTCACCCCCTCTTAAGCTCCTCTACGTGTGTGTTGGTGTGGGGATTAGTGGATGACATCATTATGACCTGACCTCATGTTTTTAAGGTCACCCTGTATATTTAAGCTCTCTCTGTCCATGTAATCCAGTTGCCTCTGAAGATGTCTTGAATAAAGACGAAAGCTAAGGTGCTCGTTGTTTCCCTTTTCCCGTGTGAGTTTATCAAGATATATATATATATATATATATATATATATATATATATATATATATATATATATATATATATATATATATATATATATATATATATATATATATATATATATATTCCCTTAAACAGGTTGCTATTAATATTACTGCCCAAATGTATACAATATAACTATATATGAGAGAGGTTGCAATTATTGTATGATTAATTGCCACAGTTAAAGGTATAATTGCACAGTTTTGCGACATACGTCATATAATTTTTAACAACTAATCTCTCCAGATATACGAGATCAGGCAAACATGTGCGCGCGCACACACACACACACACACACACAAGGCTTTACCACATTTTATATATTTTTGCTGAGGTTTTGAGGACCAGCACATTATTAGTAAATCTGGCAGGCTATGAGTTGAGCCGCAGACTTGCTGACTCGTCCAGTCAATAAACTCCAGCTGAGCTAAAATGACCGTCGCGCCCATTTAGGTTTTTTCTTGTGTGTTTGTTACGACTAAAATGTAATCTCTCTCTCTCTCTCTCTCTCTCTCTGACGTTGTTTGTTCTTATTGTTACTATTAGATCCTAATATTTGTTTATTCTCTTCTAGTCTTAAACTTGAATTATATTTCTCTTTTGGGCTTTAAAACAAAATAACTACTTATTAATTTAGTAAGACATAGAACACAAGACACTTCGTAACGAGGTGAACACAAATACTAGTCACTGGCCTAAAATATCACATGCTTTTAACAGCTTTGTGTTGGCGACCTTGCCTCTGTACATTACCGTAAATTAACCCCACAAATGCTCTCTCTCTCTCTCTCTCTCTCTCTCTCTCTCTCCTCTTTTACATTTACACTGGCTGGATGTAGCTCCGATAGTGGAGAGAAGTACTGGAGTGAGATACCTTCCGTTTCCGAGTGCAATAGCTGGGTTGTAACTCCTCTGGTGGTATAAAGTATTACTACTCTCTCGCCTCGGAGTGGTGACAGCCATAGGTCGTCCTGGAAGGTTACTTTATATAACATATTGTCTATGTCACAAGGTAGCTGGCGGTGTAGTTGGGAGATTCACATGGACCAGTTAGAGACTATGTGGATATAGCACACTGTAAACTAAACCAGGAAGCAGTCTGTCCGGCATTGCACTTCACCACCTCCGTTTTAACCACAACGTATGATAGTTAGGAACTTATTTAAAGGAGAGAAGTAGTCAAAAGTTTAAGGTTTTGTGATTCATAAAATTTTTTGCAAACTTCATCAAGAAATAGATTTATTCTTCGTAGAGAGGATAATTCTACAGCTTACGTTTTGCCACTACTTCATCCCAACGATCCTGAACTGTCATATCGTGTCCAGCCGCTGTGGCCAGGTGGATGACCAAAAGTTGCAGCTGCCGTCAGTTTGAGAAGATTTCCACGATTATAATGACATCTGGAAGATACTGATTGACGGAACGATGAGTCACCTCCTCAAGGTTTGTTGGGAACACACAGAGGTATACCGGTAGTAATTTTAGTCATTCTTATCGTAACGCTACAGTCCCTCAGCTTAGTAGAGCCCTGACAGTCTAAGAGATGTAGTTATGAGAGGCTCCTCGTTCTGGAGAGTTTGGAAGGGTATCCTATTGTTGAGTGGATGTTTGTGTGTACTCTGTGTTAGGAGAAACAATGAAAGATGATTCTGGAACAAATAAAATAAAATAACATTATGAGCTATTTGTGCCGTTATCACCAACTGCTCCTATCGTTCATGTTCCCTGTTTTCGAGGCAGTTAATGTCAGAGTTTACTTTCCTCTGGCAAAGGTCACTGTTTCTCCGATAGCATCCGGTAAGGTGACCTCACAGTCAGCAAATGGAGAGTAGAGACGAGGCTGGGAGGTTTCGTAACTGTTACAACTTTCATGGAAATTTTTCAGTTACTATTTTTTCTGGTGAAGCGCAGTACGTCCTGGAATCAACAACTGTGTAATATAAGTCAGTGGCAGCTGTATTGAGAGAATCAGTCAGGGCAAATATACCGTCTAGTGTCCCACATTTAGCGGTGATTTGACGCCCTATATGACATTGGCTGAAGGAGCTCAAGTGTCGTGGTAGGTTTCCTGACGGTAACTTGATGACACTAACAAATTCTTCCTCACTGAAGCTAAGGTCGTGTTCCTGTAACCCTTGAATGTTACTTCCAGAGTAGTCTTGCCCAACCTTTGCACACTTAAAACCGTGGGACACACCAAGGCAGGACTGTTGACATACATTGGGACAGACTGCTGTTAATAATAATTATTATATTCCCTCCTTTACCGCACACACACTACACCAGCCCCAGGGAAACTATCCGCTGAGGCTCTTCGGTACAGCAGTTAACTGATGTTGACTATACCCCGCAGGCGTCACCTCAAGCTGTGTATAAAGTGATAGTGCGGGAGGGTGACTGTGTTAAAGTGGCGCCGTGGACTGGAGGGGGTGTATGTATGTCATCACTCAAGAGCCTGGACGGTGTAACACTCAAGCTTGAATTATCCCCACTGTTTCCCCACCGTAGCAGAAGAGATAAGGAATTGAAAACGAAAGATAACAGAAAATTATTTTAAAGTCCTTTCTATGACAATAAGCACCTGCACGTATAAGCTAGTGGTAGGAGACAGGAAACTATACTTGTAAACAAAGGGGGATTGTCGGCAGGTTTTCCACACAATAGAGGCTTAACTTTGTAAATATTTACCATCACGACATACAGTGTAAAGTGTGTTGTGGTAGTAGAGCCTCTCTCTCTCTCTCTCTCTCTCTCTCTCTCTCTCTCCATTTTCCCGATGTCTATGAGGTGATACACAAGTAGTTTTCACCCGCGTAAATATTCCTAAAATTTACTATTTATTTTTCATCCCATTAATCTATATTTTCCAAAATTTCTCCCATTGTGCGATATCATAAAATATTATTTCTGTAGATTCCGCGGATTACAGTGGTAACTGGATAACGTGTCATAGCGATATTGATAACCAAACTAGACTAACATAAACTAACCTCATTTGAGTAATACTTGATACTATAAGAAAATACAGTTAATATTACATGAATTAAGCCAGTTAACCACATTTTAGTCAATCACTTAAAATATAAAGTAAACTGTTAAGATCAAAGAGCAAATTTACACCTAAAACGCATCACGTACTGAAAATTTTCTTTAATAATTTCCATCGTATTTTCTAGTTCCCGAATCTCAGACACGTGAAAGAATGAGTAAGATAATATACAGAGGTACAGATAACTTGTTTGATTTTAACATTGTGGGAGTTGTGTTGACGGTAGTTTTGACTTTGTGTTTCTCGAACCAACGTTGGAAATAACAATAGTGCTAAAACTTTTAATTCCCTCTCCTGTATGTGGTGAAGACTTTTTTGTAGTGTGTGTGTGTGTGCGTGTGTGTGTGTGTGTGTAGGGTTGTCAGTGGCTAGAATGCCTACCTCCTTTCGTCTCCCCTCCCCCTTCGCCCCCTAGCCCCCCTAAATTCCTCGAAGTCAGTAAAGTGAGGAAGTTCAT
This sequence comes from Homarus americanus, assembly GCF_018991925.1. NCBI lineage: Eukaryota > Metazoa > Arthropoda > Malacostraca > Decapoda > Nephropidae > Homarus > Homarus americanus. The sequence continues at coordinate 795,623 of NW_024736097.1, forward strand.
CTGTTTTATGACTACAGAGAGAGAGAGAGAGAGAGAGAGAGAGAGAGTATAGCTTGGTGTCAAAATATTGTGTCTAAAAGTTGGATGGAGAACTGAGTCAGCCTTAGGATTATGTGTGTGTGTGTGTGTGTGTGTGTGTGTGTGTGTGAAGTGGTGCGTATAAGTTTATGTGCGGGCATATGAATTTGTGTGTGTGTGTTGGCGCGTGAGAATATGCATATGAGTGCTTGTGTATACATAATGTATATGATCGCGTAGATTTTGGATGAACTTTTATACATATGTGAGGTATAATTACTTGCGTATATACAAGTGTGTGTGTGTGTGTGTGTGTGTGTGTGTGCGTGTGTGTGTGTGTGTGAGACACACACACACACACACACACACACTTGCCTTATAGTTAATACGTTTAATTCAATGTGATTAAAAAATTAGGCGAGACACGATGAGTGAACTAACAAGCAACATAATGAGATTTTAGAGCCCGACTGATACAAACCATTACCTAAAAATGTACAAATTTTATCCCAAATAATAGAATTAATTGGAAGAGATTTAGTCACGCATGAGATCAAACTGTTGTGGGTGTCTCGGCATTTCAGTAACCATTTTTGTCTTTTTTTTACAACATAACAAGCTGCGTATTGGCTTTAAAGAAACGTTCAATTACACCTAAAACAAAATATGTGCTTCAACTTTCGTTATCTGGGTTAGTGAAATAAAATGTTTTGGGCTTACCCTACCTCCCTTTACCTCACACTTTGATCTAATTTGTTTGTTATTTATTTTCTTAATTGTGTGTTTCAAACCATTCACTTTTAATAATTTTTCTTTACAAACATTTACTCAGATTTCATGGAATATGTTGGTAATGCCTGCGTCAACCACCACTACTGACAACTTGACCCTTTTATTGTCCGTAACATAATATAGAACTAGCTAGTAAACTTCCCGTCATGTCATTGGCCGTATTGTTTAAGCTACTTAACGTTGCAATAATCTATAGTTGTGGTAAATCCTCATTCACTCGGTTGTTATATGTCAGAGTACAGTTTTGGCCGAATAAAGGAACATGAATTCACTTTAGCCGTATATACCACCCACCATAATTTACATCACAGGAAACGTTTCATTTATTATATATTGTGTTTAATATCATGTAACTATTGTCCATTATCATCCACCTGTTGACGTTTACCTGAAGCGTTTGAGCGCCGTGTGACGTACAGAGTCTTGGACTTATAAAAGGTAACATTTCATAATACTTCACATCTATTAAAAATGTTTTATCACATTTGACGACAAATAGATGTGGTTCATTAATGTTGAACCAAGTTTATTACAACATCTAATACTGAAAAAGAATTTCTGGTAAATGAATCACTGACTTTTACCCAACAGGGCATTATCAAGTATATATTGTTTGTTATAATCACCAGCTACCAACCTTTCCTCGCGTTATATAGTATTTCACATTTGTCGCCTCCAGCCAGCTTTCCATAAACAATTCACTCATATAAAACAGAAATATATTTAATTAATTTCAAGTAGAACGTACAGTAGTTCAGAATGAGTCTCAGCTTCCGCCTGTATTGATGGCTGAGTACACCAGCCAAGGAAAACTCGTCGTCACATTTAACACATGATAACCAGACCTGAGACACGAGACCGTCTACTTGTCAATAACACCATCATACGTCTACCTGTGGTCAATAAAACATTTAATGAAGCTATATAATCAAAATAATTCGTCTGTGGGACACGACCAAGGTAATGCGTGTGGACTATCACATGTAAACAAAGATGACTGTGCACCTCAAGAAGTACGGTACGATTATAAATTGTCTTCAAGTTTTATTTCATCTTTTAGTGTTAAATAATCACAAACGTTTACTCTGTTAAAGATTACTTTTCGGAAGCTAAAGAAATATGTAACAAAAACCCGACCAACTGTGTGACTCTTGCTGAATCTATTGACGTAATTATTTCACATAATAAAAATATTTTCCGACAGAATTCACAAGGCTAGACATTAAGCTCACAAAATAGGTTATGAGGTCAGCTACGAAAATTTATTAGATTTTTTTCAATAATATACACTATCAAAATAATGTTCGACTATGTATATAGGTTATATATGCAATGTAGTCTAGTAGCTGTGGACAGAATAAATGACGGAATGAGTGCCATCCCGAGTTAGAGTCTGTTAAATACATCTGATGCCTTGTGGATACTTTTATGTTTTTTTTCTTCTGAATCTGATGACAATATTTCTCTCTTGTTAGAATACATGAACTCCGGATAGAACAACATACAGCTCACTTCAGAGCAAGAGTGAAAACACACACACACACACACACACACACACACACACAAACCCCTTTTGGATATAGTTAAAAAGTCAGGGGACACCTTGGTTCACAGAGATGTTAAATTTATAAGATTAACCAATAATTCTATTCGTTCGCAGTATTCTAGTACAAGAAGAACTCAGTATCTATTTTAGACACCAGGTCTTATAACATTAGCTCAGAGTATCACAAACTTAATCCTAAACTACCATGGCCAAAGAGAATATTATATCTCATTGGCTTACCTCTAAACTTCGTTGATGCCCACACAGGGAAACAACTTTCCAAATTGTTCAAACCACACATTCAGCCATTTACTGCTAATGCAACTTTAGTTTCCAATGTGGAACTAGGCTCTTAGAACTGCCCACTCATGGCCAAGCTAAAGGGGGGGGAATGAAGTCAGGAATTTCATTACGTATAATATATAGATCAGAGAACACCGCAAAAATGGTTTATTTACAAATACAGTTACCCAACAGTCGTCAGTTGTTCACTTAGTCAAGCTTGTCTCTGTAATGTGACTCATGTTGGTAAAACAAAACGTCATTTGAGAGTTATAAATATCGACCTCAATTATTGTCCACACCATAATCTTCACCCAAGCATGTGATCACCCAGTATATATATGTCACACACACACACACCCGTCGCCCTTTCTTTTAATCTCCTTTGTGTGTGTATTAGTGTTGGTGTGCGGATTAGTGGATGTCGTATTTATGACCTGCCCTATTGTTTAGTAAGGTCACCCTGTGTACTTAAGCCTCTCTCGGTCCTTGTAATTCAGTTGCCTCTGAAGATGCCTTGAATAAAGACGAAAACTAAAGTGCTCCATTGTTTCCTTTTTTCTTGTGTGATTATATATATATATATATATATATATATATATATATATATATATATATATATATATATATATATATATATATATATATATATATATATATATATATATATATATATATATATATATATATCTCTGTGGGTCAATATATTTTTGCTTTACAGGAACTCATAATTCTATAGCCTGTAGTGCCTGGCTGATCCTCTGACTTCACTGACCCGAAAAAGCCAATGATCCCCACATGAAAGAGCTATCGCTGCCAAAGCCCCTTTTTGTGTACAAGCTGTTCACGGTCCATAAATGACTCTCAGAAATGTAGTGAATAATATGAGCCTCCTGGACTTTCATGGCTTCTAATTCCCACTGAATATCACGTTCCTCTCACTCTGAAAATTTTAGATCATGGTTGATGAATTGTGGTCTGCAATTTGATTTCTTGAGAGAAAACATGTTTTTTTCTTTCCTGGGTCTGGAGGAGGTTAACTGCTTAGAGTTTTTTATTATATTTTTTTGGTTATTATTATTATTATTATTATTATTATTATTATTATTATTATTATTATTATTATTATTATTATTATATTTATTATTATTATTATTATTATTATTATTATTATTATTATTATTATTATTATTATTATATTATTATTATTATTATTATTATTATTATTATTATTATTATTATTATTATTATTATTATTACTATTATTATTTCCACACCCATTATGTTGTTTTAAGGTTTGTGTCTCGTGTGGTGTGTTTTGTGGTGTTTCACGAGTTAATTTTATGTCTTGCTTATAATGTAAAACAACGATTGAGATGAACCACGGGTGTCAGTATACTGTTGGTATGATCACTGTACCCATTCTTTCGATGGTTCAGTCTACAGTACTCCTGGGGCACCTAGTATACTATACGTTAGCTATGTCAAGTCTGAATATATATCGCAGTAATGTCAGAACGTTTGTCTGTTGTCTCTAGCTATGTCTGCACATTGAAATCGCACAGAATCTTTGTCTCTTTGAAATCTGTATACCTCTGCTCTGTAATTGTATTAATTGCCCGAATATGACATTAAATTTCATGTTATTTATAGAGATTCCCGTAGATCGATGCGGGGTCTTGATAAGACTGGCTTTTTACATTCAGTGTGTACCAGCTTCGAGTCATTTGTTTCGTCTCGACTCATGCACATAACTCCAAACCGGGAGCAGTTAGAGACCTTAAACTTTACACACATATTACATGGGTGCCAAGGCTGTGCACCTTGGTATTACTATTGACCACGGACCCCCGGGTGGTCCAGGCATGAACAAAAAATCCTCCCCGACTGCGATATCACCACGGCGACTGTGAGAGGTGGTTTACCAGTGTCAGGGAGGACAGACTGTGGCAGTCAAGGTTATACAGTTTACCTAACCCGACCGATGATGGGTAACTTTGCTACTAATAAATAAAATTAATCTATCATACACTCTCAAAAACATTCATAAACACAAATTTACTCTACAAAACCGAATATAATCTAGTTTTTAATTCTAAACATGACAGAAATTGTGAGAAAAACAATTTCCAGGCAATATTTTCAACTCCGGATATTTTTTCTTTTTTCACCCGCTGTAGTTTCATGGAAAACAAGACCCACGTTATAAAAAATTCTACTGCGGTCTGAAGAAAAGAATAAATAAATACCCAGCAATAATAATGATATTTACCAAAGTTATTTCACAGGTCAAGGGGCAGAGGAAAGTGGCTTGATGGGCTTCAGCTCTCGACAAGAAAAAGATCCAACTTATATATAGTACTCTGGTAAAGGGGATGGAGCCTTAGGTTAAATTCAACTTCATTTTACTGTTGTTTGTTGGAATTAGTAGATGGTATTGTATGATACGGTAACTCTCATGGTAGTATTGTAAGTGTTCCATCATGGTAGTATTGTAAGTGTTCCATCATGGTAGTATTGTAAGTGTTCCATCATGGTAGTATTTTAAGTGTTCCATCGTGGTAGTATTTTAAGTGTTCCATCGTGGTAGTACAGAAATAGTTAGTACTCTTGTAGTGATGATGGTATTAAGGCAAATTACACAAATTTGCACTGTATGAATGTAGTCGAAATAACCAATGAAATCTGCATAAGATAATTATCAGTCGGCCTCTCTCTCTCTCTCTCTCTCTCTCTCTCTCTCTCTCTCTCTCTCTCTCTCTCTCTCTCTCTCTCTCTCTCTCTCTCTCTCTCATGGCGAAATAGTATCTGTCTTGCTTAATTTAGTGCATATTATCACAAGTATTATCACAAGTATTCTCCACACACATGCACACCTGTAACAAATTTAATCACAAAAATACACATGTACACATACCTGCGAGTTTCATAGATATGGCTACACTTGTACACATAGGTGCAGGTATATACGACGTACACACATACTGTACGTAAATTTAGTCGCGATTATTCAATCATGTACACAAACACACTAATTGCAAGTTTTCATAGCTGTAAACATACGTACATGTGTACAATTAGCTAAAGTATTCAAAGTCATACACATATACATACACACAGCTACATGTATCCAGTCATACACACACATACGTACAGTTAAATACACGTACATGCCCACAGACACACACATATACTCTGTAACACGTACACGCCTATGCAACATACCACAGTCACATAAATACAATATATGCTTCATTTATATACACACCTCTCACACACACACACTCATAATTGCAATACAATTACCACACTACCACACCATCACCTCACCATACCAACAACCTACCACACCACCACCTCACCATACGCCCACCCCACCACACCATCACCTCACCATACGCCCACCCCACCACACCATCACATCACCATACGCCCACCCCACCACACTACCACCTCACCATACCAACAACCTACCACACCACCACCTCACCATACGCCCACCACACCATCACACGTCCGGCTAAATCATTGTCAAACGATGGTACAGTTATAACACCTATGGCCATCATGAATCTACCACCTGACAAAATACACAATATTATTATTATTATTATTATTATTATTATTATTATTTAGAAGGAATATAAAAATGTCATTAATTAATCTATTTTGTCGGATAATGTTATCGGCTCAAAACCAGGTATACGGTACAGCCTTCACGAGGTGCCTAAAGTGTTCCCCTCTGCACCCTAAATTGTCAGTTCTCAACACCTTCAACTATAATTTGTCCCATTTTTCTGTTTCTATACTAATACCAACTACTAATAATTCATATACCGTGAAAGGTTATTTTAGTTTCGTAATACACCTGAATGTTATTTCCTTCAACAATTGTTACGGGTAGTTTTGATATATTCTATAACCAATGTTCATCAATATTCCACTTGCTGAACATATTGGTGTTTCTATATATTAATTATTTGCTACTACAGATATAATTCATGGATTTAGTAGAGAACGCTTTAGTGAGGCTTTGAAGCGATCTGTTTATTTTTATTCAATGAAGAAGCTTTAAACAATGTGAGAGTGTTGCTGTAGTTCACCACCAGGTCCCACGTCAGCCAGGACTTGTCTGAGTTCTCACTAAAAGCTCTGGCTGGAGGACTGCCCGGGTCAATTTAAACCTTTACTTTATCGTCTTTATGTACACGACACATTTTTAATCTACTGATCAGCTTTATACAAAACATCTTCTTTTACTAGTTTTCATAAGATATTTACTGATACTTATATCCGTCAAAACTCTCAACATATTCCTCGGCGCAAAGCAGCATACAAAAGTCCTTAACTTTCCATACATAGGAACAAGCTTTAGAATTTATCAGTTTACGTGTTGTAGCTGTAGGGCAACAGATATTGGTAAAACAAAAAGACACAGACACACATCCATTAGCACTTAGGTCGTCTGCTCGTACAGGTCAATTAATCACCCAACCACCTCACGCAGCTATCCGTAACCACGCCCACCAACATGACCACAAGACCAGCAACGAGACAGACCAACTCATCATGGACGTTCTCTTTCAATATAAACTAAAACCCGCTGCATTTAGTAATTTATACTTATTGTGTCAACAAATCAAGTAGGCCCTTGTTTTTGTCCCGATTTTGTATATATTGAAATATTGTTTGTGTTTTAAAGCAATGTTCTATTCTATATATCCTTTGTATGACTGTACTGTACACATATAACGAAACTCTGTTCCTTTGAGCTCAGTTCTAAGGATACAATACGTGATATGCAGAAACGTGAACTAACTGGATTAAAAATTCTACGCTCAAAGTGTTTCTGATTTCCCTGGTGTTCCTCTTTTGTCAATCAAACAACGTTTTTCACGTAACAACACGTAGCAAGTCGTCGTCGTCTGCTGCTATATATATATATATATATATATATATATATATATATATATATATATATATATATATATATATATATATATATATATATATATATATATATATATAGTGTGAAGGCACACACACGAGCATATAAACTTTGCATTTCCTTGTATACTCAGGGCAGTAAGTGCAGGAGGGTGGTGATGGGTGGGTGAGGTCGTCAACTCGAAGCCATATTTTACTTAGTTACAAGGCTCCTTCTAATGGACTCTCCGTGTAAATTCCCAGTAATGGATTCACATGATGAATGGGCGCAATTTATGTCACTAATAGCGTGTCAGACCAGTGTCCCGTTCTCTCTTTATTTATATTTTGATGTCAGGAACCTATTTGTTTATACAGAACGTGAAACACAGTTCAGCTCTCATGAATCGAATACATATATCTCTATATCAGGGCTGATGTATATTTAACCCCGGGTCCCACTGTAGTTTATATGTGTGTGTGTGTGTGTGTGTGTGTGTGTGTGTGTGTGTGTGTGTGTTCATTTGTCCGTGGGTGAATGACATTATTCTTCGGTGAAAATATCACATATACTGAAGATTACCAGCACAGTTAATCTTAGTGAAATGTGGTTTAATAAATCCTACGAAACATCATATTAGCTATACTTGTTAACTAAAAGAACTTTGCACATATATTTCTTCTCCGTCAAAACATTAAAGAGTCAGTGACCTACTGTAGGTCCTAGAGCAGCTTCAACTATTGACTACAGTCTAATATCTATTAAGGTTATTTTCAGTAGTAAGTGAAAAAAAAGTGTTTCCTTTCAACCAGTTATGACGTCACAGCCACCCTACCCGGAAGGAGGTCAAAGCACTGTGACAAGTGGGTGTAATTACCACACGTATCTGACTTATGCTATTGTTTGTTATCATAATACCTTGATATTTGATGCTGTTAAAGGCTGAATATTTTTTATATTTTTTTTTTAGAAAACTTCACATATTCGGTAATTAGATATTCGGTGCTGTTGAAGGATGTCGATAATGTTAACATTCCGATACTCTATTCAGTGCTGTTAAAATTACTATCTTTCCTGTTAATATTCAGATATTCGGTGCTGTTAAGGGCTGTTGTCTATCTTCTTGACGTTGAGACATTCGGTGCTGTTAGCGACTTGCTGCTGAAGGTGTTCCCGCATAGTGGTATACATCTCTGTGAATACGTTGGCTTAACCCGCGGCTCTGCCCTGATGGATAGGCGGACCAGTTCACGCCATACGCAAGCGACTCAGGCCACCACGTTCAGCCTGGCTCCTAACTGGAATATTTTCGTCATGACTATTATTGTGACAGGAATTAATGCCGTAATTTGATGATGTTACTGTCGTGATTTTGAATTGGATAACGACTATGATGAACCGGAATTATATTGTAATTAAGCTACGTCACTGTTGTAATTAAGAGAAAAAGTCATATTCGTGATGGTACGAAATTAATTTTATTATTGTCGGATCTAATATCATAGTTAAGTGAATCTGGTGAAGTTGCTGAGCGGATTTATTGCTGTGATTGAAGTGATTTATTGATTGAAAAATAAAGCAACAATTTCGATGTGCACTTACACCCTTTACAGTAATGGCAGAATCAGTTACTGGAGCTATTGTAAATCTTTCCAATTAATGTTAACTAGTTTAAACGTAAACATGTAAACGCTAAGAGAAAAATTAGAGGAAGACAGAGTGAGAGACTTTCAAGATAACAATTAAGTTTCGTCAACAAACATGTAACCTCACAGGCCCTTAGGTTAAATTTCGTAAAAAAAACAAATATTGATTTAAAAATGTGTCTTCCCGACTCGCTTAACTGAGACAATATTAATGGTTAAGGGTTTATAAGTTACATTTTCTCCATACTTCAAAATATAAGAACAAACATCAGACTGCCTCACCTCAGCATTAATCTTGCTTTGAAACTCTATCAATACCATAAACAATAAGGTGATGTTAGTAAAGTGCAGTTCCCAGTTACCGCGAGGACAAACCAGCTGGGATGACTCCTCTGAACTAATACCGGTAATTTTCCCCCGCCTTATAACTAATCACTTCACTGCAACAATATCGTGTTACCAAGATTAAGAAGAAGTTTTTCTTTATAATTGGAGTCACTGTGATTAACTAACACACAGTCAGTTAATTGGTGTGTGAAGTAAAAGACTGAGTCGACGCTGAAAAAAATCACAAAAAATCCGCTAATGAGAGGATTTATTTTATTAATGACCTGGAGAACATTTAAAAGGGGCAAAAAACAACATGAATCTCTTTATGGAAGCATCAGACACTAATTAAGCATCTCTAGGGAGTGTTGATGAGTGGGAATGTCTTAGAAGGTGAGCGGAGTACAATGTGCTATGGATCTTAGAGGATAACGTACCCAAAAAATATATTCTCTGATGATGATCTGTTCCTCCTCCCATCATAAATAAATACAACAACAAAATAAATTAAATTTCCTAATTCCTTCTACATCTAACGAGTGCCCCAACTACACAACAATATGAGAAGAAAAGTCGAGGCAAGGATGTACAATTTCCTGGATAACAAGAAATTTGTAAATGCGGAGAGAATAAAGAGCATCAGGCAGTGCATTCACAAAACGACCTCTTTTCCCAGAGTAACACAAGCAATTGCACTGCACTCTGCTAGATTTGTGGTTCAACCTGTGACGGACTTTCTCATTACTTACTACGTTGTGTGTGTGTGTGTGTGTGTGTGTGTGTGTGTGTGTGTGTGTGTGTGTGTGTGTGTGTGTGTGAATATATAAAGGTCCATCTCGTATTCCAGAATATTTAGCTCTGACACAGACATAATTACCACCAGTCACCAACTGCTGGCGGCCTCCCCCCTCCTCTCCTCTGTGAAAGCAAACACCTCAGTCGACGTAACATTCTCCTTAACTACCTCTTCACTTCAGGATGGTCTTACCGCAAACATGTTTACTTCGTCGTTCTAACAAGTTATATATATGTATATAATTCGTGTAACTTGAGGACTATAATTTCTACAATCACATGTGCACTAGATTGATTCACATAACTGTTAACGCGAAAACATCAATATTTACAGGAACACATCACAGTGGAAGACTTCGTACACGACACAGCAGATAAAATGACGTCGAAATTACACTGAGATATTACCGGAATTTAGTTCATTCCTTCACTCGTAGCTAAGGTTAAAATTGCCGTACAGTTTTAAGCGAACCTGAAAGCATTGGTGCCGAATTCTTTAATGTTCGTGATTTATTTTTTCCCTTACACTTGGATATCTGAGAACACATCTGACTAACAATCTTAAAATGCGACATAATATTGGCTGCTAGGCTAGAGTCGCCATCACAATTCAACTCTAATTAGCTTCGTTTTCCTTACCCAGGTGTGGAGGTAAGAGAAATTAACGTGATAATCTCTGGGAAGAAGGTAACCATGGCGCTAACACCTGCTGCAAATATCGGCTTAAGGTATATTGCTTCTGGTAAGACCATGTTAAACCTCTTTCTGTAGTGTTGACGACGGTAAGTGGCGGTGTTTCTCCCCGGATGGACAACACAAGTCCACGCAACACCTTTAATGCTGACGCTGCTGCAACACACTCAGTCTTTACTACGCCCACAGGGTTGTGCTGCTAAAGCTGTAGTAACACACACACACACCACACAACACCCAAGATGCTCACATTAACTAATTGTTCATCTTTTTCAACATAATAATAATAATAATAATAATAATAATAATAATAATAATAATAATAATAATAATAATAATAATAAATTATATAAGTCGCCCTTCCGTCTCAAGCATGTGGGATGGATCGAGGGAAGGAAGACCACACACACACACACACACACACACACACACACACACACACACACACACACACACACACTGTTTACACCACTTCATAGTTATTTCCTGTGTATACCAAGTTAAGCTATTGATAGAAGGAAACATGATTTTTTTTTCAAAGATACTGTTCAGAGAGAAGTAACTATGAGTACTTTATTAGTTTTGTCCTTTAAATGCTGTTTATCTTTTTTTATGCTTTGTTAATTCATTATATGATCTTTGTTATTGTTTTACATCAATCAAATAATCAAAGTACCGTCTTCATATCTGAGGGTTGGCGACCACAGTCCTCCACTCTAAACGTTCTCGAGCTGTTTGTTTGCCAATCCTCCAAGATATTGCATCTCTCTGGGGACCCAAGTTTTAGTTCATTCATCCAACTCAGCCTCTATGTCCAGCACGAATTTTATCACTTCTAACAACTGGTATTTCTTTTTTAAATTCAGCTGTTATAATTATGTCATATTCTTTTCGTGTCGCGTCTTGATGCTCGTTTATGGTCGACGATGACAAGTTTGCCTCTGCTGCTGTAATTTTTTCAATGTTATCAAAATTATCGCGTCGTGTCAACATGTACACGGAATAATTTCACCGATCTTACAGCTGTTGGAATTTCATAAATTTTCATCGTATTCCTTTATATTCGTTTAGTTAATATTCTTATTTAGCCCAAAATATTGTTTCCAGATGAGAACATTTATCCATAAGAGCTGCTGATGTACCTTCCTGTTGTCATGCATCTTCTGAGATTGAATTCAGAACAAGATGATTTGCATGGTTGGAGTTGTTAATGCTGACCCATGAAACGCAACATTAAGAATACAAACACAAACAACAGTCGTATACAACCAAAGAATGAAGTTATAAAGTGAAACCTCCATATAACGGACTTCTCTCTCCATATAATCCGTTAAATGGGTGTTATTACATCTAACGGAACCTCGATATTATAGATTTCCATCTCTATATACTTTCTTTCATGGAGGTTTCATATCTAACGAACAAATGCTATCTAAATTTAAATAAGGTGTTGCACATATTATATCGAAAATTTCCGCCTTGGATCTGGTTAATGTCACTCGGATAACGTCACATTCATGGTTCTGTCACGCTGGGAGCCTCATTATGTCCAGGAATTACGACTTTTGTGTTTAATACGTCGCCATAACCTAGGTTCAGTGTGATGGTCTTCTCTTCTCGTTCCATCATCTTCTCGTTTCGTTCCATCAACTCTTCTCGTTTCAGTTCAGTCGTCGATGGTTCCATCTTCTCTTCTCGTTCCATCATCTTCTCGTTTCGTTCCATCAACTCTTCTCGTTTCAGCATCTTCATCTCTTCTCTTTCCATCATCATTCTCTATATGAAGGTCTAGTTTACACCCATCTTCAAGGTAGTAGGCAGCTACCAAACAGGGAGGTACTACCGCCTGGGAAGATATTGGAAGCATAATGTGTTGTCTAATGGTAGACCCTGCTGCCATATGGCATCACAAAAATTATGACCAAGTCCCAGGTTGCTGATCTGACTTTCTGCCTCATTTACACTCAATTGCAGGGTCTCAATTGTTTCTCTTACTATTGACAACACAACATACAGTACATATATCGTTTCTCACTGTTGATCTTTTTTAATTTTTTTTATTTATTTATGGTCCTTTATTATTATTATTATTATTATTATTATTATTATTATTATTATATTTTCGCCCCAGGCCCTGATGTGGGTCAGTGACCTGTTCCCGGGTGGGCTAATCTCAGAAGAAAAAAAATATGTATATATCATCTTTCCTCTGCCACCATCTGTCCTCTGTTGTGGTTCCTTATCATACACGTCCTCTGGTGTCTACTCGGTGTAAAAGTTGAATGAGCCGAGAATAATATTTCAACTGTGGGTGCAAATCCAAAATCAAATAATTTGGGAATTTCATTGAGTGACGTCTTTTTTTCATTGTTCTTTTTCGTTGACGGATCAAATTTATCATTTTTTTGCCATCATCTATCATCATATTTGTTGATTCAGGACGTCATTGGAAAAAAACACACATCCAAATTCGAGTACAAAATTAAATAAGATATATTAAAAACAACAACAATTAACATAGAGAGAAAAGTCACAAAAAAAAAAATAAAACTAAAACAAAAAACGACTACATCGTAATACTTACATTGTACCATAAAATAAATAACATGGATTTCACTTTGCCAAAGGGGAAGTAAAAACTTGTTTGACAGTCTGACAATATTTAAATAATAAAAAAGATGAACCAAAAAAAATGTATTTTACGTTTCAGAACATTTGATTATTGCAACGCTAACGAGGGATAATCTCTGATTAAGCTTTAAAAATCAACTGACTTTTTTAATTGAGAAATAGGACTAATTTTTTTAATGGTAAAACTCGATGGAGAATTCAGCCTTCCTAGGTTAGGTTAGGTTAGGTATGAAGCGGTTCATTTATATGTATTATGATGGTCCACCTGAATGCCTATAACCATTTAAGTTCCATGAAAATTAACGCACGCACGCACACAAAATATAAGGTAATACTCATGGAGGAATAACGAGTCAACAGCGTTAGTGATCATACACATTACCTTCAGACAACAGTGTATAGCATCACTTACACTGAGCCATACATGCATGAGATTTGAGCTACGTTTGTTCTATGTACATATGTATGTATGTATGTATGTATCTATACATATATATATATATATATATATATATATATATATATATATATATATATATATATATATATATATATATATATATATATATGTGTGTGCCTACATTTGTGTGTGTGTGTCTGTCTGCGTGAGTGAGTAGGGATGCCTTTGTCTCTATCTGTCCGTCCGTCTGAATGCCTGTCTATCTGTCTCTCTTATCTCACCGTCTGTCTCTCTCTCTCTCTCTCTCTCTCTCTCTCTCTCACGTCACTCAACATAGTGGGCACCGGGCCAAACTGACCATCGCATCTATCCCAGTACACAAGTTGTTCTCATATATGTATTTGTTTCATTACTGGTGGATTATGCTTTCATCCGTGTGTGTGTGTGTGTGTATGTGTATGTGTGCGTGCGTGCGTGTGTGTGTGTGTGTGTGTGTTTGTTTTATTAATTCTATGTATAACTCAAAAGTATTCTACAAAAGTCATGTCTCTTCTGGACGTCAAGAACCTCTCGCTGCTTATACAAAGATGCATTAAACAAACTCTTATACAGTCACCCCAAGAGACGACCACCATATACATTGGTTACGTTAAGACGAGAAACTCAGTCGTTCTCCAGGGCGGAAAGATAAGACGCTCAGATTCTCCCTCACCACCCTGGCAACAGAGGACGGGTTCCTACACCAGCGCCTCGAGCGGACAATGAGTGAGAGTTTGGTATTCATGAATATCTCCGTCACTTTCACGTCCGGTGTCACCCACAAAGCTCCTCCTTTCTACTGCTTACATAAGAAAAGTATTTATCCAACTGGTTTATCCCTGACAGTTCCCACAACCCAACGTTAGACATAAACAGTACGACCATCCTCGTGAATTACCAGACGTCAGTTTTCTGGTCTTGTGCACTACGCGAGGCTCTCTGTATGACCGTCCCCTCTATTCTATTCTATTCACACCATCCCTCCCTCTCCACCCTTACATCCTATAGTCTCTCTATATATTCAAAACACTGGTTCATTAGCATATAGCCGTTGAATGAAAGACAACATACCGTATTACTTGGTAACAATTATTACCTCCAACATTATATGATGAGAGTTTAATCATTAACTAAAGAGTCATATATAACGGTGAAAGATTAAACACAACTGAAGTAATACCAAAATTAATATTCGACATACTGATGCTGCTACTTTGTATTGTAATGATGGAGAAGCGGTGAAGATCGGAGGAGATTATGGTCAAAGAGTTAAGCTGTAAAGACAAATATAGTGGTTGTTTTCATATTAATAATAAATCCTCAAATATTTTAATTATGGTATTTGGGAAGGAACACAAATTGTGATATTATACGTTGAGGTCATATTATTATTATAACCTGTACTGCGCTTCTACGTGTTAGGTATTAAGAGCTAGTAATTACACTAAAGTCTAAACCATAAACAATTCTAACGTGAGAAATATACTGGTGAAATGCTGCTTAAGCCTGAACCATTGTGCGGGACAGAATATGAACACTTTTATCAAATAATGAATGGAAGCTAACAAACAGCCTTCAAAGTGTGGTGCTGCAGAATAATGTAAAGGTAAGTCACACTATTAAGACAGTAAGTGTATATAATATTAACATCGGGTAAAGCAAAGCTAGAGAAGGGCTGAACATTTTTAGAATAAGGAAGATGATTTTGATTCACCTCTGTCAAATGATATTCCAAAACCATAAAAAACAACATTAATTCCAACTATTTTTTTCAAACATTCCTCATTCATATTCTTTAAAGCACATTCTTCTCCTCTACCACATTACCTGCGTCTTAGTTATCTCTAAGATATGCAATCCTAGTTACTTAATCTCTTATAAATTATATCTAACAATTCATATTATCTTTCCTTCTATACAAAGTAACTCTACGTTGTATCCTGCTTCTCCCCTCCCCCCCCCCCTGTTAACGTGAAACAATTAAGATTTTGTACCATTTCCAATAACCACAGCATATATTTTGTCCCAGTTAGTGGTAAGCTTATATAACAAATTCAGTTAATAGATTGTTTTCTATTTGAAGTATAAATCCCCAACACCGCACAGCAATATAAGGTATATCATTGGATTACTGGATGGAATATATACAAACTGACTGTAGATTTGGAGTTTGCAATCAGTTTAAAATAGAACCGTGTATCTCAGGTGAACTCTACAAGCATGCAACTGCGGGGGTGTGGATAACGCTTACACCTTCCCTGGATAGTTGCGTCGTTAACAAGCACTTTGTCAGCGAACGTCAAGCACAAGTAGTAGTGATCTGAATGACTTTTTTGTTTTTATGCGCTGAAGAGCAAAATGAAATTTTATTCACCGTTAAATAGAAATTGTGCATCATGCATAATCTAAAAGTGATGCCACCCATGTCTGGCTCTAAAGTGATGCCACCCATGTCTGGCTCTAAAGTGATGCCACCCATGTCTGGCTCTAAAGTGATGCCACCCATGTCTGGCTCTAAAGTGATGCCACCCATGTCTGGGTGATGCCACCCATGGCTTCTAAAGTGATGCCACCCATGTCTGGCTCTAAAGTGATGCCACCCATGTCTGGCTCTAAAGTGATGCCACCATGTCTAAAGTGATGCCACCCATGTCTGCTCTAAAGTGATGCCACCCATGTCTGGCTCTAAAGTGATGCCACCCATGTCTGGCTCTAAAGTGATGCCACCCATGTCTGGCTCTAAAGTGATGCCACCCATGTCTGGCTATAAAGTGATGCCACCCATGTCTGGCTCTAAAGCTTGTCAACAGTCTATTTCACCCCCTTTCTTTTTGCCATTGAGCTATTTTTAATACTGATAACTTTCATGCACCCACGTCCCAGAATATCTCTCTTTCATGCGATATTGTCAACAAATGTTTACATTATTATACTACAAGTCCTTTTGCAGTTAGGTGGCAGATATCACGAGTAGACCAATCTCTCTCCTTTCATTTGTCTTCGTCTATTCACACCAGCTGCTTGGACATCTCAATCACTGGATGTCATGCTCTCTCTCTCTCTCTCTCTCCTTGGTTATCCTTTGTCCATCCTTCTATCTACCATTGAATTTTACATTGCACTTCTCTTCATTACTCTTACTGCCACGACTTACTCACTCTACATCTCCAGGATAATATTCAACAGCTCATTGTGACTTTCTACATCATTGGTAACATTCAACAATAAACAAAAGGTGAAAACTGTGAATAAATTATGAAAAACAAATTAAGGAAGATGGTAGAAAGATGAACATGAAGATGGTAAGTAAAATAGAGGAATAAGAACAGTTTCGCAGTTTAGATACAGATTAATAAAGAAGGAGGAGGGGATGATGGTGTGAAGGTGTTGACAGTGTGGGAGAAATTACAAGAAAAGACCTGATGAACCTTGGGTGATAAAAGGGAATTGATACTGAAAAAGGTGAAGAGGAAGTGATAAATAAAGGAAAAAACAAGCAAGGAAGAGTAGAAAGAGAGTGAACTTTAGAGGATAAAGAGTGGTAAAGCATACAGCTGGAAGTGAGATAAACAGGATTTAAGTGGTGGTGTTTTAATGTGTGTGTTATAACAGGGGAGGTATTTGGCAGAGGGGAGAACGGGACTGATAAAACCCAAATAGAAACATAAGCGATGCATAAGGGAACTTGAAAGACTTGGAGGTATTACTCTATTCAAGTTGACACTCAACTTGTTGGAGAGGAACTTCGATACCAGAATTAGACAGATTGTATAAGGTAAGACATAACTACAGATATTTAGAAAGGGAGGGAGCACAGGTGACGGGTTTTATTCAGTAAGGCAAATAGTGGATAAGAAAAAAAAAGACTTCATGAGAGATATGGTCTTTGAGTTTGTTGATTTTGAAAGACAATTTGGGTTATGTTGAGAGAACTGACATTTGGAATCTTGAAGTGTGTGCAGGTGTGAGAGACAGAGATCAAGATGGTAGAATCGAGTATAAAGAGACTTCAGCAGTTATAAGAGCAGAAGGAACACTCAGCAGGAAGATAACGAAGCAAGGAAGAAGATGAAAAAATATTCTCAGTCGTAATGGAGAGAACAAGTTATAGAGAACGAAGATTGTCGGGGATGAGAGAGGAAATTGGGGTAGACCAAGATAAAGATAACTAGACACAATAAAAAAAATAAAAGACCTGGGAAGAATGACTTTTAAATACAATTACAGTTGTTGAGTCACCCTCGGGGATTCATTTGATAGTGGAAGAATATATTTTAATTTTGACCCCATGTTTGTATTATTAAACCAAATAACATCAAAGGAAAATAATAATTGTTTTGTATAAATAAACTCCAGGGATGATTGATATAATATGATATGTCTGACCTTCTGTTGTCTATATTAGTCTTGTTTTATTAAGCTTACCAATAAAATATTTTTTCTTATCTCGTCCTTTATGAAGGTATATGCATTATTTTTCAACCCAGAGTTACGGATCACAACCATCATTCATTTTTATGGTAAGATGACGCGAGGATCTCAATCAGACTGTGGCTTAATTGTGTGGTTTTATTCTAGTTCTGTACGTGTTGGGATCCATTTACGGGGTTAATTTAGTTATTGTTTATTAGATGAGCAGAACAACATGAGGTGCTTCAGTTAGACATGTTAGCATTTGTTTCATTCATAATTATTGAAAGAATGTAGTATTTATGTGTAAACGATAATAAATATTTATACTTTATTAATTGATGATCTATGACTTTATCCAGAGTGAATTTAAACAAGTGAAGATTCTTTGAAAAGTTAAGTGAAGTTATATTTGTTTTTCTTAACTTTTATATATTTTTTCTATGTGTTTATTTTCATCTTCTGGTTAACCATAGTCGATCATACAGATAATCATAATACATATACAGTAAATGATTAGTTTCATTGAGAACTTAACCTAACTTAACCTGAGCTAACCAAACCTAACATTACCTCGCCTACTTTAGGTACAATTTAGCTCTCTTATATAGGTAAACGAATTCTTAAATGAAACAGAGTAAATTTTACCATATATATAAGTTCATTTTCCAAAATTCTTAAAAAAAAATCTTCCTAATTTGACAGAAACATCATTTGCGTTTTAAAGCTTTATTTAGCCACAGAGACACATGTCTACGCTGTAGACTGGAGGAGTGAAGCAAAGGACTACTACAGCTTGGGGGACCTGTAGCACCGGGTGAGTCTCAGGAGAAATTTTAGTTGTTCAATAATAATAATAATAATAATAATAATAATAATAATAATAATAATAATAATAATAATAATAATAATAATAATAATAATAATAATAATAATAATAATAATAATAATAATCATCTGTTCATTAACGTAAGTATATTTTATATACGTTAATGTAAAGAGTGGGATACGTATTAACACTTAATATCCGGACTGTAATTACAGAAATTAATAAGTAGAAATATTAGCACCATCCCAGATCAGCGACGTGTGGGAGATTAAAGGCTGCTCCTGGCCAATGGCTAAATGACCAGCAAAGAGGAGGCTATTACCTGGTGCCCGCAGGTGATACTAGGTTAATCTTCCTCTCTTTTAAACCTAACAATGGGTGCTGTGTAGGTTGACCTCTATATCAGAAGATAGTTATCCTTATTTAACTCAGGGTTTAATCTATATACTGTATAATCAATGGTCTCTAAACGAAAAACTCTGTGCAACTTTCAGTGATACATCATACAGTAGGTATTTTCATTATGTATCGTCAGTATCGTAATTTCGCCACCAATTACCATTCATTTTTTTAGCTGTCGTACAAATAGTTTGACAAGCATTTATCACCGGCAGTTATGGGTATTTCTGGGTCATACATAATCACTATTCAAAACTTTGTACAAAAACTGAACAACTTGCAATTGGCGAATTGCTGGTTCATCAGTTTTGACGTTAATTTGCAATTCACACAAAAAAAAAATCAGTTAATGAAGCTATTGAAAACCTCATAGAGGGCATTACTAAATTATACTTTTTATGTATTTGTATCTGATTTTTTGTTATATATATTTACTAAATTAAACAAACCACTAACGTATGTGCGATAAGAACAGCATTATTTATAGCATTAGAGGTAAACTAAAGAATTACTTGGGATAATCAACTATGTAAGATAATTTGTATTTATAGTTGACCAAGTGTAGTTGACCCAGATATTTAGATGACTTGAGGTACAACACAGTGACGACAATGACAGGAGGTGCTTAAGTATCTCATGTCGTCAGTTTCCTTTATCGTGAGTCCACAACAACCAAACATTAGGACAGACTGCAATATTATAGGGGATAAAAAACGTAGCTGTCAGGAAGAACACGACGAAATTAACGATGCACAAATAGAAGAAAACACATACTGTATGCAGAAAAGGTAATAAACTAAAAGAAAAAATAAGCAAAGAGACAAAATTAATAACTAGACAGAGGGACATCCAGCGTGTTGGTTCTGTAGACAGATGAGGACATCAGTGTGGTGCGGACGGGGGTGAGAAGGCCGGTGGCAGTCAGTGTTTGACCGACCCGCGTTGAGGACGAACGTGCCGCTGTGCAAGGCTCAGTGTGGTGGTGGGGCCCCGGGCCATTTGTGTCTGTTTAGTTACTCAGCGACAATACGTGCATACGAACGCTACTTTCATTAAACTGTGCGATATTGGACACCGTCTAAGACAACATTTATGTATTATCTTTTAAATAACTGAAAGTGCTGTGGAACCTTTATGTTCTTCGAAGGTTCTCTCTACATAATAGAAACTTTTCCATCACCGATATCGTCATCAGCCAGACTTTAATTCATCTATATTTTTTAGTTCGATTATATATATATATATATATATATATATATATATATATATATATATATATATATATATATATATATATATATATATATATATATATATATATATATATATATGCAAGTAAATCACTGTAGGTGCGCGTGATCCGTGTATGTGTGTGTGTGTGTGTGTGTGTGTGTGTGTGTGTGTGTGTGTGTGTGTGTGTGTAACCATTGAAGGAGCACCACACGAGAAGGTGTCAATACTTTCGAGTTAGCCCGCCTGCAAACCGAGGCAGACAAGCGCCAACGCCGGAAAGACGCTGCTGCCGCCCCTCCCGCACTTTATGTAGCCCCCCACATGTGCAACATCTGTGAACGACTCTGCCGGTCCCGTACCGGCCTCTTTAGTCACCTCAAAACTCACCAATGGAGGTGACATCCCTAATAACTAATATCATTGTATCATAGCTGGATGATCGTCATGCTCGATTCCGAGTGACAGCAAAGTAGTAAGTAGTAGTAGTAACAGTAGTAGTGTGTGTGTGTGTGTGTGTGCGCGTGTGTGTGTGTGTGCGTGTGTGTGTGTGTGTGTGTGAATACTTAATAACTAAAATCCTTGTGGAAGAACTTTTTCCATATAGTTCTGAAGATTTTCGAGTTATAGATGAAAGGTGATGGGTGGGAGGTGAAGCAGTGTGACCAGGACTCTGGCACAATGAAAACTTCAAGACCTCACGGGAAAGTATTGACACTGGCAGCTGATGTTACCTCCAGCTTATGTTTATATCATTATATAACCTGATGTTAATCAGAAATACATGTATAGTGTTTTTATATTTTTGTGTGTGTATGAGTCAGTAAATACACACATACTACTATATATATATATATATATATATATATATATATATATATATATATATATATATATATATATATATATATATATATATATATATATATATATATACTCTTCAGTAAATAGGACCAATTACCAAGTACCAATAACGACTCCGTAAATTTTTTTTAGAAATTTCTAACTGTAACTGGCCATAGATGATCAGGTAGTTCATAGTAATACTGTACATAGAAACGAATAGTGTCATAGAAAGCCTACCTGAATCTAACCAGCGCTGTCTTATGGTGGTAAACGGTCATAAAAGAAATATAAATTTTGTGTGCGTGTTTTGTTATGGGAAAATCCCCTTATTCCAATTAAACTGTAGTCTTTATGGTTACTGAAAGAGACAAGTAGATGAGACGTATCGCACAGTATACACAATAGCTGCTTCGTTCCAGTACTGTTCCATGAGGGCTGACCAATTCTGACCTGAACACCTATACTGGCTTCTGTTACTTTATGCAGCTTTCGAAATGCTGAATCATGTTAATGTTGTTGGTATTTTACTGTCTCTATCTGTAAAAGTCTGGCTTCATAACTTATTCCATTTGTAATTTAATTCAAAGGTTAATCTCACACATGTTTCATCGGTTACCGCTAAGTTTTGTTTTATTCGGCAAAATGAGTCGATGATAATTCAAGTTTTCTTTTAAACTCAGCCTTGAATAGCCGATACACACATACAAGCACGCATGCACTCTTACGTATAATTATATTCACATATAAGAATTTAAATCTCAAATATACGTCAGCAAACCTTCATCTTAGAGCAATAAGTTTTAAAGATTTCAATAAAAGAAAGTATCGACGCTTACAGCCAACTCCAGCGACCGCCATGCACCACCTCTCACGCAACACCACGGCTTACCTGCCCACACACCAAGTATAACAAGGTTTAGAAGTACAAAAAGCTAGATGTTGAACTAACAAACATAAAAATGATCATTCCGTTCTAATTGGATATACATATAAGGAGCTGTGAGAAGACTCGGTACAGTACCTACTCTACTAAATCTTAACCTGATAAAGCCTCTCAAAGCCATCTTAAGTTACTTACGAGTTAATATATTCTTGACATTAATATAGACGTGAATAATAAAGAGATGACTTAGCCTTGTCTTAGCCGTGTACAGTGATATACAACAGCGTCTCAGTATGACTTCTGATGTCATTACCACACTTTGTCCAAATTGTACACTCATCAGTGAACACAAATTGTATTTTTTTAATTTTTATATTTTCTTCCAAAAGACTAAATATTGTACGAACTTTTAAGTGGGACGAGACTACCCGCAGACCATCAACTCGTTGTGTGGTGCTCACGTCAAGCCCCAGAGAACTAGCTGCCAAAATCATTGGCTAAACGCCTCTCTCTTGTTGATTTATAGAGGAAATAGCTCGAGCGAGTGAGCCCTTTCCGAAGCGCAACCTGGACCTTTGATGAAGCTCCGTCTCACTCAAACCTCACAGGGTTTATTGCATCGAATTCGGTGTTTCAGGGCTCATAGACGACGCTTCGTGCTCTCTGTTTAAAGATGCAAGGGGAAATTCCCATTGGAGAAAATCCCATTACACAATTTTCCTCTTTACAGAATCCCACCAAAATAGGACCAAACATTTTTTTCTCCTACACAAAATCCCATCGTCAACATACCATAAAAAACAGCACTCGTTTTTCTATATTTTATAGTCATCTACGGTAGAATTTCAATGCTATCATTTTTGTAATATTACAAAATTCCTTAGCTTCTTTATAAATGATAACCTTTGTTAAATTAGGTTAAGGAACGTGGGAATTGTCCCATTTATTTGTCTACAACTCTAGAAATTATGAGGGACGTGGCTCTCAAGGCTCGTCGCATTAACATTATTTTACAAGCAACATAGAGTCACTTAACCTATCTTTCTTATCCGACCTATCCACTAAAACCTAATTTGTAACTTATAGATTAAAATACATCTAAACTATATATTACGAAATGCATATAAACTGTATACCAATTGCAGAGGATAAAGTAAAATACGTGCAACCTATACCATCTCTTAGTTATAAAATAAATGTAAAATATATGACTAATACATCTAAACAATAAAATGTATGTAAATTATTATTAGCTATATGTAGACTATAAGGTAAACGCCATGCAGAGTATATATGATAACAGCATATAAACTCTATAGGATACGTGTAAGCTAGAGTAAACTATATGTATACTAAACTTAAAATTAATTATATAATCACTATACAGTAAACTATTAGTAAACGAAATGAAAACTAGAAGCTAACTAAATATCAAACTATACCGGTACGTAAACTGTATTCTAAAGTTATTACACACTATATTGAAACCCGGAAATAAAGTATCAAAGTGTAGAGCAAGATTTATGTTCATTTTTTTTTCTTTGTTCATTCTCTGTCTGGTTTGAGGACGATTTCTGCCAACACAATAAGAAAAACTCTGTAAAACAAAAATATCTACTTCATTAACCATTACCGTAGTTTAATCTTTGTTTTCTGCCTATGTACTCGACAATTATCTTAAGGTAAGGTTGGTAGATATTAATACAAAGGGTCTTTACCATTGTATATGTGTGGTGGATGTGTGTGTCTGTGTGTGTGTGTGTGTGTGTGTGTGTGAACAGGCTCTACACTTTTACATCTACCAAACCAAACACAACTTGGTTTATTTTTAAGATAATGAGAGTTGAAAATAAACTCACACACTAATGAGAACTGGAAAGAAAATTTACGACAGTGGAAAGAAAGGGGAAGAATACCATTAATGTTTTCTTAACAATCACTACTTAAGTTTACTATATGACTCTGTGGCTAGTGGGGAGGGTCTATATATAATTCACCGTTAATTATTTACTCTCCAAACACACACACACACACACACACACACACACACGTATGTATGTATGTTTCTGTGAGAATAAATGCGACAATGGCCTCGCTTACGTATGCAGTGTATGCTCATGAATTGTATGTAAGAAACTGTTGGTTCGTGTATGGAAGTGGGTGTGTGTATGTGTGTGTGTTTGCGCCTGGTTGTATGTATGTGTGTGTGTGTATGGTTGTAGTGGTGTGTATCATATAAATGTTTCACCCTTGCCACATTAACACCTCAACGAGCAGGATGAATGTTTTATAATCCTTCAAAAAGAGTGTATTTAAAAAAACACTCGGTAATTATACAGAAACTGCGCTTCGGGGGAATTTATAAATATAGTTTAAAAAACTCTCTCAATATTTATCATCAAATGTAGGCAGAATTGTTGACGTTTTTCTGACCTCAGGATAATGGCTCGGATTAGTGGTGTTGTGAAGACTCTCCCTGTTTTGTCCGTCTCTATTTATTGCTATTGTATGTTTATTTATTCATGTATTTATCATTTATTGCATATATGTTGCTTTTATTTTATTGGACAATCTCTCTCTCTCTCTCTCTCTCTCTCTCTCTCTCTCTCTCTCTCTCTCTCTGTGTTTATTGTCATTCTTATTAGTGTAGTTCATACCCCAGGTTGTTAATGGAAGGAGACGTCCCCTCTGATCTCGTGCCAGTGGTGATGGATAATATCTGTCACAGGTTCTCCACGGTGTGAATATTGATCTCCACCTGGACGGCCTTCATGCCCCAGGTTACCACAGTCTTAGAGCTGTCCTAGTAGAATCATTAAGACAAAACAGGATTCATAGAGATTTTCTAAGATGAGTTATATCCCCCTTAAATTGTCTCTCTTTTTTGTTTGTGTGTGTTTGTCTCTTCGGAAGTGATCAGTTTAAAGCTGTTCTTGCCGACTGTAAACACCTCTATACTAACAAGGATTGTGAAGTTTGTTGAGGGGAGAAACTTGAACACACACACAAGTCTCTGATAATCCATTTGTGAGTCGCTTAATTCAGGTAGATGAATCACATGGTATCATTTGGAGGGGTGATTTAGTACACGAATTTTTTAGAATAACATGTTTATATCGTTCATGGAAACCAGATAGATGATTTCCTTGAACAATGATTATGATAAGAATATCTAGAAATTCATGCTCGTATGTGATATAGTTCAACACGGTCCCTGTAGCTGACTTAAGGATAAAAAAAAAATAATGTGAGGAGTCTCTGAAATTCTTGGTCCTCAGAATTTTATTTCTTATGGCACTATAATGTGTCATGGAGGGTTAACAGGGGTAATTAACTTGTCCGAGAGAGAGAGAGAGAGAGAGAGAGAGAGAGAGAGAGAGAGAGAGAGAGAGAGAGAGAGAGAGAGAGAGAGAGAGAGAGAGAGAGAGAGAGAGACCCTAAGTATGATGATGGTACTGTACCCTGTGTGAGACTAGCGTGTTCCTCCAACTGCCATATAAGGTCGTGTATTGCAAGTGTTAAGCGGCCATTCTCCCTCATTAACGTGTAGAACACCTACATTAATATTCTCTCTCCGTATGAGTTGTACAGAGTCTTGTGACAATAGGTCTGGTTTATGTTAATGAGATGGTTCTAATTCAGCTTTTGTTTTTGTAGTTTATTTAACCAGATTTTCCAGCGGCTCAGCAACATTTCAACATTAAACGCTTCCATTATTTAACATGAAATCTTTAAATATCCAACAGTGTTAAAAGTTATGCGTGTAAGCCTCATGTTAAAGTCAAACCTCGTTTATTATTAACTTCATCCTCAGGGGTCATGTTGATCTTTATCCAGGAACAGATTTAAAACACCTTATGAGTGTATGGATTGAGGAGATAACAACTTTTTTGTATATTCTCTCCACAGACTAATAACTTTAGGGTTCCTTTACTTGAAATTACATACAGGTACTTGATTATCGTATGATGTGTATTGACCTGCTAACAACTGAGGTCAGCAGGGTATTATTTCCGTTCCTGTTTGTGTGTCCTTAAAATAACTCGAGAACAGGTTTAAAGGTTTGACCAACATCTGACAAGGTCCAAATCTTGCCCAAAAAATTGACCTTATGTTACCATCATAGCTATCTACTCAATGTAAACACAATAGTATAGCTTTTCGGCGATTAAAGAATATTATGGAATGATACAAATTAGTACAAGGTGATGACATAATTTATATATAGAGTAACAGCGTCACCAGTTGTGTCCTCATCCTGCTCTGGTAACGGTTCGCTGGCAGGGCTTTCATCCTCTGGAATCATGTTCATTGATGTATTTTTCATTGTATTATGCCTTTGTTTGTTTTTTCGCATTTTAATCGATTTGATGTTTTTAATTGGCAAAAAAAAAATGTGGTGATAGGTAATAGAGGCAACAGATGGTGTAAGATGATGACAGTAACGGTCTGTAGGAGATAACAATGGAAGTAGATTACGGCTGATATTGGCGACGGCAACGGAAAGTAGTAGATAGTGCCAGAGGGAAACAGTGGCATCTTATAAGAGGTGGGTGATTGTAGATGGGGATACTGATAGGAAGCATCGTATCATGATGTATGGTGAGCAAGTACTATAGATTGTGTTAGGTGATGGCATATGGTATGCATATAATGGAATGTGATAATGAACAATGGTAGATGATGATGGTGGTGGCAGTTGATGGTAGAAGATGGTTAGTGACAATATGCGTTTGGTAGCGTCGGGCAGGTGGTGGTAGGTGGTGTGAGGAAGTAGTGGCAGGTGGTGGTAGGGAGGTAAGTAGGTTAGTTAGTTAGGTCATACGTGGGTCTGACAGCAGGGAAAATAAAACCAGGTACACGAGGCATGGTTAAGGCGTTTAATCAAGTCCCTACGCTCTTTCTCGGAAGCTGTGCATGGGGAGGGGAGGTGGTGAGAGAGGAAAGAGTGGAAAGTATGGATGGTGAAGAGGAAAGAAGGTGAGGAGGGTGAGGAGGAAATACAGGGACGCAAAAATGGTGAGGAGGAGGGAGAGGGTGGAGGAAGGAATGGAGAACGGCGGAGGAAAGGAAGGGAAGGGGGGAGAGGGAGGAGGAGGAAGTAAGGTGAAGAAGGAGGGAAGATTAATTAGACAGAGGGAGGAGAAGGCAGACGAGATAAGGGTATAAGTGAAGGAGAAAGGACGCTCCAGGTAGAGGAAGAGGGGGGACATAATCACCTCACTGACAGCCCCAGGTGAGACGAGTTCACTTGCATAAGGTGTGAAAGAGGGGAGCCGGAGGACTTAACGTTAGTGTCGGAGACAGTAAAGCTAAAATACTGTGTGTGTGGGGGGTATGTGCGTCTGTGTGTATGTGTGTTAGATAAATTAATGACAATATGAATGTTAATATGATCTCCCACTACATATACAAACAAAAAACAATGACTTAGATTAAATAACGAAAATGAATGTGAACAAAAGATGTCAATTGTTCCTCTAAAGTCCCTCCCATATCCCAGAATCTACACAGACATGAGTATTGGCTAAAGTGTGTGGTAGATGACAGGAAGCTTGTCAATACCCTGCCTTGACTAATGCAGGAGGCACTGAACAGAACACGATTTTCAGTATCGATTTATTAAAAATTGTTTCTTATTTCAAGCTGCAGCTCGGAGGACGAAGCGTCTTGACTGTGCGCGTGTTAACTATATACGGGCTTCGATAGGCGTCGCTTATTATTTACAGATATCACGTTATTTTCTAAGATACTTGAACAATGTTTTTAACTGCAACTCTACCTGTAAATGTTGATGTGGGAAACTTATCTATAATAATACCTCCACAACATTACCAAAAGCTATTAATTCTGAACAGTATAAAAAAACAATAACAATAAATTCAACCTAAGTCAGTATATTGGCGTAAATATTATTCATGTTAAGTATGTAAGGAGCCCGAGGGAGTGGCGATACTTGAGTGCTGGGACGAGAACGA
The DNA here is from genome assembly GCF_018991925.1 of Homarus americanus. NCBI lineage: Eukaryota > Metazoa > Arthropoda > Malacostraca > Decapoda > Nephropidae > Homarus > Homarus americanus. The sequence goes on from NW_024736097.1 coordinate 824,294, forward strand.
CATATTTTCTGAGACTTTCGGTCGTCTGAGGGGTAACACTGATACCAAGGATGGCGCCTCCACCAAATATTTATTTAAATATTTTCTATTGAGAGCATAATATATCAAGTCAGTATTAAAAGTGGTTCACCGTGGGAAAATTTAAGATAATGTCCAGAAGCGATATATTTCAGGCAGAAAGATCGACAGCAATTTGATGTATAAGAAAATGAAGGAGCATGAAAATAATATTAAAATTTATTCCAAGAGAGAGAGAGAGAGAGAGAGAGAGAGAGAGAGAGAGAGAGAGAGAGAGAGAGAGAGAGAGAGAGAGAGAGAGAGAGAGAGAGAGAGAGAGAGAGAGAGAGAGAGAGAGAGAGAGAGAGAGAGAGAGAGAGAGAGAGAGAGAGAGAGAGAGAGAGAGAGAGAGAGAGAGAGAGAGAGAGAGAGAGAGAGAACAACTTAGCAGGGGTGAAAGACCAACATCAAACTCCTAACCTAATCATTAGAAAGTAATAAATAAACGACATCATTAATTCACTCACAGTAGATCTATGAAGCTGTTGAGACACAATTTTAACCCGTAACGTTAAACCTATTGTGACTGGAACCCGTTAAGATTGGAGAACTCATTACTACTCTGGAGAACCATTTGGACTGGAGCCAATTTGACCAGTTGGTATCCCTTCCAAAGAGCATCTCGGTAGTCAGCATTAGTCATCAGAACCAGTGTAAGAACGGCTACCACCACCATCACTATAACTACCACCACCACCACCACCACCACCATTACTACTACTACCACCACTACCACCATTACTACTACTACTACCACCACTACCACCATTACTACTACTACTACTAATACGACCACCACCACTACTACCACCACCACCGATACCACCGCTACTACCACCAGAGAGAGAGAGAGAGAGAAAGAGGTGGGGGGAGGGTAGGTGATCCGTTTAGCCTCCGGTGACAAACTCGATCAAGATTCTGATCACAAAGATCTTGGTTCAAATTTAAGGTGATGATGGATGTTGAAAATTCGTCCGTGTGTGTGTGTGTGTGTGTGTGTGTGTGTGTGTCTGTCTGTCACTTGTCTCTCTCTAATGCGGTGGGTAAAATAAGTCGTATCTTAAGCAGGGTTTTTCCTTTATCTTTAGTAAGTTTTCTTATTAATATTTCTTGTCTTTGGTTACTTGTGGAGTTTCGTTTTGATGATTATATGGTACTATAGTAATGTTATACAGTGTACGCGGATTTGTAATGATACGCTGAATACTGCGCATACTCACACACCACACACACACACACACACACACACACACACACACACACACACACACTGAACATTACTCCGCCGAGTCTTTGTAGAACAGAGACTGAAAATCCCGGATGGTGTAAACTCAACTCTCCGTCCATCCAATATTCATGTAGGGAGGACCAGACTTAGCGTTAGTAAGTCCATTATGCCCGCTAACATGCCTCTCTCCCACACGTAGGAAAAGAGAAGCCTTGTAGATCAGAGAGAGAGAGAGAGAGAGAGAGAGAGAGAGAGAGAGAGAGAGAGAGATTCTTTCCCACGGGAGGGCTCACTTATTCACACTTCTTCGGACGGCGGAAAGGTAGAAAGCAATAAGTTGTGAAGTTTCAGGTTAAGAGGAAACAGTATGTAAGAGTGGGAAGGGGAGTGGGAAAGGGAGTGGGAAGGGAAGTGGGAAAGGAAGTGGGTTGTGGGAAGAGTGAGATGGTGGAAGGGGAAGGGTGAAAGAGAAGGGGAGAGTTAGGGTGTGAGAAGGAGGGATGGTGTAAGGGAGGGTAAGAAGGAAAGGGGAAGGTGAGGGTGCGGGGAGGAGGGATGGTGGTAGGGGAAGGGTGAAAGAGAAGGGGTAAAAAGGAAAGGGGAGGGGAGGGTATGGGAAGGAGGGTAGGAGGGGAAGGGTGGGTAGGTAAGTAAGAGTGAATGAGAAAGGAGAGTGAAGAAGGTAGGTGACATGGTTTAGGTCATCCTAAAACTATATCTTGCACTTGTGAGACCTCACTTGGATTGTGCAGTTCAATTCTGGTCACCGTATTGCAGAATGGATATAGAATCCTTGGAAAGAATTCAGAGGAGAATGACAAGACTAATCCCGAGCATTAGGAATATAATCAAGGTGTAAAAATGGAAGTCAGGGCTAAACAAATGGGACATTTCAAAGGTATTCAAACTATCCAACCAGGAACGAACTCGTAACAATGGTTTTAAATTAAACAAATTTAGATTTAGGCGCGAAATAGGTAAACATTGGTTTGGAAATAGAGTAGTGGATGAGTGGAACAAGTTACCAAATATCATCATTAACTCGAATGCGCTAGATAGATTAAAACATAGTTTGAATGGATATATGATCGATAGGGGTTGGGTGTAAACGGGACTGCCCAGTATGGGCCAATAGGCCCGCTGCAGTTTCCTCTATTCTTATGTTCTTATGATTGAATGAACAGAAAAACCTTACACCTCTATACACTTCCACGTGAAATCAACATTAGTCTGAACGTACACGTGTGTGTGTGTGTGTGTGTGTGTGTGTGTGTGTGTGTTATTTAAGACTATTTGTCCTGGAGGCCCGAACACTGTTGACACTGCCAGAACACAACGTTTACCACAAGCCTTTACCCCCTCATGTTTTACTGCTGCGTTTATTCAGTGGTCTTTTACTGCTCACCCTTCATGCTGAGTTGTTCCGTTTCGTTCTTGAATTCTTTATTTCTTTGGTTTTATGTGCATGTTTATCTTCAGCCTTCGTTTAATTCATGTTTTGTTTTATTCTCTCGTTATTTCTTCATGGAGGTCATATGAACCAAAATAATATATTAAAAAATAAGAAAGAGTTGATTAAGATGATTATTTAAAGACGTGGGTTACTTAAAGAAGTCTCGGGCTTTAGTGATAGACCAAATTTAAAACTGAATACCAAAAATTATCTAACCTAAACTTAAAAAAAAAAAAACGCACAGAAGTTCTTATACTTTCTACATAATACTTCATATGCAGTAAAAATGTGAGTTCCTGAGAATTTGTTTACAGGCACAACCTTCAGTCTTTAGAATTAACAAATGCATGAAAATATACCTCACAGCTCTGTAGGATAATATACAAATTTGAATATACATAAAACTTACAATACATTTTAACGGAGTAATAACAATACAGTGAACAGCTACTATTAATCTACAAAAATACTCTATTGTGACTGAAAACTGGAATATCAATCAAATGAATTCTTACACACTATACACAGTACTTCAGCTTGAAAGTTCTTCTTGTGGTAAAAAGTATGCAGTGCCACCACACTTTGAAACGGGCACCATGAATTTTTTATAATCTTTCTTGCACATTCTACAGGGCTATGCTCCTACAACTTGTAAGAGCCACCACACTTTGAAACGGGCACCATGAATTTTTTATAATCTTTCTTGCACATTCTACAGGGCATTTTAAAAGTGAAACAGGTCACAGCTCCTACAACTTGTAAGAGTCTTTATACTTCTCTACCTCACTTTACTATGATCACTAAATAATGTCACAGTATAGGGGCATGTAATCCAGGAATCACTAAATAATATTGATATTATTTTAGGTGCCATTACCCAAGATTTCCTTCATTTTCTACAATAAAACAGAATTACGCTGAGAATCATTCATTACTAGCAGTCGCAGTACACTTTCCATTCATTTACTATTACTCATTCGCAATACGGTAAAGGATTTATGATGTTATAATACTGTAATCCGCTTCCATAACTACGATCCAAAGCTGGTTCATCCCTTTTGCTCCACATAAGCCAACGTCACCTATCATGAAGCACGTACTCCCCCCAACACCCTCTTGATGCCACGATCTACGCTTACTGTTGGAAGTCCACCCCTCTTACTTCTCGTGTGCCCTTCGCCATCATCCTTCCATCTCCTTCATCGTCGTGATTAAGTGAGGGACACGCTGACCTGTTCATTATCGATAAATCCAATCAACCTATTCTTCCCAACAGAGTGTAAATTGACGCTAGTTAAATTACAAGTGACTAAAGTATTTCCACGCTAAGCTGGCCAAGCCCCTTTTCTATACTAATAGCCGATTGGTTCACAGAAAATTCAAACTAAATGTGTTCACAATTGGTAAGCAAACCTGTTATTATCTAAAATAATGTTAAATAATTATATAAACTATCAAAATGCAAATGATTTCAAGACATTAGCACTTCAGAGAGGTTGTTAGAAAATCTGAATTTTTTATCATAAAAGGTCGATATAAATACGCGCTTGTACACGTGCAGCCCGGGGGGTGGGAGGGGGGGGGGGCAAGACGCTCCGGGGAACCAATAAGTTGTTAATCCTGTCGTCTATCAAGAGTTTACCCCTTTCCTTAATTTAGAATTATTATTTTATCTAAAAATTCTAATATTCTCGTAACTTTACATCTGTCATAGGTTTTTGCTTAAGTTTTCTTAAAAAGAAAAAACAATATAATTTTAATAGAGCAATCGATTGGTTATTTATATATGTTTATTAAGGAAATCGATGAGGATGTATATTGCATGCGAATATTCTAATAAAGGTTCCTGAGTAATTTCTGCATTAAAAGTCCTGGCATTTGTCTGTTAAATTAACATTGCAAAATGTGATTTGTTCACTTTAGGCTCGCTGTGTAGACTGACTGACTGAGAGACAAGGTAGCGAGCACTCGTGATGCGGCAGGTAGTCTCAGTGTGCCAACATCCTGGTCCTTATTGACTTTAAACTGACTTTTTCAGCGAGTTTAACTGGAAATGTTTCTTTACTGATGATCATATCAGATATACAGTAAAATAAATTGACACACAGCCAGCCACTATTAGAACACCCGCAGTAGAAAAGGCAGAATAATCACGTTTATCAGGAAAGTGTTCAGTGGGCTGCCAGACCAAGATGTTGACGTTGTAATGTACTGTAGTAGTGAGCTTCAGCGCCTAAGATCTTTAACAGCGAACATTAGTTTAGTAATAACACTTGTCGTCAACAAGTATGAGAGTCGTTTCTCATTATCATCGTTAGCTGCAAGTAAATTATCAGCTATCGATGTAAATAATGGCATGTTACACACACAGAGTAATTCTCAATTGCGTACAGTAAACTTCAGAATGTATTCCTGGAACAATTCTAAGCCACAATAACAATATGACAAAATGTCGGAATCCACATTGTTTCCTAGCTACAGCACTTGAAAAACGTAAAAAGTATGTTAGATTGTAGTGAAACAGCCGTAGATTTTTGTATATTTATGCAAATAACTCTACATTTGCTTACCGTCTACACAATGTGTATAGTTGTGTTATTACAGTGAATATACAAAATTCCCTCTTAGAGTGTACTTACTACCAAATTGTCTGGCTTCGCTCAGGTTAAGCAAACACCGATTAACCTTAACTCACAGTTTGCCCTCCCAGACACGGTATTAATCATGGATGATAATAGAATGTCAATATTGTCGAGCCAAAGCCACACAGAGGGTGGCTTTCCGTGTTGGTATTTTGCAGCTTCATCAATGAGGCGCCGAGTTTTCGTGTTAATACTGTTGAGTTTAGCCAATGAGAAGGAGATCTCAGTGTTAACAGATCCAGCTAAGCCAATGAGGGAGCGAGTCTCCGTCAGCCCCTGAAGTACCAGCTAGGGACAACTGGGCCTGGCGAAGTTAGGTTAAGGAGGCACCACCCTAGTGCGTCGCCACCTTCTTCAGTGTTCTCTGGTCTAACAGTCCTTCTTTATCCTTAGTCTTGTAATTTGTCTTCAGGTTTTATCTAATTCAATATTTTTTTCTTTCCTTCGCGTCCATCCGTTCTTATTCTTAATGTTGTTGCTATTTTGTTAATTTTTCCACTTCTTCCATCTTTCTGTTTCTTACTTTTATCTACTGTTTTTGTTTTCTTCTTATTTCTCCGTTTCCTCGAATTTCACCTCTTCCTCAGTAGTGTTGTTAAGCCTTTGTGTTTATAGACGTTAAAGCTCAGGTCCTGATATTTTCTTCTAAAGCTAAATCTTGCAGGTGTCTTTTCAGCACAATTTATTATATATTCCCTTGAACACTTAACTAGAATCTTATTGACGACTAAATTTGTTTTATTTTGCAGATGGAGAGGAACATATAACATCCTTCACCAGTTCTTGGGACATAAATGTGGATAAGGAAAATAATAAACATCGTTGAGAGTAAACATGTTGACCGATGTGTTTAGGGCAATTAATTGGATCACTTTTAGCTGCATCACCAAATCCGACGGTGAGGTAATCGCGTTCATATTGACTTAGACTCGGATACATATTGCAGCCCAAACACTGTACTGATATTAAGTGAGAGAGTAAATATATTTATGTGTATGCCTCAGAAATTCATATATACCCGTATATCTAAAGTATATAGTATTTGTACAGTAAAAATTGCGACTATATTGCTAATATTTCTGATCATCGACTTGAGGAATGTTAATAGAGCTATTCATGTGCAACAACTGCATGAAAGATATTGACAGAGAAGTGACAGAGGTGTACATTATATTCGGCAAGTAGTGTAGCAACTCCGGTATAACACTACAAGACGAACGAACGTGCAGGAAATATTCTCAACCCCGTCCACAATCTCACAGACTCACACAGACACTCAGCTCCATCCCAAAATGTCGCCATGAAAAATCCAAACAATGAATAGCTCGACACCTTACTTACGCTACACAAAACTTAGGACACGAATCGATTGAAACAGTCAAGATAACTCATTAATCCAGATAAAAATAATGTGTGTTCCTTTCATGTAAATTATTATAACATTAATGAACCTCCATCACCTGTACTCACCTGATGTGTTACCCTGGTGATTTCTATCTATTTTCTAAATCTAAAAATACCTTCGAAACGACAAAGACCTTAATAACGCCGTGATGGGTATGTTCAGCACACTCACAAAGGAAGGTTGAGTCAAGAGGTGGGACATGTGCTTTAAAAAGGAAGGCGAGTATTATGAAGGACCGTAAATTAAATACTATCTCACATTTTTTTTCTCCTCTTCTTTCTCACTATTTACTACCTCTCTCTGTCTCTCTGTCTGTCTGTGTCTGTCTGTTTGTCTGTCTGTCATTAAATTGTACTATGGCGTCAAATTCGGCAGTAGCTTCAGGTGAGAGGAAATCAGGGAAAGAAAGATTACCGGATGGTATAAAGACATTGATGGTGGAGAGAGAGAGAGAGAGAGAGAGAGACTGTTAAATTAAATCACGTCAAGTCTGTCAACGTTGTCCTGTGATTACTTGATGTTGGAGGTCTCTCTCTCTCTCTCTCTCTCTCTCTCTCTGTCTGTCTCTCGTGTGTATGTGTGTGTGTGTGTGTGTGTCTGTGTCTCTGTTTGTCTGTCTGTCTGTCTATCTGTTTCCACCTCTCTCTCTCTTTCTCCTCCATATACACATCACAAGTCATGTACTCAAACTACATATATCACAAGTGAACGTATCTAATCCCTCCCTCAGCATATGCTACGACACGATCCCTTCCCATAATGCGGTCGCCTTGCACACTCTGGCTGGCAGCTTTACGGTACCATCACCTCGTTGTGTTAGATGTTTATGTTAAAAGTAGAGGAGGAGATTGACGGAAGGCAGGAGAGGAAAGCTTCTTCTTCTTGTTGAGTCAGGAAACACACATTGGACAAAATTCTCTTGGACAATTCCCTACTGGACAATATCCCAACACATAATTTATCTGCGTATAAAACTCTACTGGATAGAAATGTATTGAACTAACTGAAACCTGGCAAAATACCACCGCAGATTTTATCAATACGGCGATTATCCCGGAGTCAAGGTGGTGTGGAGGAGCGTTGAGATTAAGTTAAATATAACGTACGAGAATAAGAATACCATTAAGTACTGGTAGTAGTAGTAGTAGTAGTAGTAGTAGTAGTAGTAGTAAAGTGGTAGAATCTTTCAATGGCAGTAATATTAGACAAATATTAAATATTGAATTAATACTATAACTTAACTTATCTAATTATAACACTAACGACTAAATATTAAAATAAACACACAAATTAGAAATGTTTATAATGCAAAAGAAAAATAGAGAGATGGAGAGGGAAAAAAGGTGTAAGGTACGAGGGAATATAAATATACAGTACATCTTTGAGGGAATCACCCACTGAAGCTGGTTGTCATAATGTGTCCTCTGGGATAATGGTAATGTTGAGATCAAGCCTTCAAAAGGAATGAAAGACGTGTGTGCATTGGAGCATATGTTTGTGTATGTACTCATGTGGGTATGTATATTGTGAGTGTGTGTGTGTTCATGTATATCTTTGTGTATATGTATATGTATGTGTTTTTGTCTGGGGGAATTTGTGTAAACATGTTTGAGTATATACGTGTGTTTGCGTATATACAGTACAGTAAGTAGTAAATAGCACTGACTTAGTATAATATTTTTGGCTCGTTACTTTATATACATATTCATAGTAAAATGAGACACAATCATTGACAGTAATAAAAAAAAATGAAAAATAGAAAACAATTGTTTAGAAATATGACGACGAACTCTTCACTCGCATTATGTAGAATTACGTAGCCATATTGTGTAGAATATAATAGCCATATTACGAAGAACCTAATAGCTTCATTGTGTAAGACTTAGTAGCTATATTGTATACAATGACGAGATTATACTGCGCAGAATTACATAACCATACTGTGGTAATCTTAAGATAGCATTTTATTCAGCATTACATATCCATATTCCATACTGTCGGGTGGCACTGTTGTGTTGGAGTCAGACGAACTATAATCAACAGAACCGTGTACAAGCAGCCACAGTTTTTATAAGGTTGTGTACAGAACTCTCCCGTGTCTGACTTTCACATAACAGTTTTAAGTATATTATATAGAAACAGGAAACTATACCTTTTTACGATTGAACAATATACCCATACTCTTTAAAATTGATCGTAGACAAACTGTTTAGAAATAAGGATAAAACGAGAAGAAAAAAAATGTAAACATACACTATAAAAATGCGTATATACAGGACTGCGTAACAATTCAGCTTCGGATTTTAGTATCTCGAAAACCAACAAACTGCAGAGTATTATTCAAGGAGCGTAGGGGGGGGGGGTTAGGTGGATGGTGAGGTAGGTGTGGTGTGACACTGCCCCCTACTCATGCTCCTCCAGGCGAGAGGTCGTGTATGAGCCAGTACAAATATTTACTGTTTGTACCTTTTTGTCACTGAAATTCGCTACTAGTGTTGATGATGACACTGGCTGATGTAAGAGGGTTAGGTGTGTTTGTGTGTGTGTGTGTATGTGCGTGTGTGTGTGTATGATATAGAACAACCAAAAATGGAATAAAACATGTAATGTATATTCTCATATATTTCCCTTGCTGACGTACACACACACACACACACACACACACGCACACACACACACGCACACACACGAAATTCCTTCACATTCACATTCACTCTTTTAACTATATTTATTTTCAATAGTTTTTTCTAATTTAATTTTTCTTCTTTTGTTTTCTCAACTTTTAAATTATATTAATTTTTCTCTTGTGAGATATTTTCCGGTTCAGTGGGTATTGTGTTCCTCCTTTTTGGTCGATTTCACACAAGTTTGATCACCATAATACTGTGATGGAAGTGATTATAGTGATGGTGGTAGTATTGGAGGTAGTGGAAGTGGTAATAATAGTGATGGTGGTTCTAATGGTGGTGGTTTATGTGAATGATAAGGTGGTGGTGATAGTGATGGCGGTAACGGATGATGTAATTATTGTTGACGATGGTGGTAATGGTGGTGATAATAGTTATACTGGAGATTGGTGATATAGTAGTGGTGGTAGCGATTGCAATTTAAGATTAACCTTATTTCAGTCTCCTTATATTCTTAGCCTTTGTCATCAGCCTATGTCATACCTTCACCATCCACCACCCAGCTTGCCGTACCAGGAGGTCCCCCTTTGATTATAATGCAGGAAACGTATAATTTTTCCCTCCCATAAGTTAAGGCGGAAGGAAAACTCGAGTTCCACCGTCACTTTAGATAAAAAAAAAATGTCATAAATTTATCTTTTTTTATACCAACTTCCATTAATCAGTTTTGGGATATATATATATATATATATATATATATATATATATATATATATATATATATATATATATATATATATATATATATATATATATATATATATATATATATATATGTGTGTGTGTGTGTGTGTGTGCGTACGTGTGCGTGTGTGTGGTGTGTGTGATGGTGTGGAGGTATTTGATATTCTTCCCTATCTGGAGATTTCTCTGGTATAAATTTACCTATATAGTAAACATAGGAGGTTAAATGTAAATGTGTGTCCAAAGATCATAACTTAAGCTCAAAGATGAGTTACGACAAGAGGAAGTGGCTGCCTTGTTTTATTATAGTATAGGTTTACACAACGCCGAACAGGATTAGTTGATTCGAATAACATAAAAAGTTGTGTCAGAGCTGATGAACATTCAGTCAGTTATTACGAAATTTCGACATAGCCATTTTAGTTAAATTCTGTTAAGAGTCATGTCGACTCCTTATGCACTAATTAACAGGATGATCGATCTTTCTGATATGTTTGTGGGAAATTTATCTCTGATCTATATTTACAGATGTTGATGGTGAACAAAACAACCTACAGATAATACTTGTTTACTTTGGGATCAAGGTGCAGTTGTTGTATGAACTATCCCACAGAAAAGACTTTAAATAAGTAATGACTGCTAGTGTATATAGTGAATAAAATAACCAAATTAAAAACAATGAATCGCTTGGACTTGTTGTAAATACGGATAAAAATACTAAAGAAAAATATAGATTTCTCAGGTGTGCAGGTGTAACCATTGTGTGGAACAAGTCTTAGTGATAGAAAACACCAGAGGAGAATCTATATAGTTAGTGTTACATTCAGGTGTATGTACTGAGCAAAGACACCTACAGAAAGTGAAAGTGTGAGCCAGGATCCGTCTATCACAAGTCCTTGAGTACAGCACCAGGTATAGGAACATCTCCCAACCACAACTTCATCAGTCTCTTGTGTAATGTCTTCACCTCCCTCGTCAGAACTTTGTCAAGTGTTGGGAACCTCTACCTAGCACCCTCTAGTGACCTTCTTAAAACAAAACCGCAGGAACTCTCCATCAATATATTTTCTTACAACATCGACACACGCCATCAACGCCAAAATATCAGTACAGTACTCGACCTTCCCCTAAAACAACATCCATCCTTCAGCCTCGCCAAAGTACTCTCTATCATTCAACGTAGCTCTATCCTCCTCCTTCTCCTCATCATCTTCGCCATTGTTTTTATAATCCTCGCCAGAACAACGAACCTACGGCCAAACTCGTGAAAGATCGACGCCACATCCTCCAGAGCATCCTCACACCTTATCCTCGCCAACTCCTTATTATAGGAGGATGGTGAGCAGGATGACCTACTGCTGGAAACGTCTGTTGCTGTGGCTGCTCCTCTGCTGCTGCTTCAGTGAGTATGCTTCACCAGGTTTATATCGGCAGTAATATTTTGACTGTGTGTGTGTGTGTGTGTGTGTGTGTGTGTGTGTGTGTGTGTGTGTGCGCGCGCATTTCTACATGCCTGGAAAAAGATTTGTTTCATACAAGACGTCGTTTACCATCAAAAGACAGGCAAATTTACCTTGAGTAGGTTAGCTGGGGTTAGATTAGGTCAGATAAGATTAAGATAGGCTTAGTAACATTTACGGTATAATTTGTCTCTCTTTTGATGGTAAACAAGGCCTTAAATTAAACAAAAATTGTACCAGACGTAATTAATTTTTCCCATTAAGTTGTTACATGAAACAAAAAGTTTCCTTTATATATATATATATATATATATATATATATATATATATATATATATATATATATATATATATATATATATATATATATTTATTTATATTTGTGTGTGTGTGTGTGTGTGTGTGTGTGTGTTGTGCTTGCGACAGGTTTTACACCTTAAGAAATTCACGCCTAGTTAGCCACAGGGGCGGCCATCCTTGAACACGAGATGCAACCATTATTATATACATAATTTTTAAGCAACATTTGTGTATTTATATTTTAAAACAATCCAGTTTTAATACCACATAATGTTTTCTTCTGTTGTGAGTAAAAATGGGCCTGGAAACCGTGTTCTTTTAATACAAATTTCTTTTTAACTCTGAGTAAATTTAAACATAAAATGAACACGTGAACACACATAACAGGGATATAATTGATTAATGTGTAAAAGGAAGAATTTGTCCTTTATAAAAAACAGTTATAAAATACAGTTAGAATAGGTAGGAACTTGCGTGTAGTTTTTGTGTTTATTAATTCAAGAGAGGATGTACAGTCTTATCACTGTTTCAGACAATAAAATATAAAATAAGAGAAAGAAAAAAGTGTTGCTGAATCACTTTTGCATTTGGGTTGTGGAGAGAAAATTCCTCGGTGTAAGAAAAAGAAGTTGTGTCGCCTTTATTGCCTTAGACAACGAGAGGAGTAACTTTTTCAATCATTTTTGCGCTAATATTGTAAAAATAATACATACAAAAAAAGTTTCACAGAAAACCAAGAAAGTGTTCACTGGCCTCATGGTATTAGAGGAATTACATTACAAATATAAGAGTTTCGGATGATGAAACGAAAATGCCGTGTTGCGTTTATTGCTTTTAAGAGACGACACAAAACAAAATAAACAAGGAATGACTTTGGGGAGCATTGTGTGTGTCTTTGATGGTGGAGCTTCGTACGTTGGTGAATGCTTGTTAAAAGCTTTTACGATGGAAACAGTGATTGTGTTACAGTAAATGAATTATCCTGCGGTGGAGCTTCAAGGTCGCCTAATGCTATCCTAGTTTGTTTAATGAAGGGGATTGGTTGACTGTAGATTATGACAGGACTATGATACCAAGGAGTTGAAACCTATCTCGATGTCACAGAGTATGAGTTGTATTTTCTTCTTTTACTGTATGTGGATAATGATGTACAGTCCCCTTCACAAGTGTTTTTACAGGGGCTCGTCATATAAGCATTCCACATATCTTTGAGATATTTGTTTTAATATTGTTTGAATTTAACTCCATAGTTTTGTTCAATTTTGAGAGTTTTCTTCTGTCGAATGTAAACACACACAGCGTTGCCACACTGTATAAAACCTGACGAGCCCCTGTAAACGTACTTGTGAAGGGGACTATACCTTCCTCCCCCCTCTCCCGTGTCATTAGTCTCTTACCTCTTCCCTACACTTGCTCTTCCTCCCATCTTCCTTCTTTCCTCCCTTATTCTGTATCCTGTTAATTCCTCTACTTTTCCTTTTTTTTTTACTCCACTCTTTGCCCGTTCTTCCCTTATATTTCCTCTCTGTTCTCTTCTTCTATATTTCTTATCCTCATCTTACCTCGCTTCTCCTCCTCACTAGGCATCTCTTCATTTCTCCCCTTTCTATCCCCTCCACATTCCTCCTCTCATATTTTTATTTTTCCTCTCCCTTCCTCTTTCCTCTCACCTCACTCTTCCTCTCCCCTCCTCTCCTCCCTCACCCCTCCCTTTCCTCTCATTCCTCTTTCCTCTTCATCCCTATTAATTTCTCCTCTTGTTCCCTTCCCTCTTCCTTCCTCTTCCCTTATCATCCTTTCCTTTCTCCTTCCCCCTTTCTTTCTCCCTCCTCTCTCTTTCTTAATCTCTCCTCCTCTTCCCTCTTTCTTTTCCTTTCTTTCCCTTCCTCTCTTCCCTCCTACCACATCATCCTCCCACACTGCCACCTGCCTGTGACGTCCATCAGAGATAAGGAAACTTGAAGGAAATTCACAAAATTCTGCTAGCTGGGGACCTGTGTAGAACAAACACACATGCCTCCTATTTACACACACAGACTCTTACGCACACATGGCCCTGATGTACGTACACTTGGATCTTAAGTACGTACACATGGGTTTTGCTTACGTGCAGAGGCTCATGCACACATGGCTCTTACGCACACAGATTCTCACGCACATATAGTCCTGATGTACGTACATTTGGATCGTTCTTACGTACACATGGCTCTTATGTACACAGTCATAAGCACACATGACCCTGATGTACGTATAGTACACTTGGATCTTACTTAGGTTCGCATGGTTGTGCTGTACAGGTATGTACACTTGGATCGGACTAACGTACATGGTCCTGTATACATAGAACAAATTTATGTACACATACCTGACATTTACAAGCACGTGGGTCTGGGTCTTGCACGCGTATGGAATAACTCATCCGTATATGAGATGCCGCTAAGGAAAACATATTACATATACATACACAAAGATGATGTTTTATATACATACAAAGGAACGTCTTCATACATACATATGAATGATTTCATACATTCACAAGGCTGTTCTCATAGATAAACAAAATACTTTAAAGACTAGATATTACAAAGAAAAAATTAAGGGTACAATAGAATCTCGGTCTCATTTTAACGACATTATAGCTGTTGTTTTCCCTCGTCCTGAACTATTGCCTTGAGTCATAGGTTCACCGGGCAGGGAAAGATCTAACGAGGAAAGTTCAGATTATGACCATTAAATATTTGAAAGAGAATGTCGTACTAGTTCAACCTTTATTTATATATATATATATATATATATATATATATATATATATATATATATATATATATATATATATATATATATATATATATATATATATATATATATATATATATATATATATATATATATATATATATATATATATATATATATATATATATATATTTTTTTTTTTTTTTTTTTTTTTTTTTTTTTTTCCACGAATATATTCTAACGCAAATGTGTACGGAAGGGAATATATTCGCATATAAAATGAATGTATATGAACGCAGTGTTTATATAGTAATTAATACTCACAGGTTTATAATACTTTCTTGGTATGAATCAGAAATCTGAACTTTTCATTTTGTTCATATAAGAAAATATAGTCACATATGCAGTAATTCCTAAATTGCATGCAACACAACACTGGCCCTTCAATTTGTTGACGTGACACACTATTTCACACATTCTTTATTTTTCAACAACAAAACAGGAAATATTAGTTAAAACATAGTATTAAAAATTTTCTCGAATTGTAATCATTTTTAGAATAAATTCATATAATATACGACACGAACATATATAAAATATTTAGTGCATTTAGCAGAGCGACATACTCCAAATAATTACGTGTAAAAAAGCTCGACTTTTCAGAAAATATAAAAATAATAATCGAGCGTAACATTACATAAACTTAAACGTAAATGTAAATATCACACTACTAAAACCCACTTAATTTCCTGGTTTAGAGTATGGTTAAGGCTGTCAGGCGCCTCCCCAGCTTAGGATATACATGGCTGTGTTTATTTATGTCCTGGTTTCCATAGTTAACAAGCACACACGTATGTTAAACAAGAGGGTGTAGGTATAAGTTTCTTGAACAAAACCTTCAAGAGGATCACGGAAGAGGATTAGTTTTTAGCGCGACAACAATGGCTGTCTCCTCCCGGCCGGCGATGCTTCACCGAACAAATTCAATAGAGAATATAAAAAAACCCGACTTTTTTATTAAGCTTATTCTAGATCCCTGAAGCTCCTCAATAGCACTAGACTTTTGTTTAAGGGAAAGTCACTTAACCACACACACACACACACGCACACACACACACACACACACACACACACACACACAAGCGAAATTGAGAATAGAAACTTGGTGTTGAGACTATTCAGTACAAGGATATCAGCTGTGTCTATCCATACGTCCATTTAATCATTCAACATTAACCTGTATCGACATGTCAGATCTAATGGTATTATCTCGTGTACCTGGGACTGTACACGACATGGAGACCTAACCTAACCTAAAGTGTGTTGTTGTTGTTGTTGTCTTGTGTGTCAATATCCTCAGTTGGTATCTTGGAAATATCTCAAGATCAAGAAATATTACAGTGTATATTATAGAAATTTATGCAATACTATCAATGAGAGTGATTGAAATTCTACTTTATCCCATCTTAACATGTAACTGTTACTGATAAAATATATATTGTTATATATGAAGAAAATATAATCTTAATATATGCGCCAGGTAATATTAAGAGTACAGCGCCAGGTACATGTACATGTAAGGGGAAACTTATGTCCAATACCTCTACTCAATGCTCACTTTTCCCCTTTCTAATTTACATATACATAAACACACAAACTATTATGGGAAAAAAATATTTGTGTGGAGTAAAAATAAACATATATTTTGCGTCTCCCTCGTACCCATGTTTCCCGTCTCACGTTCATGTCTCTCATAAGGGTTTTATTACATTCCAAAAATAATAAATGACACAAGAATAAAAACAATTCCACAAAGGGTCACCACACATCAGATTAAAGCAGCTGTAACACTGTCTTATATACTATACTGTGACCCACTAAATCAAAATACCACGGTGACAGGTGGAGTAGATTGATCAGAATAAGTCTATGTAAAGGGAGACAGGATATTAAACACATCGACCACTCGAGTACTATAAACGAGATATTCAGAAAAGAAAAAAAAAATATATATATATATATATGCAGCAAATGCAGGCGTGTGTATGACTGCCACTGACTCACAACAACTGAACCGAATTTACGGGAAAGGGATTTTTTTTTTTACTGAACTGCAACAGAGCCTCTTGTTGTTGAGGTCAGTGATTGGAAGTGAATACAATGTTCTGGATGGAGTTTATGTGTCATCTAGTGAATGTGTGGCTCTCTCTCTCTCTCTCTCTCTCTCTCTCTCTCTCTCTCTCTCTCTCTCTCAGATTAACTTCCTTTCTACTCTTGTTCCTCTTCTGTCGATTTCTCTTCTCTTCCCCACCCTCTCCCCCCTCATTCTCCTCTCCATTACACCCTCTTCTCTTCTTCTCCTCCTCCAACCATCTCTTTTACATTTTTCTCTTGTCATCGTCCTGCTCCCCCAACCTCTTCACGCCTCTTTTATTACTATTACTACTATTACTATTACTCCCACTATTACTACTATTACTACCTATCATTCACCCTTTTTTCTTCCCCTTTCACCCCCTTTTCTCCCCAGCTCCCTCTCACGTCTTCCTTCGCCTCAGTAATCTCCTTAGACAAATACTTTCTCCTTTACGTGATAAATATACCATTTTACCCTGGACCAGACAGCCCCCTTCCCCTCTACCCCATCCTCTTCACCCCTTCCCCTCTACCCTATCCTCTTCCCCTCTACCCCATCCTCTTCCCCTCTACCCCTCAACCCCATCCTCTTCCCCCCTTCCCCTCTACCCTATCCTCTTCACCCCTTCCCCATCCTCTTCTTCCTCCTCCACAAGTACTTACCAAGAAGCCGAGTACACTACAGTATAGGATATTTTATTATTCCCTGCAACACTAATCACTATTCATGGCTATGTATCTGTAAAATCTTCCTGAATAATTATAGATAATAAGAAATAGAACAACTATACTGATGATGAGGGTAAGATAGATTTAATATTGGATGTAATTATTAATATTTTTTTTATTTTTTTCTAGTGGTGTCTCAAATCTCAACTTTTTTATATATAATATTTTGATTAATCAGTAAAGGAGAACTACCACAAATTCTCTCTTTATTCTCTGTTCTTCCGAGGTGTTTCCTCTCGCTTTATACAGCCTATAGCAGAAGCCGCCAGCAGTACCTCACATCGCATGGCAGCATTATACATCACATGACAGCCCGTACCAGCACATGACAGCACTTAACACATGACAACACTTAACATCGCATGACAGCAATCAACATCACCTAACAACGGTACACAATAATTATCAACAGATTATAATGAAAGAAAAGCTTAAATCATAACGGTACTTTACGGTATATACTAACACTACACAATATAGTATAGTGCCTAATCATCGGGAATACACGTCCAGCAGACCTATAGTGAGAGCTCAGCATAATGTAGATGTGTTCATTCTTAAGAAATAATATGTTCTGTTTCTGCGATGTGGTTTTCAGTTCATGACGTCACTTCTGCTATGTTCAAAATTATGTAGTTTACAGGAATTATAGGGCTAAGGTTCCAGGTCATGAACTGTACTTATTTACGAGAGAGACAATAACTTACTGCTTTGTGTAAAAGTTATTTATATTTACGGCCATGGCTCTGCAAGATATCCGAGCATAATAGGAGGAAAATGAATGCAAATTAGTGAAGCCTTTGTGGAGAGATATTCTTTCACGGGTTAAAACAGATGCAGGAAAAGAGCGTTACAATCTCAGATATATCGTCTTGGTAATTATTGTTTTGGAAATGACAATATCCAAGAACAATACACTTGCACTGAGTTAACGACGATGTGGGGTTATAGTAGAAGTAATTCAGTCGAGGCGTTAAAATGGTCAAACACTGGTATGATGATCAATATTTCATGTCCATTAGTTCCTTAACCTAACCTAACCTAACAAAGTGACACAAGTTAGAATATTTTACATTAAGGGGTTGTGGAGGAGATGCAGTAAATGTTCAACTCTTTCAATACTGCTGATGCCAAGTGTCGAGTGAGTGCTTCAGTCGATGCTTCAGTCATGATACTTCTTTATCAACCTACTGAGATTCATCGCCGTCTGTTCAGTGGTTTTGATTTATTATTATTATCATTATTTTTATTATTATTATTATTAATATATTATTATTATTATTATTACCATTTTATTCCTAAAGATGTTTTAAATCCGTAATGGTAAACTACGATCTTGTGTATAAATCTTTACAGTGATCACATTAGTGGATGCTAGAGATTATTTTTTCTCTTTTCTCTTTTTTTCAATTTCCCAGCAACAACATTCACCAGTGACTACTTAACACAACAAGTCTCAATCACCCATACACAAGGATCATGTGTATCGTCTTGGTGTAATATAGAAGTGAATTATCAATAGGTTTATAGACGAGTTCACTCTACTTCCTTGACTGCCTAAAATATAAATTCATATATGTTTTATTTCTGTTTTGTTACTGCACCCGCCGTAGCTCGCATAAGTTACCAAGACTCAATAATTTCGTCAACTTCCCAACGGTGATACACCATCGTTATTAAACAATAAACAAATGTCTGTCTAGAATATTCAGTATCAATCATACATATGTAAATTTAGGGATTGGAACAAATATGTCAGCCCTTTCGTTGGTCAATGCCAGTGTGAGTGTGTGTTGAATACCTCGCCTAACGAGTGAGGCTTATCGCTATGAATGACAAAATGTGGCCCTGAAACTCACAAGAACGAGCGCCTTGCCTCCCTACACTATATGATCGTCGATGTTGAGGAATCTTAAGAGAATGACGAAGAGAAAAACACAAACAGACGAAAATTGATGGTCTGTGATTATTCTCGACCCTGATATGGTTGACAGTCACGCCTCAAACAACAAACACCTCAGCTATAATGCTTGTTCCTGTAAAGATGGAAATACGAAAAAAAGCTAAACAAATAAAATTATGAAGTCTGCATTTTTTCTAAAGATGAAAACTGATATAAAAAAATCTTCAAATAGAATACACAGTTTAATAGTTTTTACGGTATATACTTTTGTTTATTTGTGTATTTGTCTAGTTAAAAGTGAAAGACGTTAAGATTAAAACAACGACCGTAAGTATTGGTTTTAATGTGACTTGTGAATTATCTTTACAATTGTGGCTTCTACGTGTAAATAGTTTGTTTTATAAAAATTATTGTGCATAGTGTAGGTTTTACATTTAAATTGTTGTTTTATGTATAACTTGTCGATTTTGCATAGGAATTGTCTTCGTCTATACATGCAATATCTTTTTTTTATGCATATTGTCCTTTTGCATATAAATTGTCATTTCCACATAGACTTTCTTACTTTTACATAAAACTCCTATTTTGTTTATATATATATATTGTTAATATTGTATCTCGGCTTTAGTTGTTGACCTACAGTATATTCTTCTATGTCTGAATTACTGTCTGACGAGGAGCTTACCGAGAATATATTCCTTAGTTATCTATATTTAACATCATCTCTTCTCACTTTCATTAATCAATATTCTTCCTCTTATCTCTTTCTTTCTTTCTGTTTCTCTCATCTCATCAACTGTCTCATCTACTTCTCTTCACTTCAGTATAAATTTCGTTTGTGACTTTTCTCCCTATTCTCTCTCCTCTTGACATTCTTCTCTCCCTCCTGTGTTTCTTTAAAGCTCCCATGGCACTCACTCTCTTCTTCTCTCTTTCCCTCCCCTCCTTTCTCCGTCTGCTCGCTCTCTCTCTCTCTCTCTCTCTTTCTACTCAACCAGACAGCTGCCCTCACCATTGGGCATGGAAGGGTCATCGGCTTCAGCTGTAAACGTCCTTAATGGTCCACCTGCCAATTTGCTAATTACAGCTGATTGGAGAAGGAAGGGGTGGGGAGAGATTGGTGAGAAGTGGACAAGAGGTTACTGATTGGGGTGCTTTAGTGGTGGCGCTGTGGTGGTGGTGGAAGTGTTGTGGATTGATGTAAGGCTGTGGTGAGGTGTAGCGTGTGTTATAGTGGTGAAATTATTGGTGACCGGTAGTAGAGTACTGTGGTGGTGATGAAGTTATTGATAGCTGTATGATAGTTATGCACTCTACCTCTCTCTCATACACACACACACACACACACACACACACACACACACACACACACACACACACACACACACACACACACACCTCACACACACACACACACACACACACACACACACACACACACACACTCACACACACACACACACAGGACTGTATCCGTTGGTCATCCTGATCAGATCTAGCCACTCAATACCGAGGAGAAACCCCGTACTGCACAGATGGACCGAGAATGGCGCGAGTTAGGAAGAGATATTGCTTGGAGGAGATGCCATGAACGGCCGTTAATGGTGCTAGGACTGGGTCGTTAATGGTGCTAGGACTGGGTCGTTAATGGTGCTAGGACTAGGTGGTTAATGGTAATAGGACTGGGTGGTTAATGATGTTAGAACTGGGTCGTTAATGGTGCTAGGACTGGGTGGTTAATAGTGCTAGGACTAGGTGGTTAATGATGTTAGAACTGGGTCGTTAATGGTGCTAGGACTGGGTGGTTAATAGTGCTAGGACTAGGTGGTTAATGGTAATAGGACTGGGTCGGTAATAGTGCGAGGACTGGGTGGTTAATGATGTTAGAACTGGGTCGTTAATGGTGCTAGGACTGGGTGGTTAATGGTGCTAGGACTGGGTCGTTAATGGTGATAGGATTGAGTCGTTAATGGTGTCAGGTACGGTCGTTCATGGCTGTGTGCCGGATATAATTTGCTTGTGCCTGCGGGCGTGTGTGTGGCTATGCTTGGCCGCCTGCTAGACGCTGACAGCAATGTTTACAAATACTTTGATGTACAATAATAAAATAAAAAAGTTTAAAGACGAATAAAACCTAAATTGTTTTCCTCTATAGTTCCCACATATCTGTTTTGTTCATTGTCTTGTGTTTGCTTCGTCGTTCTTTTGTTTTCTTGCTTATAATTTTGCCAATTTTAATGATAGAAAATTTCTTCCGGTATTCGACGAACTCTCAACTCTGGAGTATTTCTTTAACTAATAAGTCTAATGAGCGCAATTACTTCTTAATGTTGGTCGTAAAGCCTTTCTTATTTATGCATAGCAAACGAGTTAAACAATTAACCAAATAGAGTACGTGAAAGTGGAAGAAGAAACAAGCATTAAAATTTCAATAAAAATCAAATTAGTTAACAATATGAACACATTAAACACTCATGCAGGTTAAACATTAAATCACTCTGAACTTCATCGTCAGCGTGAAGTGAAAAGATCAATACTAAACCAGAGAAGTTTGGGAGGTGTGGACAGCAGAGGGAGCACTTGGCCAAGAGCCTGATGGTGAGTGACAGAGCACCGAGTGTGTGTGTGTGTGTGTGTGTGTGTGTCCCTCTCTGGTATGATGACACTTATGTTGTCATATCATAGAGGAGTAGTGATAGGCCAGTGAGTGTTAGGTTGTTACCACTAAGTTAAGTGCCTCTCTCAGATGTCGCGTTTGGGGTTCACGATTATTAACATCCTCGTCACTGTAAAGCACGCGCACACACACGCGCACACACGGGCACACACACGCGCACACACGGGCACACACACGCACACACACACACACACACACACACACACACACACACACACACACACACACATTTTTGTTAAATATTTTCATTCAAAAATTTTATTTGTCACGTTTTATAATTTATATGAACACATTTATTATTATTTGACTTTGAAAAAGGTGTGTAAAATGTTTTATTGAATTTAACGGTAAAAAAACACAACGATGACGAATGTTTGTAAAAATTAACTGAGGAAGTGCGGCGAGTTTGTTCATCAAGGACTAGACTAACATATTCCCGGTGACCTTAGCTACATTCTCTGACTACCATCACTACTTTACTGAACTTATAAATAAAATAGATTTACGATAACTTTAAAAACTTTATCATTATCCGGAATTTATGTTCT
Source organism: Homarus americanus (assembly GCF_018991925.1). NCBI lineage: Eukaryota > Metazoa > Arthropoda > Malacostraca > Decapoda > Nephropidae > Homarus > Homarus americanus. The sequence goes on from NW_024736097.1 coordinate 846,939, forward strand.
TATTTTCTGGTGCACTGAACAGTATTTTATTTTTTCACTCTCATAATAGTTAAATACCTGTTGCTGAATGCCGAAATAAAATCTGTAACAACATTCTAATAAATTCCCGCGTTACGTATAAACTTGAGGATATATAAAATAGAATTGTTTGTTGACCTGTTAGACGTCTTTGATACAGCCGAGGATGAAGACCGCGAGGCAGTGTTGCTCAGCTGGAGGAGTGGCGGAGATCAACGCAATACGTGATAGAGTAAACAACATTTATACTGAATGTTGGACCTTGTTGGCTGTGGACTTGATGCTCTATTGTGTACCTGGCGAACTGGAGCTGTCATTTTGAATAATAACACTATTTTCCCCAACAAAGAATGCAGCTTTTACGAGATAACATGTTGTCTGAGTTAGGTTCGCGATCACATATTTATTACGACAAATAATACAAGGAGGCTTTTGAAGGATTCGGTTAACATCATTAAACTAAGACCTGAGCTTGCTGTATACTGTGGTGCTGTTACTCCTGAACACGACTTCCTGTCCGGTCCCTCGCAATGAAAAATGAGTTAGTCTCAGTCAATGGCAGCTCGATCTTTACCCCGGGTCTTGGAGAGATGAATTTTACCGTGGATAAATCTTATTGTGATATTTTTTTTATTTTACTTCTTTTATCAGACTATTCAAATTTAGTTTAGGTTAGGTTAGGTTTTATTATGTTAGGCACGAGGAAACAGATGGCAGAGGGTGACATACGAGGGTTGGTGACACAGCAAGAAGACTCAGCATCTATAAACGTAAGGTTACCATTCAGATTTCAGAAAAATCTTAACAATATTTAATGAGAAAATAATTTTTTTAATAATTTACAATCTATAATTCAAAATACATGAAGTTTTGATTATGCATCAAATTAAGAATTCTAGGAACTATACTGCAATAGGCCAATAGTGTTTGTTGTTATAATGTTATTACCACACTTCAACAATTAAGGTCTTTAGGCATGTAATAAGGTTACTAATACACTAGTAAAAATACAAAAATGAGAGATAGATTATAGATCTCTCTGTGCTGGGGGGAATATGAACTCTATTAGCAATGTTATAGCTACTTAAGCTATCATGACACAAATGCACATTAATGCACTTCCGACACAGACGCTACACATAACTGAAGGGTCTCTGATCTTACAAGAAATACTGTTCATGAGATAAGCATGAGTCATGATACTAACACATTACTAGTGACGGAACAAAGCTGGTTATAAGCTATACAATATGAATATATGTTAGGTAGGTTTAATCTATCTATTGTATATACCTCTTGTTGATAGTCCATCTGAGTGTTCCTTTAGCATAAAATTATATTGTTGTTAATGTGATATTTATTTCACCGATTTGCAAATGAAACCATTCATCTCTGACGGGTAATTTATCGTTGATGTTATCACGTCACAACAACACACACAGACACCGACCAGTGTGAAGACAATTCAGAAAACCCTGAATAATTATCATAGCGCGCGGTGGAGGGAACAGTGATATTCTCAGCATGCCAGTGATCGGCTGACTGACCTGGGGGGAGGGGGTAGAGTTCTTCATATTGCAGACGGCACAGTTGTCCACTCACACATATCAAACAGAACATCAACACATTGAATTCCTCAACACAGACCAGGCGGGAAACACCCAAAAAAAGTAATTTTTGTTTTTTAGTTTTATGATAATGATTACAAATTGTCTGGACAGTTTGCCTGTGACGAGGAATCGTGGTGTGTGTGTGTGTGTGTGTGTGTGTGTGTGTGTGTGTGTGTGTGTGTGTTTACGCGTGTGTGTGTTTTATTGTTGCCTCTGTTATAGTTGTTGTTGTTGGCGTACAAATGTTCTTAAAGATCCAATCTTAATCAGAAGTATCTGGTAGCATCTTACTTATAACAGTTATAGGATCGTGTAACTATCTGCTGTTAATGGTGATAGGTTTTAATGGTGGTAGGACTGTTAATGGTGGTAAGTCTGCTAATGGTACTAAAACTGATCCTTCACGGCGCAAGATAAGGTCATTAACGGTGCTAGGAGCGTTTTCTAATGAAGCCAAACAACATTAGCAGAATGAAGCCAATAATCAGCAACGCTAACAATAGGAGAGAACATTCAACCATAATGGAATAATTAACACAGTAAAACCATCGCCTAGTAAAGGAACCACAACAATAAAACTGGTGGTGAAAGAAGGTAATAAAATAAACCACAGCTAAAAGAAAAAGAGAGAGAGAGAGAGAGAGAGAGAGAGAGAGAGAGAGTGAGGGAGATGAAGCAGAAGTGAAGGTAAGTAGGATGGTTGGATGGATGGTTGGGGTGAGGAGATGGGGGTGATGGGGGGTGAGGGAGGATGGAGGTGTGGGGTGATAAAGAGTGCTGTTGAAGGTCCGTAAAAGAGGTGGATGACGATTACCACCCAGATCACTAGTGCTCCCGGGCGACTCTGACACAGGGTTGATGATGAGGGAACTGGTGACACGAGAGAGAGAGAGAGAGAGAGAGAGAGAGAGAAATCAAATCAAACGCAATCAGGCATCAAAAGATACTGGGGTTATTACCTTATAAATGGTCTATCACTCCCCAGATTATTAAGTTTTATCCCGATTTCAACATTAGATGCGTCGGGGTACGATTTCGCTGAGTGTAAACAGTTTTTCTAAGTCATGGCTCATTGGTCACCTAAGACGCTCTTAAGTTTTCGGTCACTCAGGGAATAACATGGCTTGGTTATGGGTACTTGAATCGTCCTTGATGCTCACGTGGAAAGAGTACATTAAATTGGAGGAGAAATCCTTGGATAATTCTAAACCACAATTTCTCTATGGTTTAAAATTATCCAAGGATTTCACCATCCAATTTAATGTACTCTTTGTTGAATCACCCTGTATATTGTTACTCTTTTACCATACATGACTTGATATACACACACATGGACATACATTTACACACGCACGCGCGCGCACGCAAACACACCCACACACACAGACACACACACACACAGACACACACACACACACACACACACACACACACACACACACACACACTATAAAAACCCTGAAAATACTTGGTGGAAATATAAAGGAGATTAATTATATAAAGACTACAAGGAAAAAACATAATTCGGGCAACACAATAGCCAGCTCAGCGTTCTTAATTCTAATTCAAATTCTCTTAAATAATTTAAATAAACTTTTTCGTAAAGTATAAAGACGAGTGTGTTGAGAACTTTAAATATTGAGCTTAAGTTGGTTTCAGTAAACACATTTCTGTATTCAAAGTCCCGATCTTTTTTTTTTTATACTTTTTGTGAGATTTTACGAAGGATGTTGTAAATGAAAGGTACTTATATATATAGTGTAGTGTAGTGTAGTGTAGTGTAGTGTAGTGTAGTGTAGTGTAGTGTAGTGTAGTGTAGTGTAGTGTAGTGTAGTGGTCTCCTAGTGGTGGTAACTGATGAAGAGGTAGATTTATTCACGTCTCTGAGCATACAAATACCTCCATAACCTGAAGGAGTAACTGTAGCTGCTTAAGTGTCGTATTTAGATCCTGAATGAAGACCTTTTGTGAGTAATTTCTGAGTACGTTTAGGAATTTTTGATATAATATAAAGCTCCGCAAGATAGCCAGTGTTTTTGTTATATATCTTTGGCTGAATTTGGCCTTCTGTAGTTTTGAGACCGATCATACCAGACATATGGAAGTTAAGTTTTATTTTCTCAACTAAAAAAAACATAACCGATTTCAACTTTTATGTCTTACACAGTACACGTTTTTCTATCATTGGAAAATCTGCTCGCTAAATTATCCAAAATAGCCGCCATAAAGATAATATATTAATAAGGAAAAGAAGTGATTTAATATGGATAAAAAAATGGTTGAAAGCTTAATCAGTCTCTTTGGATATAACTGTCATCATCTCACCGGGCTGTTCTTATGCTGGGCCTCACAGTGTATAAACAGCTATAAGAACTGTATTTTCTGACCTTACATAAGCAAATGTTACTGAAATTGAGCGAAATTGAAACACAAAGCTTCAACTGACGGCCTTAGAGTCATGGTGTATCAATGTAAGTAGCACACATCCCCAAGGTGTGAACAAGTACTGATTGGGTGAATAAATACCATTCTTAATAAGCGTACCTGGCCAAAAAAGGCTCAATCATAACATATACCAAATATTGGGATAACGATTGGCGCTCAGTCCTTATAGAGCGCTATCCCTACCTGGCCACAGTCTTAATGGACACCTGGCCTAATTGACTGCTGTTCTAATGAATAGGTTAACCTGGGTAATATTAGGAACTTTTGACTCATTCGACCCACAAATGATCATTCGATATACCCAGAGAGAGAGAGAGAGAGAGAGAGAGAGAGAGAGAGAGAGAGCTTTTAAGAACATTGTCTGTTATGGAAAGGTACCAAATTTATCCATCCGTGTTATGGTTACATCTTGTTCGTGCCTGGTAGCCCTCTTGGGTGTGATCTCTCGTGGAGCCGATTTTTCAGTGGCATTAAACCCCGGTTGAAAGCATTAATACGACTCACACTCTGGATATTGGTATTTGAATATGTACATCTGTAGTCTTGTACAGTGATACAGGAATACTGTTTTCTTTAAAGTGATATCTGGAGTATGTACTAAATATTCTGTATGTTATTAGTGTAATAATGGTATGTTTCACCCCTATATGAAGTTTAATGATATGAAACTATGAGCGCCCGTGCACACACACACACACACACACACACACACACATATACTGCTGCTGTGTTAGCGTCACAGATGAACTCTCTCTCTCTCTCTCTCTCTCTCTCTCTCTCTCTCTCTCTCTCTCTCTCTCTCTCTCTCTGCTCCGCAGGTGCGAGGGTGATGGATGGATCTTTGGAAATAATTTTAAAGATAGTTTTATCACATTCTATCTCCTTGGCGCGGACGTGATTGAATATCATTCTGAAAATATTATTTCTTCCCCCCCATCTCAATCTTTCACAATCTCTCTTTTACACTATTCCCTAGATGAATCTCTCTCTCTCTCTCTCTCTCTCTCTCCATCCATTGTCTCTCATTCACTCTCCTCCCGTTCACTGTCTCACTGTGTTGTAGGTGTGGGGATGACGGACGGCTGGTGGGGTCAACGGCCGGAGTTCGGGGCAGCAGAGTCGACGGTGACGGTAAAGGAGGGAGAGACGGCCAAGCTGCCTTGTGTTGTCCTCCACCTCAACGACAAGTCTGTGAGTATCTCCCTACACCTTAAAATTTGTCCAGGTTTATTTCTGTCCCAAACGTTTGAGTGAATCTTTCCTCGGGTGGGACTTGGAAGTTATGGTTTACAAGAGGGTCAGTGAACCTTCCTTGTAAAATAACTTTGCAGTTCCGTAACCACATATAGGGTGACCCAGAAAAATTTCCCTCCCTCCCTCCCTGCCTCTCTCCAACTCACAGTGTCTCGGTGAGCAGGCAGGGAGGGAGGGAGGCAGGGAGCAGGGAGGCAGGGAGGCAGGGAGGGAGGGAGGTAGGGAGGGAGGGAGGTAGGGAGCAACCAGACAGGGACACCTTTCTGAGTCACTTTATATATCGTGGTAGCTACACAATATCTAAACGTGTATAATCTGTTACTTATTAAGACTAAACTATCACTCAGAAAACGTGATACTCGGTTATGTATTAATTGAACTTCTTTATACAATTTTCTTTTGTTTTATGGATTGGATTTGACAACTAGATCACAATCAACACTACTCATAATGCCAAGAGATGCGTCGCCCTCGTTCATAACACCCTATCTGTGTTCCGACCTCTGCCTGTTTCATCAGTGTTCGGTTTCTCTCTTCTCATCACTTGTGTTATCGACTAAGATCACATTTTTTTTTCAACAACTTAGGGATATATTCCGTCCCCATTTTTCATGCTACATACGACTGAATACTTTCATGGAAAACCTAACCGAACCGAACCTAACCTAACCTAACCTAACCTAACCTAACCTAACCTACTTATTGTATACTTCGGTTATCTTACTTATAATGGTAAGCTACGTCTTTAAGAAAAAACAGCAAATTCTACCATATACGAATCAATTTACATTAAGTTTTAACCATAGAAATACAAAGTCATCTCGATTTGACAAACACGTCAGTTTCATTTTAAGGCAAACAAAAATATTCGTAATTAAACTAAAACTATCGCCGTCGGTCCATAACGTATTGCTTAATGGAAAATTCACCAACAGCTGTGACCTAAGGGAAGGGGGTGATGGGGGGAAGGGGGTGATGTAGTGGGTGGGGGGAGAGGGGTGAAGTAGTGGGTGGAGGGAAGGGGTTATGAAATGGGTGGAGGGAAGGGGTTATGTAGTGGGTAGGGGGAAGGGGTGATTTAGGGGAGAGGGGAGGGGGTGATACTGTATACCCGTGTTTGAGAGAGAGAGAGAGAGAGAGAGAGAGAGAGAGAGAGAGAGAGAGAGAGAGAGAGAGAGAGAGACGTTACCATGTAAACCTCACCTGGGCAAGAACATCCTATAATTATCTCACCTGATTAATATGTCTCTTCAATATCTCTCGTGTCATCATCTCATCATCATCAACATCCCAGGTAGGTCATCACGTCATCATCATTGTCTCCATCATGTCATTATCATCATCATCATCGTCATTAAACATGGGTCACAAGCCTCCTGAATGCTTGTGAATTAGTCTGATTAGTGTCAAGCTTAATATGCAAACGTTCATAAATTGTCGATTTTATTACGTTTAACTTTATTTAATTTTATAATATTATGTTATTTTTGTATTATTAATAATTTATGCTTTAAATCTGTGATATATTTCCAGAATAATTAAAATGCTTTCATGAACTGGCGATTATATTTATATAATTTGTAGTTAACTTATTTAATAATTAAATTAGCAATTAATTTCCTTTTTTTTAGTTATTATGTTTGTGTTTTGATTGTCATGTGCTTTTAGTTTAATTTTCAAATATTTATAATTGGTCAGTAGAAATTATGTTCTCGTTTATAAAAATATTCTTAATTTTCTAAAGCAAATGATTTTATTTTTGCTTCCAATATTAACGTTTTCTGTTTCTTTTTCTTCAAATAATAGAAAAAAAACAGACGAAACTTGGCATACGTATTTAATAATCAGTCGACTTCCTATTCTAATTTCTACATATTAATAAGAATATTCTAACTAATTTACTTTCCATTTAGGAATCAGTTCAGGTCTTAATTTCCAAGGTTTTAGGAAGCGAACGAATCCATTTATCACTGATAGTCATTAATCAACTTTCTGGATTAATTTCCGATCGTTCGCAAAAGCAGACTAAACCCAATTATATTTCTATTCATCTAAAAACGTAATAATGGGCTCCAATATATAATTCTGATACACATATAAACTAAACAGATTCAGTTTGACCGATAGTTCAATTTTATTCTTTTAGTAATTGTTACAGGAGACAACTTAGTAAGAATCAAATAAAAATCACGTGTTACAGGAGACAACTTAGTAAGAATCAAATAAAAATCACGTTATAAACTGATGTATTGAACAAAGATTACAGTGAACACAGGACACAGGGCTGATGATAAACAGAGGATGTGTTGATAATATTCACAATAATTCTTGGTTTAATTAATAATCCAAATTATCTGGAGAAGCGATGATGAGAGAAAACGCTGGCCGGAGCCCTCATAACCTCACCATGGTGCTGAGGAGACATATGCCGGCTACAGTTCACAAGATTAATTCTCATACAATATTGCTGAAATATCTTGTACGAGGACACGAGGATGCTGACTCACCAAATACATTCGAGGGCACACACACACACACACACACACACACACACACACACACACTCTCTCTCTCTCTCTCTCGCCTACTTCTACTACTCTCCTCGTATACTAACAAACATCTATCATGAAAATACTCCAAAGAGTAATGACCAATTTACTACAAACGGAATAAAAACAGATTAGCAAAATGTTCACTTCCTAAGACAACATAGATCCCAAGACAGCCAGTGACTACCAAAGTCCATCTATCAAGAGGCACTTAAGTACATTGTTCCTCTCATCTCCCTTTCATCATCATATCGACATTATCCATTTTGGGACACACCTGCTGTACCATCCTCGTTAACGACATCTTCTGCCATTTCAGGTCCTCGTCTGTGCGTTGTTATTTGACACCATAACAGCTTCAAGGCTAAACGACCTCACACAAAACACAACAAAACTATTCCTTTCCTCCCACTGTAAGAAATAGTCAGATTCATTGTTAAATTGTATCTTCCTTCCTTGCTTCTTCTCCTTACTTGTACTATTTCTTATTAAACGACCCACTCCCTATTATTATTATTATTATTATTATTTACATTATTATCATTATTATTTCGCACCTAGGCCAGTAAAGAAAAATAAGCAGACGAGGTAGAAGCAGTGCCTTAGACAGACGGTGGTTGCAGCACTAAGAACCAATGAGACAGCAGGTGCCAGGTCTTGGTGTTGTTTAAGTCGAGTATCCAATTCCCCTTAATGGTTGAGAACACGCTAGTAATGCTGAGGAATTACTACTAAGGAGAGGTTGGGGTGGTGGGGGGTACGTGGAGGATGACGGTGGAGTGGTTTAAGTGGGGATGGTGGGAGGTTGTCGCCAGGATGTGATGGAAGATGACTGTAATGAAAAGAGGGAAAAGGTGGAACGGGTGGAAAGGAGGTTGTGAGAGTCTACTAGGAGGAGGGGTACGGGGGGGGGGGGGGGGGGATATGGCATGGGGTTGGAGATTCGTAGAAGGTAAGAGAGGTGGAAGGAAAAGAGGGAATGCTGAAGGAAGGGAAAGAGAGTGGCATGGAGTGAGGGAGAGTAAAGGGAGAGGGGAGGGGACTGGAGGGGTGAGCAAAGTGGATTTTCAGCTTTAAACCTGTGTAAAACATAACGAAAATAAGACCTTCACATGTTTTAGAATTTAAAGTTCTTGTAAAGAATAAGCCACTGCATCACTTAAACAAATTTAATTACTGTAAAACTGGGTTACAGTCTACTGTTTATAGACCAGTGTAATGCCTGAAGGAATAATTCATTGCTTAATTAAAATATCGAATATGACGTCACTACTTTTGATGACACGAGTTAATAAGGTAAAAAAAACTGGCCTTAAGCTGTGTTAGATGATGTGTATTACATCTACTATAAGATGTATAATATAAACCTATAAGCCACAGAAATCATTTGAGGATCATATATTAGTCTCTTTATAAAATGACTATGCAAAATGAACAAGACGCCACACTATAAAATCAATAAAGAGAAACAAAATAATATTGAGAATATGTAATTCACTTCATCCGGACCTAACTAATGATTTTACGCTTCCTATAAATATCATTACCTAATTTAGTTACGACATATATCAATATCTTGAGTGAGGCAGTACATCACCCCGGGATAGTACAGAGGACAACCCTGTCTTACCTTCATTGATTCAGACTCGACCAGGTGATTGCCAGAGATATCACCTGTCCATACTAATCTAATCTATCCTAAACAGACCTAATTACCTGCGATATCTTAGTCTAATATTGATTATGCAAGCTAATCTAAACTATCATAAGATAAGGTGACCTAACCTAACCTAAAATAATCATCCTAACCTAATCTAAATTATGCAACCTAACCTAACCTAACCTAACCTAACCTAACCTAACTTAACCTAACCTAACCTAACCTAACCTAACCTAACCTAACCTAACCTAACCTAACCTAACCTAACCTAACCTCAAACTCCGAGATGTATGATCCTTTATTTTTCGATAAATTTTGGTAGAGTCTGAGGAAAGAAAGTCCAGTGTTGGGAGGACAGGAAAAAAGTTGCGTTAAGAAGCCCGACCAAAAACAACAACAACAACAACAACTTTAATACACAAAATCCATCTTAATCACTGATCCATTTTCTTTTCTTCTTTCCCGGGGGCACTTCTCCACCCTCTCTTCCAGCACTCCTCCACCACGCCCTCTCCGCCACCACGCCCTCTCCTCCACCACGCCCTCTCCACCACGCCCTCTCCTCCACCACGCCTCTCCTCCACCCGCCCTATCTCCACCACGCCCTCTCCTCCACCACCGCCCTCTCCCTCCACCACGCCTCTCTCCTCCCCCACGCCCTCTCCGCCACCACCCTCTCCCTCCACCACGCCCTCTCCGCCACGCCCTCTCCGCCGCCCTCTCCCACCACGCCCTATCCTCCACCACGCCCTCTCCTCCACCACGCCCTATCCTCACCACGCCCTCTCCTCCCACACGCCCCTCTGGCTCCACAACCATCAATGTGCTTGAGGAGGTGACTAATGCCCAGCCAGCACCACGATGACCCCGCCCCCACCCAACCCTGTGTCTCACCGTCCACATTAGGCTCTCCATCTCCCTCCAATTTAATTATCCAACTATGTACACACACACACACACACACACATTCACTCTCTCACACATACACGCACACACTCACACTCTCACACACACACATTCACACACATTCACTCTCTCTACACACACACACACACACACACACACACACACACACACATTCACTCTCTCTCACACACACACACACACACACACACACACACACACACACACACACACACACACACACACACACATTCACTCTCTCACACATACACGCACACACACTCCCACACACACACACACACACACACACACACACATTCAATCTCTCACACATACACGCACACACACTCCACACACACACACACACACACACACACACACACACACACACACACATCCGTACGTCTTAGATCACTACAAGAATGTATTTCCCATTTAGATAAACCTAACCTAACTTAACCTAACCTAACCTGGTATAGAAATATTCTTACAGGCACCAGCAGATATTTCACAAGATTTAACTATTGTATCGCCAACTTCAAGAACACGATTTAGGTATCATTAAAACTTGAAAAAAAAAACTTCTAACTACGTCATTCACTTCAGCAAAATCTAATAGTCATTTCTACCACAACGGCTAAGTCATTACATGTCATAATATTCCTATAAGTATAGATATATGTGAGATGCAAATATCGAAAATTAAATGTATCACAGAGATTTGATTTCTACAATACAAACTCCATAAATAAAATTCAAAGAACAGTAATAGTTAAGGCAACTTAATATTCATTTGGATAAGAATGAGATAGTTATTGATATAATATAATAGACTGATAAATATTAGCTGTATATTATCGAGATAAGGCAAATAAACAAGATTTAAGAAACATAAATGATTCATGCTGAAAAAAAAGAAAGATTTGTATTCTTTTATTTAAGTGCTCAAGTATTTCCATTAGTTCTTACAATTGAAGGCTTGAAAAGGAAGTCCTACTCTCAAATTCACCAGACTGGAGAGAGAGAGAGAGAGAGAGAGAGAGAGAGATATTAAAAGAACAGAACGATAATGTACTCTCAGAATAAACACTACACAGCTCTTAATACAATAGTCACTGGAGAGAGAGAGAGAGAGAGAGATGAAAGTCTTTTAATAGATTTTCCACTCCAATACAAACAACCAAGTGAAATACACAAGTATCCTGGCCTTTGAGCTCTTCATTAACACCTAAAATCACAGCTTTACGTGCGATGTTTAAGAGCAGTCGAGTCCTACATGAACCACCCTCAAAAAAGTGCTGCATTTCCCGCGTTAATTGTAGTTCATTTTGGAAAACAAGCGCTCGTAACAATATATTCTGGTAGCGTATTTTGCCTGCAGTTCCCTCGTTAAGCTGCTTGAACGAGAGAATCTTTTAACTCTTATGTTTAATCATAGCGTCAATAGGCTGCATTTTTTTTTTAATTCTGATTGCTTATCGTAAAGTGGGCCGGTGTAACTGAGAGAGAGGCGAAGAAACATAAGGAGGGCAAGGGAGGTGCGAGATAAAGGGGAAAGGAAAGAAAGATAACAAGAGAGGCAAACCAAAAATGAAGGAGAAAGAGAGAGAGAGAGAGAGAGAGAGAATGGACGGAAAGACGGAGAGATAAAGTGAGGTAAGGCAACGAGGGGGAGAATTGATGTGAGGAGAGGAGAAAGAAATATGTAGTGAGATAAGGGGCGAGGAGAGAGAGAGAGAGAGAGAGAGAGAGAGAGAGAGAGAGAGAGAGAAGGGGAAGTGTGTACTGTATGTAACTACAATTATTATACTCTATCACAAAACAGAGAAACTGTAAACAAAACTAATGAAACACTCAGACGAAACCTTTGAAATTAAATCTCAGTCCCCGCAGACAACACAAGTTATGAGAATTATTAACATACGAGGAGACTGCCACTTGTAACTACAATTATCAATTAAACAAAGAAACAAAAAGTATTACACTATTTATATATCTTTGCTGGGAGAATGTAAACGTAACAAGAATTATTAATAACTAAAGGCAGTGTTTCTTGACAAAATTATCAATATTCTTAGGTAGTATTTATGAAGAGGATTATCAGTACCCAAATCAAGTAATTTATGACAATACTTAATATCTAATGGCAGTATTAAGACAACCATCAGTACATGAAGGAAGCTTTTCATAAATAATTTATCAATACTCTAACGGAAGAAATGAAACAGATATTTGAGATTACTTTGTGGCAATAAATGTAAAGAGACTTATTGGTCGCCAAATACATAAAATATTGACCAAATTACCAATGTTTGGAAACAATAAACACAAACTAAATATTTATCACCAATTCAGACCGGAGTGAGGGAGGATGAAGGTCATGTTTTAATAGTACAGTATACTGTGTGTATATTTCATCACAAGACTTATGAGTCAAAAACTGTAAGTGGTAAAGTGCCCCAAACTGTACCTGTTAAGCTTGCGAGAGCAACTATTAGCATTACATAAAATGCTTAACTGCCGATACACGCACTCACCCACACACTATATATATACGAGTATATATATATACCTGGCCATCAATAAGTTTATAATAAAGCAGGAATATACTACAAGAGAGAAGAAGATAAATGAAATAAGACTTTAAATGATAAAACTAAGAAATACAAATATAAAGATGGAGAATGCCAACATTATTCACACACTTCGATGCCTCAGAGTGAGAAGAAGAGTTGCAATGACAAGACAGAAATTATACAACACAGGAAAGAAATGAAGGTGAGGTAGAGTAAGATAATGGTATAAACATGTCAAACAAGTGAGAAAAGAAACAAAATAAGAATTCCAATAAGAGGACAGAAAGGAGATGTGATAACTGTGTGAAAAAAAGTTAATGGATTTCAAGGGGAGAAGGTTCCTTACAGAGTCTCGTGAACAGACCTGCCTCAGCCTCATCTAAAATACAGTTCAAATATTTTTTTCTGGCCAGCAGCTGAAGCCCCTGTGCCGTGACCATCACTTAAGACACGTAAGAGAAGCTATTGAAAACCTCAACAACAATGAAATATCTAGACCCGGACAACATACGTGGAAATTACTCAGACAAGGAAAATAAATGATGCAGTTGTGGATCTGTGAAGCCAAGTGAATGTAATGGGAAGATGGAGAATTACTTAATAGCAGGAACACGAAGGGAAATAAAGTAATCTCATTATTATCAAGAATTCAGAAACGTCTTTTTATAATTCATACTAAAACATTTAAAGACAATAGAGATGTTTTTTTTTTTTTAGGGAAAAGATTCCTACTAAACGATAATTAATGGAGGTTTTAAAAACATAATAAAAAACATCCAGCATCCGATTGTTATATTTAAACAAGGCTATGGCAGCGTCCTCACACCAGCCAGCTGTGTGGAGTCCGATGATGGATGTTGTAAAAGTGGAGTGAGTTTACCGAGGTTTGCGTATGGCTAGAAATCGAGGTGACGAAAAAAATATTTATTTATTCACAGATATATAGTTGTTTATAATCTCCAGTGAGAGAGAGAGATTTGTTCTCTCTTTTCTAACCAGTGGAAGGCTCCCGTCTCTCTGGGCAAAGAGGCCAACAAGTTTGTCATAATACATAGATCAGACTTATAACCTCTGGCCTTGTTATGAGTGAAAGATTATTGAGAAGTATATTGGGGTGTTTATACATACAAATAGTAATAGAAAATATATTTACTAACTAAACGTTTGGATAATATCACATAACCTTCACTGTTTCACGTCGCCATACTAACAGATGTTAAAAGTATTTTGTTATGTTCAGTGTATGAGTTATCAGTATCACCATGGATTGATATTCATTTTAACGTGTTTTATTTAATCTTATAATGATGCAGATACATGTGGGGGGAGGGGGAGGTTGTTCAAAATAACTACATAAGTGACAATAACGAAGACAGCAGCTTCCGGGAGTGACTAAAACAGTTACCTAATCTAAGGTCCTCATTGTACAACATATCGGCTGTTTCGTTTTCCTTAATTTTATTTGTTGATTAATATGTCTCATGGTGCAGTATATATAGTGACATACATGGAGTTATTATTCGTTAAAACAAATTATATAACAGCCAATAAGTTATTTCTCCTAAATATGAAACTACTCTAGAGCGGAGATATACTCTTTACTGAACAAGGTATAAGATATGATGGACACTTGTCAATTCCATGGATCAGCTATATTTAGTCAGACGCATTTGTTGTCATAAAACTGTCAGACAAGATTTCGGCTTTATCGAGAATTGTTGGTGTCTGTATTAAGTTATTTTGCTCTCGGTTTCAGGATTGTTGTCAAGAGAGAGAATTGTGACTAAGAAATGAAATGATTTTATTCTTTAGCGATTTCAGTAGATCAGTTCATACATGTAAAAGACTTTTCTTCCTTATAACACTATTTTACCCCCAATAGTCAGTGAACTAGAGAGAGTATAATGCACTACTGAGAGTACGATTAGCGGGAGTAGAAAACATTATTACTTGGAATATAATGATGATGTGTTATGTTTCCCAGGTGACGTGGCTGAGGCGCCGTGACCTACACATCTTGACAGCTGGACACCACACCTACTCCGCCGATCAGCGCTTCCAGGTACTGAACTGCTTACCTCCCTCACTTCTTTCCTTTCTCTCTCATTCCTCCTCACTTTAAATCTTCCGTTACTACTTTCCTTTCTCTCATCTTTCTCCCTCAATCCTCATCACTTTTTTCCTTTCTCTCCTCCTTCTCTCTCTCATTCCTCCTCACTTTAACTTTCCCATTACTTTCTCTCCTCTTTCTCTCTCATTCCTCCTCACTTAACTGTCTCATTCTTTCCCATCCTCCCTTATTCATCTATCTTTCCCTTTCATCTTTCTTCTCCCTATCTTCACCGTACCAAGTATCGTCCTCTCACTCACTCGCCGAGGAAGTGAATTACGAAACACTATTTTAAAGATACGAACCATGAAAGATAAACAGAGCCTTCGAGGTGAGACGTCTTATCTCTTTAAGGGGTGATCGTGGATGTCTGATAAGAATATCTCCTGAAATAAGTGAGCGAGTGGCTATTGTTATGGTCTCTCTCTCTCTCTCTCTCTCTCTCTCTCTCTCTCTCTCTCTCTCTCTCTCTCTCTTACCCTCGTCCTCACCCTCCCTTCATTCCTCACCTCCCCACTCCACCCCTCCCTCCGTCCATCAGTCCAGCTCCCTACTCGAGGATTCACTTAAACTCAAATCATACTTTAAAATATGACCATTCGGGATAAATATTACCCATAGGCAAGACGTGGTATCCTGGGGTCCCCACTCGAGACAATACAAGATATAAAACCTCTCTTACGACAGTGAACTAGACGCTGTTGTGGTGGCTTACACGGTAACTGGGTGGCAGTGGGTCGAGATTGATAGTGTCGAGGTGTCCTGCATTGCTAAACTGATGGGATAGCTCACGATCCATGCATATATATAGATGATGGTGTGTGTGTGTGTGTGTGTGTGTGAGAGAGAGAGAGTGATGGGACAGTTCCCAATCCATGCATACACGATCGGTTGTGTGTGTGGGATGGGAGGTCTTGAGGAAGGGAAGATCAGGTGGAGAGAGAGAGAGAGAGAGAGAGAAAAAAATTATCATGTATGAAAGAAAGAGAGAGTGTGATAAAATATGCTAAAATGAAATTGACAAAGAAGACGAAGATAGAAACCAAACAAATCCGATTAAAAAAAAAATAAAAAAAAAATAACAGAGGAAATTTTGAGACAGAAAGAGAGACAGAGGGAGGAAAACAAACAAGAAAGAAAAAAAAGAGATAGATGAATCTAAATTCTTCCTGAGGGCGAATCCACCTTCCTCCCCCCCTAAAAACATCACTAACCTTTACAAACAACAGCACTCGACTCCGACAACCGTGAATAGTTTCCACAATACATTGAGAGCATCATCAATTTTCCCAACAAAAATATCAGTGAAATAATACTCCTCTGCCTGATACGACCAAAAGTGTGAAATAAACCTCACTTATAGAACTATGACATCGGGGCAGGAGGGCGTAATCTAAAAGACATTTTGGACTGTAAACTTTAAGGTGTTACAAAATGTTGAAATTTATATATTTTTTTTTCATATGACAATACAAATTCTAAGTCAGTCTTCCTGTTTGTCTGTCTGTCTGTCTGTCTGTCTAAAAGCCTCTGTCCTTCGTCAAAATTTTCTCTTTAAATATCTCCCTCACACCAGTTATCTCACTTTGTTACCACGCGTCTCTCTCTCTCTCTCTCTCTCTCTCTCTCTCTCTCTCTCTCTCTCTCTCTCACCACTTGCCTACCTTCCTCAGCTATCTCCCTCCTCATCTCCCTCCCTCACTAGGCTTTCTTCTCATTCACCAGCTGTCCCTTTTCATCACCAACCCTCTTCCTCCCTTCCTCATAACTATCTCTTGCTTCGCTCCCTCCCTCACAAGCCAACTCTCTCTCTCCCTCTCCCTCACCGGCCATCTGAATCCCTGTCATCATCATCATCTATCTCTCTCTCTCTCTCTCTCTCTCTCTCTCTCTCTCTCCAAGAAACAAAATGTCATAATTATCGTCAATTTACCCACTTAATTACCTTACAGACACTATAATGGGCTTTATACTCAATAATTAAAAGCGTATAATTGGCTACTGTATACCCTGAAGACTGTATTAATCTTAGTTCAGTCCAGTGTTATAAAATATGAAAGGTTTGGCCTCTCGCTACCCTCATATAGCCTGAGTTGCTTCCCCTTTGTTTCCCTCAAGAGCAGCTTGGTCGTTCTCATTATCTCTCTTAAGTCGGGTTGATGAGGCACACTCCATAATGACCATCTGTTTACTCTTCAGTCTTGTATATTTCCCTCACCAGCTGTCTCCCCCTCACTAGCTGTCTCTCCCTCACCAGCTGTCTCCCCCTCACCAGCAGTCTCCCCACCAGCTGTCTTCCCTTCACCAGCTGTCTCCCCTCACCAGCTGTCTTCCCTCCTCCCCCTCACCAGCAGCTCACCAGCTGTCTTCCCTTCACCAGCTGCAATCGTCTCCCTCACCAGCAGTCTCCCCTCACCAGCTGTCTCCCCCTCACCAGCAGTCTCCCCTCACCAGCTGTCTCCCCCTCACCAGCAGTCTCCCCTCACCAGCTGTCTCCCCCTGGCAGGTGGTACACGCGGAGGGCAGCCAGGAGTGGACCTTGGTGGTGCGCTACACTCAGCTGAGAGACGCCGGCGTCTACGAGTGTCAGGTCAACACTGAACCAAAACTCTCACGTCACGTCACACTCAGAGTCCATGGTGAGTATTAATGAGTCCAGGGTGAGTCTTGATGAGTCCACGGCGAGTCTTGATAAGTCCACGGCGAGTCTTAATGAGTCCATGGTGAGTCTTGATGAGTCCACGGTGAGTCTTAATGAGTCCATGGTGAGCATATGTTGAAACTACAATGAGAGTTTATGAGTGTCGGTTGATTCCTGAAGAGTTACTACAACGGCTGAGGGTGACAGCTGATATCGGGGCGGATTACGACTAACAAAACACTTCCGCCAAGTCTTCCACATAACACCTTCATGTAAAACAATATTATACCATCCATATTTATCACACACTTTCAATAGTCATCAAATCCGTTACCTAATATTCGCCAGAGTCGTCAAATTCACTAAATATGGCCAATGGTGTCAAATTGATCAATGTTTTCTACAGCATAAAACCCACCGATCAGTGTCATAATACATCACCCGTTTTATCGTTTATCTTCTTCATAGTGAATCTGTGTTTGATGACTTCACTTATAACCCTTCCATAGATGTGTGTGTGTGTGTGTATGTTTATGTGTGTGTTTTATTAGTGTTTTTATGTGTGTAAGTCTACGTATATATCTGTGTATCTGCATGTATGTATGTGTGTGTGTGTGTGAGAGAGATAGATTGCGTTTAGACCTGTTTCATGTTAAAAATTGTATCCTTCTCCGTTATTGTGAACATAACGTGAACTTCAATATAGGAAAAATGTTTGACGAGGAATAAAATCTCTGGCCTTTCCCACTCTTTACCTTGGAGTTGAGTAAACAGGTCCGGAAATTCCTGGAAGGGATTTTTCGTAACAAGATTCCCTGCGGGGTTTACTGAGCTCTTCTGCTCTGATTGAAATACTTCCCTCACGATCACCTCCCCTTTCTTACACAACACTAAACCTAAGTGTGAAATAAACACATATACCAATGATAAAAATTGAAGAAAAATAAAATATAGTTAGGAATGAATAAACAGTTTACTTTAATGGTAAAATATCAAACGATACAAAAACTGAACTATTTCATGTGTGTTTAAATAGACAAGAATTAATACACAAAACAATTAAAATGAGAAATTAAAAATGATTATGAAATGACAAAAATACAGGTAAATCAAGGTAAGTCCTCCATTTAAAAAAAAACAACTGAGGTTTTTGTTAAATAGGAATAACCTTGTTTTTATTGATATAATTAAGAAAAACTATTTAATGTAGGGTAAAATTTGCTCTATTTCACTCCAATTTACATCCCCCTCTCTCTCTTTCTCTCTCTCTCTCTCTCTCTCCGTCAATCCATCAATTCCATCTCCTATCCTCCCCTTTCTTATCCCTCTTCTTTGCTACATAATCTCTGTCTCTCTACACTACAACATCTCCTTCTTCTCTGTTACTTCCCCCCCGCATCCTCTCTTCTTCCCTATTTACACCCCCACCCCTCCTATCCCATCCCCGTTTTTACTCTGTCGTACTCATTATCCCTGTATCCTATTTTCTTTACTCACTCTCATTCTCCTTTCCTTTCTCCGTCTCTCTTCCATCTCCTCCTCCACCCTAATCCCATCCCTGTTCTTACTCTGTCGTTCTTATTATCCCTTTACCCTATTTTCTTCATTTTCTTTTCCCATCTCCGTTTCGTCTTCTCCATGTTAACCCAAACTCTTTATCTCTCGTCATACATGAGATAAGAAACTCCCATGTATGATATAAATTTATTAACCCGTATGTGTGTGTCTTCTCTTCCTCTGCTTCATCGTGGTGGCGAGACAGATCCCCGGCAGGTGGTAACGAAGACCAAGGTGTTTGTGGCCAATAATACAGCTTCTACCAAAGACGGTCAGTCAATATACCACGTCTTTTGTGTGTGTGTGTGTGTGTGTGTGTGTGTGTGTGTGTGTGTGTGTGTTTTTCCATTAGATCTTAACAATCAATATACAATCACCAAGTCGCACAAGATCTTTTAATACAAACTAATATGAAGGGCCCGAGCACTAGGCCCTAACAACATTCACGTAACATCATTGTAATACAGTAATCTCATAATAATGTGAGAGATACACAATTATGATGGTACAGTAACGACGCAGTGTGTGTGTGTTATTACTTGCTATAAATCTATGAGTTCATATGCGTTTCTAATATATATGTTCGCACGTATATCGCTACATGTGTACTGTATATTGTTATTAAAGTGATTCCCCCTCTCTTCACTTCATTTACAATATACATTAGGAAAAGGCACTTTATAAAGATACTAAACTGACTAACAATTTAGCAAGAGTAGCTATTTTAGTTTAGTTTTTAAGTCTTTATTTATGCAGCTAATTAGGGACGGCGTCCTATATATTGTACTCAGGTCAGCCAGCACTCTGAGATGTAATGCTGAAGGTTGTGTTTTCTGCTTTCACCACAAATTCGACACTGAGTAAGTGCAGGGGAAGGATTTCTTATGAGTTCTCTACATGCCTATAGCCAAGTGTTTAGCAAGTCAAAAGATAATTTGTGCTAAAAAAAATAGAAGTTTTATTTCAAAACGTAGCTCCAATTTAAATTAAGTGAGGGTCAAGTCAGGGTGGCCTGGATCCTTCACCGTTATCGCGTATTGTACACTACAGCCCTTGCTGGGAGGTGCAGGGTGGCAAGGTGAGGCACCTGCTGGACTTGGCTCTGTGGAAGACATCAACGTCATCACACCTTTCCAGAACTCCAGTCATGGGGAGGAATTGAAGGACTGTCAATTAGCCACAGAACTCATCTCTACACACTAACCAGTTTACTTTAATAGGATGACATATTAGACGGCTAAGTCAGTGCCGAACACTAATACACGTTTGAACATGTGCACTGCACAGCATCAAGACTCCAGTTGTGTTCGGGAAGCGACCATCTGACGCAGGGCTGACACCCTGAGTGAGGCTATCTGGCTGACATTTAATTGTCTCTTAAATCTCAATTCCCAATGTCCACATCTAAGAGTAATATGTGGTCGGGAAGAGGGATGAACTCTCCCGAGGGATCCATTCTGTCCAGTACGGCGGAAAAAAAAAACATCTGCTAGAGTAAACCCCAACTTTGTTTAGTTCGACATTTGGTTGATGTGTCTGGTGGTTTGTTGACAGTTCTCACGCCTGTAGGAGTAGGCAGTGTGTAAGCCCCTGCATAAGTCCTTTTGCGCCATTTTCTGTAGTCTTCCACACAGAGGTGTTCTCTGTATAGCCTCTAAAGCTACAAAAATTACACATTTTCTTCCAGAGGCAGTGTTCGTCTGAATGTATTATGCAACAGCGATGGAAACACCAGGGGGCAGTCAGATAATTTTTATTCGTGGTTTCCTTTTCCCGCCCAAATTGAAAGCTGGTGTGCCTAGGTGGTGGCGGCTAGAAAGGCCCATTAAGTCGACTGTCTCACTCCAGAAACCTCACTGGAGGGGAGGGGGGAGGGGAAGACGGCAGGAACTGTTGAATTCGAGACTATGAAGGCCAGGGAAGCTAAGTAGAAGCTACAGTCTAATTTGGCTGGCATTCTCTCGTTGACCTTTAATACCAAAGTCTCTCTCTCTCTCTCTCTTAACCGCAACGTTCAACCAGTCTTATTTAGGTGCTACCATCACCCTACAGTCCCTCTCCCTCACCATCATATTCACTCGTTCCATAAAGAAGGAAGCCGCTCGTATCTGATTTTTTTTACTCTCATGTTTAATTAAACTTTTAAACTTATCTGAGGAAGGTGAGTTCATTTCCTCGACTTTCCTAATAATCGTATTATCTTGGGACTCATATCATAGTTCGCGTGAGCCTGAGAATTAGCTCTGTGTGTGTGTGTGTGTGTGTGTGTGTTAACTGAACATAACATTAAGTATAAAGGAGAGTAATGATGCAGGGAGATCGTAATAAAGCTCTCTCTCTCTCTCTCTCTCTCTCTCTCTCTCTCTCTCTCTCCATTCCCTCTTACCTCTATCTTCTCTCTCTCCCTTTTGGTCATCTAAGTTTAAACAATTCCCTCTGACAAAGAAGCTTGCTGAGACCAACTCCTGGACGGCCCCGCTATACTGTCCTGACGCTAAAGGGTAAATAATATAACATAAGAACGATAAATTTTCTTTAATGGTGTTTCGACAACTTCAAAGGTATCTCGTGTTCTGTCTTTAGCCATCCTATATGTAAAGACCATTAGCACCAACCTCCTATAATGATTTACTTAACTCGATATAAGAGAGAATGATTGTTGATGACTGATTAATGAAAAGTGAAATAGTATCTTCCCACTTAACACCCGACTCCCGAGGGCCTTCCAGTACCTGATGGTGTGTGTGTGTGTGTGTGCGTGTGTGTGTGTGTGTGTGTGTGCGCGCGTAATATATAACAATGACGAGACAACACCATGTAAAATAAACAACAATAAAAACAAAAAAAAGCGCATTATACACTGTTTGTACACTAACGTTAACACGGACATTTATATATACTGTTCTTTTTTTTTTTGTACATTGTGATAGAGCTTTGAAATATTTACCTTGTCTCGTGTTTATATGTGTGGTCTTTGTCTACCTGAGTCTCATTTAATGGTTATTTATTCCAGTGTTCTATATTTCTATAATAGGAAAAGGAAGACAGACAGACAGACAGACAGACAGACAGACAGACAGACAGACAGACAGACAGACAGACAGACAGACAGACAGACAGACAGACAGACAGACAGGCAGACAGACAGGAAAGAAAGTAGCGATTATATGAGAGACAAAGAAGGGGAAAGACGAAAAGCAAAAGAGAGAAAGTAGAAAAGGAAGAAAGAGGAAGAGAGAGAGAGACAGAGAGATGGGTATAGAGATTAAAGAAGAGAGAGAGAGAGAGAGAGAGAGAGAGAGAGAGAGAGAGAGAGAGAGATAAAAACAGATTAAAAGATAGAGACGGGATAGTCGACGATATGCAAGATGGAAAGAGGGAAAAAAAGAGAAAAATAATGTAAGAAAGGAGGAGAAAATGAGAGAGAGAGAAGGGGGGCAGAAGAGCAGAAAGAGGGACTGATAAAGGTAGAGAGAGAAAAAAGTGAGAGAGAAGCCACTTTGTAACCTTAACTACTACCACACTATTGCCTCCACTCAGCTGTTTTATTCAATGTGCTTTCGTCCTGTCCTTTCCCTCCCTCCCTCCCTCCCTCCCTCCCTCCCTCCCTCCTTTCCTCCCTCCCTCGCTAACACCCTCCCCTTCCTTCCTTCCTTCCTCCTCCTCCCTCCCTCCCTCCTCCCTCCGTCCTTTCCCTCCCTCCCTCGCCCTCCCCCTTCCTTCCTTCCCTCCTCCCTCCCTCCCTCCTCCCTTCTTCCCAGCCTCCCTCCCTCCCTCCCTCTCTCCCTCCTTCAACCTTCTTCTGTTCCCTCCCTGATTCTCTCCCCTCCGACTCTTCATCCCCTCCCCAACTTTCTTCCTCTGGCCTCGCACTACCTCTCCCCGCCAACTTCCGGCCTCTCACTACTTCTCACCACCATTTTCTGGCCTCACACTACCTCTCCCCACCATTTTCCGGCCTTACACAACCTCTCACCACTATTTAGCGGCCTTACACTACCTCTCCCCTACCATTTCCGGCCTCTCGCTACCTCTGGTCTTATAGATTGAGGTATAAATTCGTCACAGTGACAAAACAAAACAAAGAATGACAGAAATAGTGTGAATACGTCCTATGATTTAAAGATAGAATTAAATGTGTCGCTATGTTATTCTAAATGATACTATTGTCCTCATTCCTTAACACCAGAGAACCTATCCTGTGTGGGTACGTGAGTTGTTTCCCCTTATGTTCTTCCTTGTTCATATTTGAGGCTAAACTGTGTTCTGTCCAGTAAAACAGAAAAGAAAACTATTGTAAGAGTCACTTGAGTTTATAAATTTAGCAGGATGAATTATAAGAGTTTTAGTGAGGTTCATTACAATGTTCAGTTCGGTTTGAAACAATATTATGTTTTACACAACTACAAGTCCTTCCCTAAGACTAAGATAATATATTCATTAGAGAGAGTAGTTGAATATTATTGTTTTATTTTCGTTTTTATTTTATTTTTTGAAGTTGCGACCATAACCCCATATCCTGCCTACTAGAACTTTTCAGACTCAAGCTTCATATTAGATCCACAAAGAACTTCTCACTCAAACTTGGTAACATATAAGATCCACAAAGTTTAATCTAATGTCAGAATCCAAGAGCTAGAGTATTTTAGGTAAATTATCTCGTCTACCTATTAAAAAAAACTTCAGGAGCCATTTCGTTTTTCGTTCGAGCGGAAAATCAGCTGTAAATGGTAGGGTGTAGTAAGGTAGCCAACAAGGTCTGGTACTCTGCATGATGACAGCTGACCCACTTCAGATAAAACCAGATATTCGTGACTGAAGAATTTATCTGTTACTGATACGAGATTTTGTACAATTTTAACAGTGTGTCAAGCATTTCACAGTTATTGTTTTGTTCTGGTTTTTTTAACTGGGATTAGCCCACCTGGACACAGGTCACTGACCCACAACGGGGCCTGGGGGGCGAAAATGTAATAATAATAATAATAATGATAATGATAATGATAATGATAATAATAATAATAATATTAATAATATTAATAATGATAATGATAATGATAATAATAATAATAATAATAATAATAATAATAATAATAATAATAATAATAATAATAATAATAATAATAATAATAATAATAATAATAATAATGAACCATAAAAAATAAAAAAATAAAAAAAAAGATGAAGAGTGAGAAACAATATATGTATGTTGTATTGTCAATGGTAAGAGAAACAATTGAGACCCTGCAATTGTGTGTAAATGAGGCAGAAAGTCAGATCAGCAACCTGGGACTTTGTTAAAACAGGAGGCAATGTGTTCTCTCCAATGACACCTGCAGTTGGTATTAGGTTAGGTTAGGTTAAGTTAGGTTAGGTTAGGTTAGGCTAGGCTAGGCTAGGCTAGGCTAGGTTAGGTTAGGTTAGGCTAGGCTAGGCTAGGCTAGGCTAGGCTAGGTTAGGTTAGGCTAGGCTAGGCTAGGTTAGGTTAGGCTAGGCTTGGCTAGGCTAGGCTAGGTTCTGCACCAGGCCATCCTCAACAAGACCACCATACTGTTTGTTATCAGTTGTCCTGACAGTGTGGATTGTGTTGACAGAATCTTGACCTAAACCTGCTTACGCCCAGAACTGTCAAATACCGTACTGTCAACAGCGAACGGACTCACTATTCCTTGTAGTATAGCGACCATTACCGATAGTATCAAGACATGAAAGTTGGTGTGATTATGTAAGCTTTATCAGCTTCTGTAAGTGCACATGAAAGCATACGCAAATATACAACCACATAAGATTAGACACACAACTGCCCACACACGGACTCACACATACCAACTTATTCGGACTCCGTAAAGTAGAGGCAAGTATATACTTTATTTACCAAGAGGAATGTAAATGTTAACAAGTAAAAAAAAATGTAAACATGGGTATATGCATTACATGTGAGTTTATATAAATGTGTGTGCAAATGGCATATAGTCATTTTACAGCATTTATCAATATTATATTAAAAAAAAGTAATGCATTTAATCAGTGCCCATTCAATTTCCACAGGTTACATAAAGTTCCCCCGGGAAAACTATTTTTTTCTTTTTTTTTCTTTTTTCAGATGATGCATTTTACAACGGCGTAATTAACTTGATAATAACACAGTAATTTGCCCAGTGATTTTACCTAACAACTTAACCTAAAATCGTATATTGATCAGTCGTCATGCGTTCACATTAATGCCGCCGCTTTTCAAGTTCACCGAATTGTAACAAATCATATTTCATTGGACCCCGTGTGTCGTGTTATTATATGAAAAATCATACAAAAACTACATACAAACTAATTCACGCCCTTTTTTTTTATTCTGAACCATTGTTTGAACCATTTCTCCCAACATATGCTGACTTTCACTGCCTCTCCCTGCCTCAGGTAACCTCCGGGTGGAGATCTTGGGGCCCCGGGAGCTGTACATCGAGGAGGGGTCCTCCCTCACCCTCACCTGCCTGGTGACGTCACTGAGGGGCCCCTCAGCCCTGGTCTACTGGTACCACGACATCAGCCTTATTGACTACAACTCCCCCAGGGGCGGCGTGAACCTGAAGGTGGGTAGTACTTCCTGCCCCGGTACTGTCTCTAACACCAGTACTGTCCTCCCAACACCAGCAGTCTTCTCCCAACTCCAGTACTTACTTCCCAGTGCCAGAATAAAAATAAATTGGATGTTTTCTGAAAGTTAATCAAGAGTTCCTCCTCGGACTGTAATACCCGACTCGTGTTCCATTAAAGTGTCACTTCGCTGGTCATATATTAATACGTAAGAGACACCATAAGTCTTAAACCTTTCTTAAATGTTACTCTGTTAATTACCTCGTATTATTTTACCGTGTTAATTATGTCATGTTATTTTACCGTGTTAACTATTATTTTACTGTGTGTTAATTACCTCGTATTATTTTACCGTGCGTTAACAAGTCGGACGATTACATTACAGTGATAACTCGATCGTATTATTATATTTGACTGAATTAACAATGTTATT
The DNA here is from genome assembly GCF_018991925.1 of Homarus americanus. Classification (NCBI taxonomy): domain Eukaryota; kingdom Metazoa; phylum Arthropoda; class Malacostraca; order Decapoda; family Nephropidae; genus Homarus; species Homarus americanus. The sequence goes on from NW_024736097.1 coordinate 873,286, forward strand.
TTGTTTTATTCACGCCTATAACTGAATTGAAATTAGTTAAAATATGATATATTTTGTTCTGTTTCATTAAGACGGGATTTACAATCATAACCAAAATCTATCTAAGTGAACATCATCCAAGCTGATCCAAACCCAACCAGAGAACTGTTACCATAGTAAGATAAATATCAAACTGGTGACGCTGTTAGTCAAAATAATTCAGTTACCGCTGGAGTCTGTCTCATATCATCGTTTTCTTTAGACTCCCAATAAGCAGAGTAGTGACATGTATAACCACACTGGTGAGAGATACAAGGCTGAGATAGTTTTGTTGTGATAATGAAGAGCCAGTGGAGGTGGTGGTGGTTAAGGGAGCCTGGAGGTTAATAATAAAGGAAAGTGGAAATGATGGACTCGAAAATACAACTTAGGTATTTCTAAATGGATAAAGGAAGAAGAAAAAGAAGGAGAAGTAGGAGGAGAAGGTGGAGGTTGGAAGAGGAGGAGAAGGAGAAGGAAGAGAGGAAGGAGGAGGAGAAGGGGAAGGAGAAGAAGGAAAAGGATTTGCACTATATACCTACGTTATCCTCAAATACCTTCAGTATCCTATTATAATAATATGGGCGGTATAGGATCTAAGGTTTTACAGTCTCAAACTTTCGTACATAACATTTTCCTTTATACGTCGAAATATAAAAACATTATCTAACTAAAAAAAAATATATATATACCATACTGCACACTGTAACATGGATTCTCACGTCATCATGCTTTAAAAATACCTTCCTTCCCTCCCCCACTAACCGCATCTAACAACTAGACGTAACAAGAAAAAAAAACGAAGGTAAATTATGCGGTAAAATTTCACTCTCTATCGTAATTATATGCGTGTTCTTATCCCCATTTAAGGAAGGGGAGAAAACAACATAATGTGAGGGTTGGAGTCTGTACCCTGGCTGGTTATGGAGGTTTGTTTGTTATTCACCCCCTGTGCTGAAGTATCAAGTGACTCGCCGTGAGGGAAATTAGTAATCTTCTACCTGGTGATGTTTTTTTATTTATTTTTTTCACTGTTATAAGATTATTATTATTTTTTTTTTTTTACTCTGAATTGCCGTAAAATTATCATCATTTGTTATCTTTAATTGCTGTAAAAATTTCATCTTTCTCCTGTACGATTATCCTTTTGCCCTCCATTGTTCTCTAGATAACTATAATCGAAAAAATAAATAATTTTCAGTATAATCTGTAAGCAAGATTATCACTTCGAAAGTCATCTTGGCAAGTAAATTCGCACTTTTTTAGCTGATTAGTAGAATTTTTCCTATGTCAGGTTAAATTCTCCAGTTTTTGGTTAAGTTAAATTATTTTCAGTTTAAGTTAGGTGATGTTAAATTATTTTTAGCTTAAGTTAGAGTACGTTCAATTATCCTTGATTTAAGTTAGGTTAGGTTAAATTATTCTTAGTTTAAATTTGGTTAGGTTAAATTATCCCCAGTTTGTTAGGTTAGGCTTAAGTTAGGTTAAGTTTAAGTTAGGTTATGCTAAATTATCCCCAGTTTAAGTTCAGTTAGGCTTAAGTTAGGTTAAGTTTAAGTTAGTTTATGCTAAATTATCCCCAGTTTAAGCTTGGTTAGGTTAAATTATTCCCCGGCTCAGTCAGTTTAGGTAACTCAGGTTAATACTGATCTCCTCTATATGTAATTTATACTGGGTTACATTACATGGTCATCCCAACCACAGTATAGAACAGTACAAAACTTCTAGAAGAAAAAATATAAATATATTGAAAATTCCCACGTCGTAATTACCTCTAAAACACCTGACACAAACATGACCACATCGTCACTCACCGGATTATTACTCAATAAATCCACATAACAGCTGATACTGGCGCGTGTCTGTGTAATCACCAGTCATTACAGTTCATTATCATCAATAAACCTGCAAAATCTAAAACAAAACAAAAGATATGAGGAACTTTACTGATTTTATGAATGCCAATGAGGAACTGAAGCTTAGACAATATAGGTGACGAAAGATGAAAATATTTTAAACGAATGAAAAAAAAATTACGATACAAGAAGTTGATAGATTCCACTTAAACATTTCCTAAAGTTTTATTATATCATCATAATTATTTTATTGACTGCATCTGTGCTCAATAACTAAACCTGTCCGTCTGTTAATAATTCTGAGGCAGTTCTCTGTATCTGAACCTGAATCGAATTTCTGGTGTCGTCGTCAGATTGATCGTGGTCGTGGAGAGACGACGACTCGCCTGGTGGTGTCGTCGGTGGGTCCCGGAGACTCTGGCATGTACTCCTGTGTGCCCCAAGGCTCCCACCCCGCCACCGTGCTAGTACATGTACAGAAAGGTTAGTACACCACGCCACCGAGCTTGTACAGAAGGGTGATGATATCTTGCCTCACAGAGCTCAGATAAAATGTTGTGTACTAAAAATTATAAACAACAGATAAAGAGGTAGAGATGAATACGAAAATTTAGAAACAAACAGAATGAAAAAGAGCGAGAGATTTAAAGGGAGATAAGAGATATTGACAAGGGGAGGAGGGGGGGGAGAGAAAGATTGAAATGACATGGAGATTTCAGTGAGAAAGATGTAGAGAGATAGATATAAGCATATGTAGAGAGAGAGAGAGAGAGAGAGAGAGAGAGAGAGAGAGAGAGAGAGAGAATGTGGGCTATTTGGTCGAATGATTATTGAAGGTTTAAGTGTGTAACGTCAACTCTACCTGTATAATATTACACACACACACACACACACACACACACACACACACACCTGTATAACTCTACATGTATAATTTTACCACTATATGTCCACCTGTATCTCCCCTACAGGTGAACACGAGGCAGCCATCCAGCAAGGTGGACTAAATGTTGCATCTTCTGCCACCTCCTTCTCTTCTCCTCTCTTCCTCCTATCCTGTCTTCTCCTCCTCCACGTCTATCTCATTCCTTCCACCAGCGAACTTCTCCTTCATTCCTCTTCCATTTACTCCTCAATAGTGACAATTCTGATTATTCTCTTCAGTTCTCCTTCGTCTACCTTTATCATCTCCATTATCGTCTTATGTCTCTTCGTTGGTATTGTGATCCACTGTTGCTATAGCTTCTCTGTCTTTCCCTTCACTCATAACCTCCCTCGGCCTGTGTTTATGACTTCACCACCGTCATTGATACCATCGTCTGCGTCTCCGCCTGAAGTCGTGGCATCATCGTCGCCATCAGGCAGGTCCTGCACGTTAATGGTCTCTCCGTCATCAGTATCTTCTTGTATCACGTCTGTTTTAATTCCTTCTAAGTCTAGATCAATGAAGAGTTATCGTCACTCAGCCTTATAGACAAACTCGAGGTGGATGGATATCAAGGCTTATAAATACAAAACTTCTCCAAAAATACCTAATTTGATATTAACGTCATATATATTATTTGTAGTCCTAGAGATAAGTGTTAGTGACCCCTTGAGTGTAAGAGTAACGTTGGTTAGCTTATTTTGATCCTAAGAAAAGAAAAACATTCAAGTATATGTTTCATTAAGTAGCGTGCATTGTTTACAGTTCCGCAGTGAAGTAACAATGATACTGAGAAGCTGAGTGTGTTATACCAGGAACATTCTCTCCCTCCCTTTTTTTCGAACTTGCAAAGAACGACAAAACAAAGATAAAAAAAAAAGTACACAAAAGATAAATGGAATTACTGTACTCATAGTTGTGTTGGAAGTCCTACGAACACTTGAAACTTCTTTAACTACTGAAAGTCATAGAAAAAATAAATAAAACTTAAAAGTGAACTATATTATGAAGCTGTTGAATCGGATAATAACATAGAGAACTATATATGTGTCCCCTATGTGTCCTACTGCAGACTACTGGCAGCTGAAGGGAGCTTTCTCGTGGCCTGTTTGTGTTGGAGGGGAGGAAATATATACGAGGTAAACTTTAACTTCTCTCAGTCAACAACAGTCAAAAGAGTCCGTCTGAGATGAGTGTTTGTGTGTTGTTTTCTTTATTAACTGAGAGATGCGAGATATTGCCATGGTAACGAGGAGTCTTTTAATCCCAAACTGTACTGATTAACCTCTCAACAGCTGATTTTAAATACGCATATCGTTTTACCTGACTGAGTGACTGAGTGACTGAGTGACTCACTCACTCACTCACTCATTCATTTATCGAGAGAATATTTTGTCCAGCTCACCAACCCACCACGTCACCAGCCTACACTGACGTGGCTTATGACGAATTCTTGGTTATTTGCTGTTATTAGGTGTTACAGAAAGGTTATCCCAGAGTGGTCACAAAGGTGTTAGCAGCGGCGCGTGACGGGAGGAAATTTCTCTCACATGTCTTGATAATTATATCCAACGGTGTCCCAAATACCATGATGTTCTGTATTTATATTCATTCTACATATAAGGATAGTTTTTATATTATATAGCATAAGTTTTTTGGCCTTCAATGTTAGGCCAAATTTTGACCAGATTCTAAGAAAAATAAACATGATAGGTTCTTGTGACATATTTTGATCAAATTCTAAATAAATATACACTTGTATCTGGCGTTGCAACTTCCATGGTATGCTCGCTCTTCTATGTCCAATATATGGCATGTGTATTGTTCGATGGCGTTACAAACTCCTCTTTTTTTGTGTGTGTGTGAGTAAACCTGTGTTATGTGTGCTTGCTGGTTAGCCCACGTGTTATACTAGTGTTATGTTAGACATGGATCTACGTCAAGATAAAACATAGGTTGTTATAATTTGCTGGATTATTTATGTAGTTTTTTTTCTCTGTTCGTCTACCAGTTTCTATCTCTCTATGTGTCTCATTTTTCTGTCTTTGTTTATCCGTTTTCTCTTTTCCTCTCTACTGTTTTTATATATATCTATTTATCGTCTTCTTTTCTCACATTTTCTTTCTATCAATCAGTTATACTTCCCCGGCATAAGAGCCTGTGTTACGTGCCTTTGTCAGATACTGTTTTTTTTTTTTTAATACCAAGGTGAGATCCCAGACGCCATACAAAACTGTCAAGAGGCGCTGTAGGTTTGTTTGTAACACCTCGATGGAAGTCTTAGAGCGACACTGTACAAATCTGTCACAACCCACATCTGTCAGTCTATATATTTGTTATTAATATCAAACTCTTTGTAAGTGAAACAGAATAAAATATACTAGCAATTCTCTGTGTTCATATCCTTGAGTTATTATTGAAGATACTCCTCAAAGGGTTAAAACATCATCCTCAAAGGGTTAAACATCATCCTCAAAGGGTTAAACATCATCCTCAAAGGGTTAAAACACCATCCTCAAAGAGTTCATCTTCATCAAAGGGTTTAAAATATCCTCCTCAAAGAGTTAAAACATCATTCTCAAAGGGTTAAACATCATCCTCAAAGGGTTAAAACACCATCCTCAAAGGGTTAAAACATCGTTCTTATAGGGTTTAAAACATCGTCCTCAAGGGGTTAAAACATCATCATTAATGGGTTAAAAGATCATCCTCAAAGGGTTAACAGTGATATAGGCTGCAAGAGGAAGAAAAGTCAGTTGCAATCTATAAATGACAAAACACTGGTGAACATTCCTGAGGAGTAGTCATAAACATTAGTGACAAAGCTGAAATGTTTGTGTACCAGGAAAACATCTAGAGTGAGTAAATGTTGACAAAAGTACAATAATGATAATAAATAGAGAAGGGAAATTTTGGAAGGGATGAATTTTAGTCTGAATGGAGATAGAATGAAGTGAGATATTTCAGATAGGAATATATGGGTGTGAATGTATTAGTCAATGAAATAACGAGAGACGGAGTGACTTTACAGAGAAGAATAGATATAATGTAACATACAATAAATTATGAGGTGATGAGAGAACCATATTAAAAAAAAATAGAGAATTTAATAGAGAATCATTGGACTGTATAAACAAAAGTAACAGGGGACAGAAATAATGTATTCATACTGTAAGTGTAATATTTGAAATGAATAGAATGCATGCAGAGATTAAGCTGTACAGGAATGAGATGTGCAAATTGGAACAGAACAAAGACCTATTAGGGTATGTTAAGCTGGTATGAATAACTTAAGGGAAGGCGAGAGGTGTGAAATTTTGATGACAGAATAACTGAGAACTGCTTGGTGGAGTGGAGTGGGGTAGACCATGAATGAAATGGAAGGAGAGGGAGAAGGAGGAACTAAGAGAGAGGGGGAGGGTTATGCTGTTGACGGGTGAGGATGGGTTGCTGACGGGTGAGGTTGGAATGCTGATGGGTGAGGATGGGTTGCTGACGGGTGAGGATGGGTTGCTGACAGGTGAGGATGGGTTGCTGACAGGTGAAGCTGGGTTGCTGACGGGTGAGGTTGGGTTGCTGACGGGTGAGGATCGGTTGCTGACGGGTGAGGTTGGATTGGGCGACGGTGAGGATTTGCTGTTGACGGGTGAGCTGGATTGGTGCCGGGGTGAGATGGGTTGCGGCCAGGAGATGGGTTATGAGCGGGTGAGTAGTTGATTGGTGTCAGTGAGATGGGTTGCAGGCTGGGTGAGGATAAAGGTTGATGGGTGATGATGGGTTGCTGACGGTGAGGATCGGTTGCTGACGGGTGAGGGGAAGTTGGATTGCGCTGCGGAGGATGGGTTGCGGTCAAAAGAGGATGTAATATGATAAGGAGGATGGGTTGCTGATGGGTGAGGATAGGTTGAATGAAGCATAACGGATATATCGTGGTTTTCAAGTGGAAGGGGAATACAGTAGCAGCATAATACTAAAGAAAGATTAAGTCTGCAGTTCCTCTGTTTTACAAAGCGAGAGAGAAAGATACAGAGCAAAAAAAATAAAAAGTATTAGATTTTTTTTTTCCCAAGTAGGATCTTATTAACTTTAGTCCAGCTCTATGTTTGTACTTTATGGTGGATTATTTCATATATTTGTTTATAAACTCTTTTATCATAATGTTCTATCTCATTACATTCCCTTTGTTTAAAAAAAATCGACTACAGCTTTTTTTTTTTTGTCTCACTTCCTGGTTAACCTTCTTCCCCAATTCATTTTAACAATTTGTGATTCCAGCAGTTTTATCCCAGCTACTCCCTCCTTCTTTAAGTCTTTTCGTCTACCATTTTCTTGAATCATAATATGTTACTGTTCTATGTCTTGCCCTTGAGGTCCATCCTATGACGATACTGAAAACAAATATTTTGGGAATAAATTTAATATTGTATTGCACAATCGCTCAATTCCCCAACAACACCATCCGTCTCGAGGTGTCATGCGGTTTATATTTAACGTAGCATTATTGTCCCAACCTCTTTTATACAGCTTCCTTAAAACCTCAAATGGTGCTATCTAACTTTTTATTGTTTAATCTCTTAAGTTTAACCTAACTTAGCTCATTACTTGGACATGGTCTCACCCTTAGTCTGTTCTTGGCTAGGCTTCAGTTGTTTTTACCGAGTTATTAAATTTTTCTTGGCAAAAACTAAAATTTATATGATGCCTGATAATATTTGGCTTCCTTTACATAGGGTTATAGCCATACACAAAGGTATTTTGGGATATGACGGGAAATATTATCTTAAAAATATAGAGAAGCCTCTCCACTCAGCAACACAGTATAAAGGCTATAGTGGTTTATTAAACTTGATGCTACAGGAAAATGCTAAAATATAGGGAATAATGTCATATAAAAGGGAGGAGGAGTAACATTAAGTAGAACAAGGAGAAAGAACATAAGACATCTAAATATATATATATATATATATATATATATATATATATATATATATATAGTATTTATGATGAGTTACCCGGGTCACCTTGGTGGATGAGAGAGAGAGAGAGAGAGAGAGAGAGAGAGAGAGAGAGAGAGAGAGAGAGAGAGAGAGAGAGAGGTATGTATATATTTAAACCGACCACTACAGGGAGACTTAATCATGGTAAAGTCTAGAATGTGTTTGGACGACGTACTACCTTCCTCGTGATTGCATGAAGTATTGGTAAGAAATATTCACACACACACACACACACACACACACACACACACACACCTCAATCGTCAATGGACTTCCTGGAGGAGAGAGAAATTTCAACAATGGAATGGCTAGCAAGATCATCAACCAGTGCAATGAAACATACAATTGGGTCACTCTATCTTAGAAAGTTGCAACAACCATATTCTCGGCCTTTGGGCCAGTCAACACACTGTACACACTCTTGAGAAAATACCCCATGATAAAGACAGAATAATTAAGGTTAGCTTTGTGGTATATTTGCGGTTCTTGCTTGATGACCCAGATAACTTGACCATCATGAAATCGCTAAAGGGCGTGAGTGATGAAACGGGCGAATTTCATTGACTCCAAACTATAGCTACTGAATAATGATATTTTAACTACACTACCAGTTCCTTTCGACATCTATTCATTACTACTATTACTATTAAAGTAGTAGTAATAGCAGAATAGTCGCCACGAATAGACAATGGAAGGAGCTGTGTCACTAGAAAAAAAATATGTTCCTCACCTGACTGATGGATGTTTCCCCAGTGTACGGTGGTGCTTAAAATTGTCAAAAAAGTAATAACTAATCCTCATTGTTGTTTAATTTCTTTCAAGCCTCTCCTGGAGTGCCGCAGTGAGAGAGTTAGGTCATTCTTCACTTCCGTTTATTATACTATTGAAATCAAACATTTAACGGTATTATTACTGCGTGTTATAGATAAATGTATGGAAAAAAAAGAATTGTTTGTCAAGTTATAAACACTAATGTCAAGGACTGTGGCAGATGAGAAAATCCGGAGGGGTTTGTGATGATGACGGATGTAGCCATTTGTCAGTCAAGAACGGAACGAAAAAACAGCCGATAAGGCCACATTACGAAGACGTAGGAGGACGGGATATAACGTATTGCCTCCAGTGTGGCAACTATAATGACGCCTCTAATGGCCGATACGTCACACCGAGGAGCAAACGACCCCGACTCCTGATAACACCGAGGTTAGCATACAACACTTCTCCGCCTCGGCATCTAACTTTTGTTGTCCGGGCAATAAACATTATCTTCCCTAACAGTAAACATTAGTTGTCCCCCGAGTAATAAATATTAGTTATCTAGGCAATAAACATCAGGTGCTCAGGCAAGGTTGTCTAGCTAGCAATTGTTTGCACAGGATATAAACATTCGATATCCAGGCAGTAAATATTAGTTATCCAGCCAATGTATATTAGTTCTGCCTAGGACACATCTCTCAAATGTATAAGCAAAACACAGTATTGGTCCTGGCAATAATCATTTGTTGACTAGGAAATAAATCGTAACAGTTCCGTCAAAAACTATTTAAGTCTCGGGCAAAAAACTTATCTCCCCAATCAATAACCATTAAGGCAGTAAATATCAGTTGTCCAGGCAAAAAACAAAACAAAAAAACCACACTAGTTGTTCAGCCAATAAATACTACACTAACTGAACAGGTATTTACCCAACAATGCAAAGTAGATATTAACTTCACTGGTAAGAAAAATTAATTTAACAGCACATCAGTTGTCTAGGTAATATTAGTTTTGCAGGTAATGAATAATAGTTAACTAGACAGGCAGCAACCACCATACTTCCCCAAAATAAACATAAGATATCCAGACAATAAGGAATATTTATCCGTACAATACTACCATTTGTCCAGAAAGTGAGTAAAAGTTGTCCAGAAAGTAAATGGTACTTGTCCAAACAATAAACAGTAGCTATCTAGTCAATAAATAACTGTTGTTCCGATTAAACCTGTATAAGTCATGCAGATATGATATGATTTGTGAGACCTGATTGTGTGACCTGTGAGACCTGATAGTGTGACCTGTGAGACCTGATAGTGTGACCTGTGAGTCCTGATAGTGTGACCTATGAGACCTGATAGTGTGACCTGCGAGTCCTGATAGTGTGACCTGCGAGTCCTGATAGTGTGACCTGCGAGTCCTGATAGTGTGACCTGTGAGACCTGATAGTGTGACCTGCGAGTCCTGATAGTGTGACCTGTGAGACCTGTTAGTGTGACCTGTGAGACCTGATAGTGTGACCTGTAAATCCTGATAGTGTGACCTGTATGATTCGAGAAAGTGACCCTGTAAGTTCCAAGAAAAAAATACTCCACTAATCGTGCTGGCAAGAAATATTAATTGTGGAGGGCGATAAACATTACGTGTCAGGTGGATATTAGTTTTACAGGTAATAAACAGGTGTGGAGGCCAATAAGCACCAGCGGACCTGCTACTAAACTGTTCCCTAGGTCAGCCGTATGTCTGGTTGATATGAGAAGCCTTAGTAGACAATAAAGTTAACGCAAGATAGATGTCTTTCTCTTGTTAACAAACACTAGTCCTCTAAACAATAAACATTAGTCGTCCAAAAACATTAGTCGTCCAAACAATAAAAATCAGTCCTTCAAACAATAAACATTTATCGCCCAAACAATAAACATTAGTCGTCCAAACAATAAAAATCAGTCCTTCAAACAATAAATATGAGCCGTTCAAACAATAAACATCAGTCGTTCAGGTAATTAAATATTTGATGTGTAGGGAACGAGTAATTGTTATTATATACAATAAACCTGATCCGCGCAGAGAGTGACTATTAATTATTCAATCTTAGTCATTAATTAACAAGTCAATAAACTTTAGTAATCCGCCAGAGAAGACACAAGAGGAAGGGATATAAGTTATTACTACCGCCAAGGGAGCTATTACGCCGAGCTCATCCCCATTGGCTATTTATCATCAACCGCGCTAGCCACCGACCTGAACCTCGGCAGGAAATGACTCGTGAAATGGGTAGAAGAGTGAGTCAAGGCAAGACATCATTAGCAACGATTGTAAACACACTCGGATACGTCATGCCCTGTAGTCCATTATATCGAGAGAGAGAGAGAGAGAGAGAGAGAGAGAGAGAGAGAGAGAGAGAGAGAATAGGTGCTCCGGGTGAAAAGTCGAAGTAGACAAGCAACTAAATAGATCTATTTCTCTATCATTTTTTTGTCATTCATCCTTATTACATTTACCTTTATACTGATGATCTATACAGGCTGTCTATCTCTCGCCTCCCATTGTTATTTTTATAGAATAATTTATAGCACTGCTCTTTAATTGTGTGTAAGTGAAGGTGTGAGGCTCAGGTAGGTAGAACTTCCGTATAATTTAAAGTTCTGTTGGACTTATGTATTTTTGTCTGTTATACATGATACCTCCTTTTAACGGACTATATGTAAGAGATTATTCCGTTAAATCGAAGTCCGTTGTATAGAGGTTTCACTGTACATCTTTATATATTTACCCCATCTCAGATTTTCACGATTGAACATAAAATAACCCCTTTATCATCAAGGGGTGTGGGTGGTAGAGGAGTAACGCGTGTATCTCTCACTACATGACGTGGGTTCGAGCCTAGGTTGGCCCGAGTACATGTGAGGCGGGTGTTTTATCTAGTGTGACCCCCACTATCACACATTATGTAGGTTTCTTCCGGGTACTCCAGTTTCCTCTTGTACTAACATTGAGCAAAATAATGTTGTTGGTAAGTGGTGAATACTACTACTATTACTACTACTACTACTACTACTACTACTAATAATAATAATAATAACAATAATAATAATAGTAATAATAAAGAAAATATTGAAGCACGAGGACCAGTTTATTTTGTAAACAATATTTGGAGATGTAGGCATTTTATGCACCGCTATCAACAAGAACACGGAACTAGGGCTCGACCAAGGCTTCCGTTGTGTGAGCCTTTAACACACAATTTATATTTTTGTTGGACGTAGCTGCCCGCCGTGTGAGCAACCTGAGACGGGTGAAATATATGATGGACTTTTTTCTTATTGAAGGTTTGGATGGCACGCTTCTCACAGAGAATATTACTACCAAACAAAATGTCAGCGTTTTTAACATAATAGTAATCCATTGAAAGGGGGGGGTGAGATATTTATGTTACAGAATAAACTTATACCATTTTCAAAACTAATGCATACGTTCTCCAACTACAGTGTTTGAAAAGTTGTTTCCTTCCAACGATTTTACCTACGTGGAGATCTACTTGACTTCATATCTCAATAAGTCCATTTTTCCGCCCTTTAGTGCTCTAAGATCAACAAAGTCGTTCCCGAGTCCACAAATAAAGTACATAACTAATCATTAATGACGTCATTTACTAAGTTCAGATTACGGAGCGGTAATCTCAGCGTATTGCCGAGGTCAGCAGGTTGTGTTTCCCGAGGGGGTGGGTCCAAGAAGAGGGTCAGAGTGCCAAGTGCAGACACTTAAGGGTGTCGGCTCTGAAGCAGTTTCTTAATCCGGCAAACTATTCTCTTACTTCTCTTGATCCCTAGAAGAGGATTTTCCCTTGACCGTAACTTTTTAAATGGAGTCATCTTACCCATAGTGGTGATGTGTGACGGTCGTGGTGAGTTCATTGAGTCATATTATTTCACACAAAATCGGGAAGATAACTTTTACTACCGTGGCAATTAACACTTAATAATTTTCCGGGTAACAAGTTTTAGCTGTTCATACTAATATTACTTTCATGAGGTCGGTAAATATTAGTTATCTCTGGATATAAATAATTATTGTGGGAGTAGGAAATATTATTATACGTCAAATGATAAACAATAGTTGTCCTGGGAAATAAGTACAAGTAGCTAAGGTAATTACATGTTGGTTGTCACGAGATATAAAGACTATGTTTTTTGATGCAATGTGTTTCAGTAATTTTTGTGTGATGAAATAAACATGTTGTTGAGGTTAATTAGTATTGTTATCCCGGAAACAAACATTATGATGTGGCGGGATTAAAGCAATTGTTGCCCAGGTAATATAATTAAATTTTCAACCACCGCCTTAATATGGATCAGCCCGATGGAACAGTTATATCTGATTGACATGGCACAAGCACCACCAGTCAGCTCGTGTAACTGGAGCACATTTTTTTATGGGGATGGGGGGGAGGGGGGGACGAGAGTAGTTGATACTTGTTGTCCAGACGGTAAACATGAAGAGTACCCACCCTAAGAGTACCCACCCTAAGAGTACCCACCCTAAGAGTACCCACCCTAAGAGTACCCACCCTAGTAACACTATCGTTTTACACATACCAAAAAAAAAACACATATTGAAGTGCTGTCATTAATGATTTTTTTGTTTTCCATAAAAGCATTATTGACCAGGGAAGAAACATCATTAAACTGTCTTAAGTGGAAATATCAACTGTCTAGGTACCGAACAATAATGATCCTTGCAAAACATTATTACATTATCCGAATAAAAAATAACAAGTAAGGAACACCAGTTCTTTAGGCAATTAGTTTTTAAGTCAATAAACTAAAAAATAAAAAAATAAAATAGTTGTTTAAATAGTTAACAGTACTCTAGGTAATACACAGTAACTGCCCATGATATAGACATCTTTCTCAGACAATAACACTGCCAAGTTAAATCTATTTGTACCAGAGACAGTAACATGTGCTGCCTGGGTTAAGAGCACTAACTGTAGAGGCAACATAGAAAGCTTTTCCTGGCAACTAATATTTTTCCTCCCAGAAACGCAGTACAGAAAACACTAATTATCTTGAAAATAAAACTTAACTTCACGGTAATTCACAGGAATCAGAAGCGGTTTTAACGTCCATTACTTGCAGGGGAACAATTTAATTTTCCTAGATATTAAAATTGCCTTACAAGCAGTAAATTCCAGACGTCCGAGAAATAAACAATAGTTGTTAACGTAACAAAGATATTTTCTCGAGGAAAGAAATGCTTCAGAGGAGGTATACCCTAGTTGTTCATATATCAACATCAGATTTTCAACTGTTCACGCACTAAACATTAGATTTCATGTTGTGCGACCATAAACATTAGAATAATTATAGTTTTTACGCAACAAACAATAGGCTTTCAGTTGTTCCTACAATAAACACGATATTTTCGGGACAAAAACATTACTTGCTAGAGCTTATGTAATTTCTCAGTTTATCACACAATCAGCATAGGTACAAGGCGAGAAACATGGCCTACCAATGCTGCAACCCAAATTATTCATACAGTGATCATTGCCTTCTCAGGTAATGAATATTATATGTCAAGGCCCCAAAACTATTTGCCCAGACCAAAAAACATTCGGCTTTACAACCTAACCTGACTTAAACAAGAAACATATTTCAAGTCAAGGATACCCGTATGTCTGTTTATTCACTAAGATGAGATTCCTGAGCAATAAATACTATATATAGAAGATAACATCACTTCCTCATACTAAAAATTAAAGTTTCCGGCTGATAAACATCTAGCGTTAGAACTATTGGCGTCTGTCATTAAAAACAAACTTAAATATCCAGGCTGAGAAAAAAAGTACTGTATGTCAAGCTACAATTATCTGTCCAAGCCGTAGTTGTCCATACAATAAATATCAAGTGTCAAGCTCCCGGTGTTCATATAATAAATAGAAAGGTTTCTAGACAATAAACATTACATTCCAAGCTTCAGTTTTCCATACAATAAACATTAGATTTCCAGGCAATAAACACACCAGCTGAACAGGCCATAAACACAAACTGTACATATGGCAACACTAAAACTCTGGGCAGTAAACATTTGTGGTCTGGACAATAACCACGAGTCCTGCACGGCAATTAATACAAGTTTTCCGAACAATAGAATTAGTTATCCTGACAAGTCTGCTTTTTTTTTCAGAGTACAGAGCGATGATGCATACAGCAGTACTGACAGAGTGAGGTAGCCAGCGCCCTGTCCTTTTTTTTTATAATTTTTTTTAATAATTATTTATATTTATCTAAGGATCAAGGTGAGTGTGTAGGTATCTGTGTGTCCCTGGTATTGAAGAGCATTGGCTAAAAGTCGCACCCAAAAAATAAATAAAAACAACACAAAAATAGTCAAAACAAAATATTTCACAATAACTGGTGACCGTCAGCTGGCCTTCACTCTCTCCCCGTTACACTCATCCGAGAGGCATGTCCGGAGTGTGTCGTGACAATATTGAAAAACAACTTTTTATCTCTCACAGAGGGTTAGGATTTGTCATCTTCATTTCATTTTAGAAAATATCTTGTTCAGGGAATGGAATTAAGAGGTGTAAGACAACATAAACGAGAAGTAAGAGGAGGGTGGAATAAATATGGTGGGTCAGAGTAGAGACGAGAAAGATAAAATGTATGTATGTATGTATGTATGTATGTATGTATGTATGTATGTAGACGGTATTATTACAAACATCACTATAGGTACAGGTGTAGGAATATACATGTGATCAGAAACAGCAAAATTGAGAATATGGTAAAATTTCCTTGTTTTCCACTATCCTCAAGAACATTATCTACTTCCACTATGGGAAGTCACTCTTAATATTGTATTTACCTGACATAAAACGCTTTTATTCGGCACAGAGAGACCCCTAGTACCCAAGTGGTTAATACTAGGATAAGTTCAGGTGAAAATTACATGTATAATAATTTCCATATAGTGATAAAATTGTAAAAGTAGCCTCTAAATTAACATGCAACGGAACTCTACCAAAACATATGTATTAAAGTACATTAAAGTGTTTGTGTATTTACATAACCTTACTATGATCATAATAACTATCATAAAGTTAATATTTTTTATCAGAACTACTGTCGTTAAGTTTGGTTCTTGAAGACTATATTAATTTCCAAATCAGCTTGACTCACTTACTTATAAGTCCGGTAGTTGTGACCAAGTAGCCTCGTGGCCATACAGTGTTTATTAAGGAGCAGCATTCATTAGTGATATAACCCAAGCAGTTATTATTGACTGTCATAATAGTCATTAGTTTTGAGGAACGAATTATAGCGAGAAACACCCATTTATATATCAAAACAAGATGACTTGCAAAATTATTATTTGTCTCCTATTATTGAAACCTAATATCAAGGATGATCTATATAAGAATAACACTGAATATATACATGAACAAGTTGTATTAGTTTTAAGACTATAAGAAAATAGCACAATAGAATAAAACAGACTGTGGCAGTGGAGAAATCAATTGGGTGTTTTTACCGCCATACCTTTCCGTAATTGGCTTCATCATACCGGGATAAGATCAAAACATTAACTTCAACCAACAATTGTTATTTCTGGCCCACCGATATATACCCAGCACACCTAGAGGTGTTTTTTTTTGTTTTTTTCTGGAGCAACTCGCAACTCTGATATCGCTGTTCATCAGATAAAACTTATATTTCACGTTACATTAATCTCGTTTCTATGGACTAAAATCTGTAAATTATATTAACTTTCAGAATTTATATAAATATCTTCTCCAGAAATGTTCACTGTTTTTTTCTCTCAGTTTAGTCCCAATTTAGAAGATAAGATATTTGTATTGGAATCACGGGACTCAAGGTGTCAAGATATAAAATAAAATGTATTGATGGTACAGTATATAATATAATTACTGCTATAGTCATTGTAACGTCAAACACACACACACACACACACACACACACACACACACACACACACACATGCCCAACCACGCGCAGAGCTCTTACATCAAGACCTACAGGCCGCTTACTGATTCTGCAATACGTCTCTTCGAACAGTGGATAGTTCACCATCCCTGGACTGAAGTACTTAGTGTGGATATGACATCAAATGGACAAATTACATCAACACCGCCATGGAAGCTCACCCAGCTGACTTGCCCTGGATCATACCTCGGATCAAAGGACTGATGCAGCAGAGAAACGGAGCCTTTATAGCAATAATAACAACCGCTAAGGGTCCCTTCGCGACCAATCACCCGTGAAATACGCGCCACAAAGAAGTCCAACTACCCAACCAAGCTGCAACACCTTAAGCAGACCAACATCAGTCAGTGGTATGGAAAGCTTAAAGAACTCTGTGGACTAAAGTTCTAGACAATATGACACATCCCTTCCCCTCCCTTAGCCATCACACTAAAGGTGATGCAGATGAGCAATCTAACTAACAATCATTTCGCAACAACAGTATATGCAAGACGCTCCCCCAGCTTGACAACCAGTCTCCTTGCTTACCTACCAGCCCCCTCACTCTCTAAGCGCAAGAATTTGAAGTTGCAAGGCGATTGGACAAACCCTAGATCAAGCCCTACCAATGAAGTTCTACAACGGAGCTAGCCAAGCCCCTCATCTCCAATGCTTCTCTCAGCCAAGCAAGATGCCCAGCTGACAGGAAGACATCACACACACATATATATATATATATATATATATATATATATATATATATATATATATATATATATATATATATATATATATATATATATATATATATATATATATATATATATATATATATATATATATATATCAATTATTCTCAACTCTGACATTTTGTACCGTACCTCAGAACACAGCGTCACTACTATCAATTAACAGTGCCTAGTAATCCTTCACCACACTATATCAAGAATATTGAACGTTACGCTAGACTACTGTACAGTTTTCCTAACTCCTGCCAGTAGAGGCACTGTCTTATAGTATGGGGTTATCCTTGCTGAACATCATCTACCGTTTGGAATAAGGAAAATTCACAGTGAACTGATTAAGGCAATGTGTGACTGTGTGTATGAGAGATGAGTAACAGTACACTATATGCTTCGTCTGGGAGGAAGAGAGAAGGGAGAAAAGAAAAAAAGAGAAGAAAGAAGAGAGGTGGAAGAAAAGAGTGGAACGAGAGAGGGGTGGAGAAGAGAAAGAGAATGGGAGTGGGTAGAGAGATGAAGCAGTGAAGCAATAGAGCGTGACAGTGATGTAAGAGGAATGTGCACTGCAGTGAGTGATAACATACAGGTAGGGAGGGAGGGGGGGGGGAGGGAGATGTGGAGGGACGGAGGGAGATAGAGATGGTAAAGGTAGAAGAAATGGAGGAATGGAAGAAGGGAGAGAGGGAGAACACGAAGAGAGAGAGAGAGAAGAAGGGAAGAAATATTAAGAGAGAGGAATAGGAGGGAAAGAAAATTGAAAAGAAAAGAGGGAAGAAGTGGGAGAGGAAGGGAATGATGGGAGGGAGGAGAGAGGAAGTAAGGGAGAGAAGGTTTGAAGAACGAGATTAAGGGAAAGAGGAGGCAGGAAGAGAAGGCGGATAAAAGGAAGTTGAAAAGGAGAATGGGAAGGAAGGTAGCGAAGGAGAATGAAACACACCCACCCACACACACCACCTTCTACCCCTTCACTCCCTCACAAAGCATCGAATCATAAAATATTAAAGAAATAAAATGTTGAGAGAGAGAAATAAACAAAAATAGAGTTATTCTTGAAGCAGATAAATAAATATAAAAAAGGTAGAAAAGAGAAGAATTGTCGGAGAAAATAAAAAAAAATATGAATGAAATATGAGGAGCCATAATACAGCAACGTTTCATATTTTTTTTATAATTATTCCCTCCATCCTTGACCACTCCTCCTCACTGACTGTCCCTCTACACACACACACACACAGTGAACATGACACAGTGTTTCACGGGTCACAGCTCTCCTACACCTGGTTTGTGTCGCACCTGCTGGCATAAACACAATCATTAAATATTTTCTTTTGTTTCAGTGCAGCCAGGGATTTATTTTTTAATTTTGTTTTATTCTTTATAAGCCGTTCTTTTTAATTACTTGCCTTTGATATTATGTCATATATATATATATATATATATATATATATATATATATATATATATATATATATATATATATATATATATATATATATATATATATATATATATATATATATACAGGGCGAGTCTCAACAGCGTAGAGTAAATTACAGGGTGTATCAGTGGGACAATTCTAGGTTACAATGTCGATATCTGCATTGTTTCGTAGTTACAGTAATTAAAAAATTTTAAGGTAATGATAGTGAAACCTGGAATGGCAGGACCGTAGACTTGATGTAATTTTATGCGCATTATTGTACACAATACACAGTTGCATTATTATAGTAAATGTTCAAAATTACCTTGAAGTTTTTCAGTGGCTATGGCTGGAACAGACAGACAGACAGACAGACAGACATGTTTTTTATCATTATGATTAAGAGTGTGTGTATGTGTGTGTGTGTGTGAGTAAACATGTACACATACACACACATAAATTGCTTACACTCACAGAATATAGTAGCAACACTAAACAAGTTATCCCACTTCAGCATAACAGACATGACTATAGGGTGAACAGAAAGCACTACCAACACTCTTACTAAAACACAAATTAAAGGCAAGAGTTTTAAGTCTCTCTCTCTCTCTCTCTCTCTCTCTTAGTAATATGATTATCAGTGCTGTTTTAATTACAGTGACTAGAAGTCTTGTTCCTCAAGTATTCATATCATTGTTGCTATGGCTATTGTTAATATCGCTTCTACAGGTCATCATCATCATTATTATCTCCTCATCACCATCACATCATATCATATCATATAATGGATGCCCCTCGAGATCGAGGATGGCCGGCCCTAGGACCACCTGGGCGTGAATTTGTTTAAGGTGTTGAAGCTGTCGCCAACACAACAACCACACCCTGAGTTAAGGAGTTGCATGAACCAGTGTCAAGGAATAGTCCGAGAAGACCGGACAACTCGCCAATTGCACTCGCTAACCATTACCCCGGAACACCTCGCATATCGATTAACATCCAGGTCCCCAATTACTGCTGGGCAGACAGAGGCAATCGGCGAAAAGAAACTTGCCCAGAGATTAACTCTTCCCAGGGATCGAATCCGGTTCCACTCGCTTGCGAGACGATCATGTTGACCATTGCACCACAGGTCGCAATCATTATCATCATCATCAGCAGCAGCACAGACAAATGAGCGAGTTACCCAATCGAGGCTTGATATACCCCTCCCCCTACATCAGTCTAGGAGCGTGGAGAACTGGCAACCCAGTCGTCTTGTATTCATTTACTTTAAAGTAGAAAGACCAGAAAACAAGTTCAATCAGAATGAAAGAGCGAGTGATTCTATATGGTTTGGTTTTGCGGTACATGAAAGTGAAGGGGGCAGAGTAATGTGGTTATGAGTGAAGGGTGTACAACAAGGAGTGCATGAATAGTTTAGAACCAAAAACGGTATGACGGTGATGGTAAAAAAGTAAATGTTGAATTACTCGGTTGAATAAAAAGCACCCAGTCATTGAATACTATGGACCATTTGATGTAGGGCACGAGGGCTGTGTTAGGAATAAGGGGGAAGTATATAAAGCAAGTATTGTAAAGGACGGAATGACTGCATTTAATTTTCGTTGTGTATTGTACAGTAATGATGACTGGGGACTTCTTAAATGATTGTGTGTGGGTAGACGTGAAGTTTAAGAATAGATTGTGGAGATATATTCAATGCCAGAAATAATTACTTCTGGATAGAGAATTATAAAAACGTGTGATGAGAGAACTTTGACGATAAGGAACACATTCATTACAAAACAGAAATTCACAAATATACTGTACATAAAAGTGTGACAAAAGAGAACACAGGTGACAGGTACACTATGTATGAGTGCACAGAGGACTTAGTAACAAATTAATGGAGACCTATTAAAAGAACTTGGCCACCAAAACACCAGCGATTGGAAGGTTAAGAGCGATAATTAAAGAAAGTTGTACCATTTAAATAGAGGTGGTGAAATAGAAGAAGAATTAAGGTAGTTTAAGAGAGAGAGAGAGAGAGAGAGAGAGAGAGAACAGTTGGAGGCGTCTGGATACAAAAGAATAAGAGTGAAGAACGAGGAGAGGGAAAAGTGGAGAAAGGAGGCTGGCGGTGATAATTAAAGAAAAGACGACCATGTGAGAGGCAGATAAATGTGTGGGGGAGAGAGATGAAAGAAAGGAAGGGTACAGTAAGATCAAAAGGAGAATAAAGAACCATGGTGAATGAATGTAGATTACGTGTGATTGATAAAACTCGAAGAAAAAAAAGATCTCAAGATTTTAAAGAGAATATGAAGTGTTTTGATGAATATGGCAATGAAGAATGAGAGAGATAAAAATAAATAAAAATGGAGAGAATGTTTTGAGTCATTGGCAGGTATATATAACAGATAAGAGAGTTGGGAGGTATAGGATGTGGAAGAATAAACGTGTAAGAGTAAAAATAGAGATAAATGAGAGAAGAAGAGGAGGGGGAGAAGTAGTAGGAGGAGGAGGAGGAGGAGGCAAGTCAGGATATAAACAAACTCGGGAGAGGATAGACACCAGACACGGGTGTTATCGCTATTGAAAAGTTAAAGATACTCGACAGAAGATCCTTTGAATAGATAAAAAAAAAAAATATTAATTAGGTTATAACATCAGAAAGGGAAGATCACCATTGACCGTAAGCACCTATAGTACGTCAGTATAGAGAGTGAAAGGCAAATAGAGAGAGAGCAATCAGTATTTTGGCTTTACAAGAGAAAGTTCATTGTAGAATCATTATTGCGTGAGAGAGAGAGATAAAAGGGCAAGGGTGAAGATCGCTCTAGAAATGAGAGGGAAGGACTGAAGAAGATCTGTGTGACCCAATACCAAAGGCGTCGATTAATTTTAGGGAGGGCGACTGTACCTGTGGTCATATTGTGTGAAGGGGAACAACCATAATATACAACACAACTAGAGCAGATAACAACGACTGAATGATGTCAAATAAGGGATGAGTGTGTTCTTCACTCCAGGTATTATTATTATTATCTTTATTGTTATTATTATTGTTATTATTATTATTATTATTATTATTATTATTATTATTATTTGTTATTATTATTATTATCTTTATTGTTATTATTATTGTTATTATTATTATTATTATTATTATTATTATTATTATTATTATTATTATTGTTATTGTTATTATATTATTGTTATTATATTATTATTATATTATAACTATTGTTATTATTGAACTCATAGGCCTATATTAATTCAGTGAACCATTTTTTCTCTCTCTCTCTCTCTCTCTCTCTCTCTCTCTCTCTCTCTCTCTCTTTCTCAGATACCAGAAAAAGAATGAACTCCTAAGGGCCTTGCATACGGAAACAAACGATATCCATATGGGTTGAGATGCCGAAGTGAGTCATTTGGGTGAAGAATGAGCGAAACGTTCTGATGCTCTCAGCTGACTCCCGGCCTCACCCACCTGCTACACCCTAACCCTCATGCATAAATATTTGTTTTTTGTTTTTTCGTGAGGATTTTCGTTGTACATTTCTTTCATATTTCTTTTTCCTTTTTTTTTTCTTTTTTTTTCCGTTTGGTGTCGAATATAGATTAGGTATTATGTGTTGATTTGATGGTGGTTTAATATCTATTATTTTTTATCTATTTGTGTGCCTTTGAATTTATCTTTCTATCTATGTGACTGTGTTTATCTGTCTATATTTCCGTGTCTCTATCTATATCACTCTGCCGGTCCATCTATCTGTCTATATTCCTATATATATTTCTAACTAGTTATATATTCGCGTCATGAGTTTAGTTATGCAATAAGTACACTACTAATCCTCCTCTCTACCTACCTATATCTGTCTATCAGTATTATCTACCTATCTATCTCCTTATGTCTACCTGCTAATCAATATTTTCATGTATATATATATATAGATTTATTTACCTTTCTAACTTGTATATTTATCATATTTATCTATTTATCTCTTCCCCCTGCCTGTTCCGATCTCTCTCTCTCTCTCTCTCTCTCTCTCTCTCTCTTTCTCTCTCTCTCTCTCATTATTAGAAAGGAAGGTCGGCTTCTAGAATCTATTATCCGCTATTATTTTCGGTCATCAACGTCTTTCAGTATAAACCCATTATTTGATTTATTATTATCAACCAGGTCCCTTTATACCTTAACTACTCTCTTCCCTCTCCTCCTCCCTCTGATTGGCTCATTCAAGTCTCTCGTGATCGCTTCTCATTTCCCGACGATAAATCATCCAGACAAATTTTTATCAGTCTGGCTTCAGCTTCATCTCAGTTCTCTCTCCAGTAACCCCTCATTCCTCCCCAATACTACGTCTCTGCTCACCCGGTCCTCATCCTGTCTCACAGATCCCCCTTACAACCTTCAACACTGAGGCATATTATCTAAATTACTCCTTCCCTCTTCTCCATCAAGTTCACCTCCTATTCACCCTCCCCCACCCGTCTTGCTCCACACCGTAACCTCCGTCTTCCTACTACAGTATTGTATTTTCAACCTCTGGCTCTCAAGGTTCTCCTACCACTACAACGCTATTCTCGGCAGCTCTTCCTCTGTTTTTATTGTCATTGAAAATCCTTCACAAACAAGAGTCCCAATAATTACTAAACTCTGGTGTTCTCACTCAGTACACTCGTATTTCTCTTAATATATATATACAGTTATGATGTGTGTGTGTTGGAAATTACTCTTGTAATAAGCACTTCTTATCTCAAGCATATACACAAAAGCACCAGGGTAATTATGTTATGTGTCTGTTAAGAACACTAGTGAATACATTTAGGAATAAAAAAAAAATTCAAAATTTCTGTTCTGGGAATATTGCAGGCGGACAGATCTTCTTTCGACAAACTTTATGTATTTGTAGATCTTGTGTAAGTTGTTAAGAGGATCTGCTTTTTGTTGTGTTACCCGAGGCTCACAAGCTCCAGCAACTTGTGAACAATAATGTGCAGCAGGAACCATGACGCTCCCTCCTACACACACTTCCCCCCACCATGCACTGACATTCATACTATCTTTCTATTGTAACAGATGTGATTTGTGGTGTTTCTTTCCCACTATACGATCCCATATACTGTAATACTTCCTTCACATATTCCTTCATCACCTATCAGCAAAATATCCATCCTGATAAAGCATTCGATACCACGTTCTCCAATCACAGAACACATTCTCTCTTGCTGGCTATCGACCCCCTCCCCTTAGTGCCCCTCTCTCCTGCCTCTCCCCCCCACAGATTACACACTTTATTTTTTAATAATTTTGTTATGAAAACAATAAAATAGACAAAAAATAAAGAAAACACTTTTTTTTTTAGAAAAAAGATTAAAAACTAGGACAAAAAATAAAGAAATATGTTAAAAAAAGAAGAGTAGAGAGAGAGAGAGAGAGAGCCAAGACAAGAGTCACTTGAGAATGGCTACACTGTTGACCTCTTGTAGAAGCTTCTCACTGTCGTATTCCATTAACCTTATATCGCTCGAGAGAGAGAGAGAGAGAGAGAGTTCCTACACCTTTAGTACAGTACATGTCGTGTGTGTGTACGGCCTGTGCCCCGTAAGTTAAAAATTCAAAATTAATGAACACTTAAGACCCATCCTACCTCACTTCCTTTCTACTTAACACACACACACACACACACACACACACACACACACAGTGATTAGGTTTGATGTACATAGTTAGAATGATAATGTAGCACCACGTTTTATATTTTAATAATAATAATAATAATAATAATAATAATAATAATAATAATAATAATAATAATAATAATAATAATAATAATAATAATAATAATAATAATAATAATAATAATAATAATAATAAACTTCCCATTAATAACTACTACCACAACACATCATCAGTACCTTGGCCATACACAGTCATCATTCACAGTCTTATCTACGTCTCGTTTACAATAAAAAATGAAATCAAAGCCAAACAAAACGATAAAACACACGCTGGTCGAACTCGAAATTAAATAACGGAGACATTGATCTATATATATACAGAAATAGTTATATATGGAAAAAAAAACGAAATTGGACGACATGGATCATAACAAAATCCTTGTCTCCATCGCAAAATCATGAGGCAATTCAGCACTAATAGCCACCTCTGGTCCGAAGATCCCCAGACAATATAATCCCCAATACTGAACTCACTCATTCGCCAGACCAAACAAATTTTTCACTAAATCCTGTAACTGTTGGGTTTATCTTCTCTTACAGCTAACGTGTCGGCTTTAAATTCTTTTTGTACAATATAAAATGTTACTGTATCGGCAAACCACAAATAACTGTAGTCAACTGTAAAAAAAAGTGCATCAGGAGATACTTGGTTACAGACGTAGATCACCTTCTTCACCACGTCTGGTGTTCCAGACTGGTCTGGTTGTGTAAACACTCGCAGACTGCCCGCCCGCTTACCCCCCCACACATCCCTACCCACACCCCCACCAGCAACCAATCAACCCACACACCCCAACCCACACCCACACGCGCACAGGCGGTAAAGATGAGGGTTGCCTCAGTAAGCCAAGACGAGGTAGTAAGACAAAAGAGGATGCAGGAAAGTGCGAGAGAGAGAGAGAGCTGAGTAAAAGATGTAAAATGTTGAAAGAGGAAACAAAGGCAGAGAAAACTAAACATAACCGGCACGCACGCACACACGTCCTCACGCACACACGTCCTCACGCACACACGTCCTCACGCACACACGTCCTCACGCACGCACGTCCTCACGCACACAACAGCTGGTACACATTCTGGGGTGAACTTGTAAATAAAGGACATTTTAATCCTGCCTCCGCTATACAACTCCATATATACTTTTGGGTGTTCGAAGTTTTATATTTGATTTGAGTTTTATGACTCTTCACCTTCAAAAGGTACACGTGGTGCAGTACCTCGTCCACAGGTGCTGACAAAAGGACTTCACGTGGTGGTGCAGTAACTCATTCACATGTATTGTCATGGAGACACCGTGTGCCACAGTACCTCACTCTCTGCCAGGTGGTGTTGCGGTACCTCATAGTCAGGTGTACTGTTAGGCCGACCTACACGTCCCACGGTTGTTCCCAGCGAAGATTGATTAACACTATACAGCCTGGTCAGTGATGATGGTAGGGTCCCAGGGGCGGTTATCTCTGGGTATCCCGTGAGCTCACTGGTGGGTGTGAAGGACATGAATCTCAGCTGTTCCCGTTTAGTGTTGTTTTCATTGACCTTAACATTGTTCATCACTGATTCCTCGCCTTTCCCAAAAGAAAATGTCACTTTTGGTTTGGACCAGAGAAGCGACGAATAGGTTTTGACCCTCTGATGGTTAGAGCACAAGTGTGTGTGTGTGTGTGTGTGTGTGTTAACATTTATATATGTATGTGCTTGTGTGCTGAGTGTGTATATACAATATGTGTACATGTGAGTCTGTCGCCAATACGAGATGAAAACAAACGCGCCAATAAAAGACACACAAACATACCCACAAACGAAAGTATCGTCAGGTAAGGAGGAGACAATAAAACAAAATTTAAAAATCTTTATAACTCTTACATGTAAGATATGAACAAGTAAAAGTCGAACAATAATGCCTCGGCAACAACAACGAAAGGAAAAAACTTCACACGAAAGACAAAAGACGAAAAAAAAAAATTCTTCCTCAGGGAGCAGGACAAGTGCAGAGAACAAAGGGTCAACAGAGAACGGGCCTGAAACACCTTGATCTGACCCTCGTTACTCTCCAGTAGTGCGCATTTGAAGAGACGTTAGAACGCCTCTAACTGTTTCACTTAGGCCAAACCCCAAAAGAAGGACTATAAGAATTATTTACCATAGATATTTTCTATAGCTAGAAACATGACAACGTCTTTAATGGTTTCACTTAAGCTATGCCACAAAGATGGCTTCTCAAACATTCACGTGACAGTTTTCCACTTACATACTGACAACACATCTATCTTTGTTAATTTTACCCTTTAACCAGAGGTGGGAGATTTACGGGGATTAACTTTCCATTAAGCTACGACACAAATAAGATGATTATCAACAGTGTCGAGATTTTGCTGCTTAGACTCTGTAAGACCATCCTCTCATCTTCCCAGTTTGACGAGAAGATAAAAATTTAAGTACGACACTGTGAGGATGTTTGTAGCCTTGCCTCCGGGGCTGGTAGTTTCAGACAGTGGTTCTCGCTCAAGGGACGAAGACAAAAATGTGCAGTGTACAACATAACTCTTCCTGGCGTATTTAGAGTAATAAAAACTAGTCTAAAATACTTTTATATTGAATTAGTTAATAGAAAGAATAAATTTGTTAATACTGAGGGGAAAATATTAAGTGTGTGTTGTGGACGTGATGGGGCTATCAGAAATGCTTATGAACGTAGTCGCTTCAAAAAAAAGGAAGAAATATTCTTGGAGTGTTGTGGACATATTGCTTCAAACATATTCTAGAACTATGAAATATTAAAAAATAGCTAAAAGAATATGAAATAATTGTGCTTCTTATGGCAGTAGTAAAAATGTCTGCGAGGCTTTTAACTTATTAAGGTTTTAAAGTATGCCTCTGAGCTATGAAGCATTATATCAACAAAGAAGAAAAAAATAACTGCCGGAAACAGAAGGATGTCGTCTGGAATCTTTGTTAGTGTCGAAAGAGTATTAAGTGTACTCCAGCGAACTCTCCACTTTTGTTTATAAAAAATAAAGTAAATGAGTTCCTATGATAAGAGAAAAAAATCTATTGTGAGTGTTTTATTGGTTCTCATGGTTGTTTGTTTTTATGTTTTATTTGAGAGTCATGATACATTTTAATTTATATAAAACAAAACAAGAATCAATTGTGACCCAAGATGAAGCAAGACCAACTATGATGACCTGGTCACATAAGACTGTAGGCAACAAGACACCTGAAGCACCCACGAGGCAGAAGACATGATGGTACACCCAGAACAAGATGAATTAACGGAATAAACAAGATAGTTTCAAGACCAGGGAAGAAGTTGAGAGTTTCTGAAAACTTTTGTCAAGACGGTGATGGGTGGAGAGGATTGGTCAAGAGGCTCCCAGCCTACACAGTGTACAAGATGAGATGAATGTCAATAAAGAGGAGCGGTGTTGGTGGTTGAGAGAAGAACGTACTAGTAGTCTCTCGGATCTACAAATATAAATAAGAATTGTTTATATACTTATACAATGTTGATGTAATAAGGAAAAGTGTGTTGCTTATAATAGAAAGTAAATGTTCTCGTATTGTTAAAAAAATGTATCTGAACTGTGAAGTATTAAATAATATCATAGACGTATTTAGGTAGGAGACTTATATTTATTGTTTAATCCTCGAGGACCTTTGTATCTCAGCTAGAATCTGGCCATAGAAGAAACATGAACTACGTGGAAGACTACAGTTGAATAATCAGTCTTTATCGCTGAATCTGAGCGGGAATCATTCATTACGAGATGGTAAACCCGAGTTGGTAAAAGTTAACAAGAAAATATGGTCGACCAAACAGAATTTAGTAACCTTATTACATATACCCGCAGAGGCTCTATCACTAAACACTGGATATGACAATATTAACTTTCCTCTTTTAAAACTGGTACAAAACAATTAATGTATGACACAATTAGTGACAACCGACAGGGATGCAGAATAGTCAAAGTCAACAAGATCAAGTGTCAAGACAAAGCCGCTCGAGTGTATTTAAGAGTAAGTTTACCCTGAAGCACACTGCCATTTATTCCAGATGTAGCACCTAAAAAAAAATTAACCAGTCTTTTAATTCAGAAGTGACTGCCAAAGTGCCGTGTTGAAAATGGGAAACAAATAAAAACCATAGTATCATGTGAGGAAAATCTGTCTCAAGTTTTAAGATGATCGCTTCATTTAGGCTTAAGACAATCTTCTGTTTTGTATAATCAGGAAAATTCCAACTTAAATAAATCTTCGAAAAGTATTTAGAAAATTTACCAAAGAGGCTTCAAAAAGTGTGGTTAGTAAACATTAATTATGTGGATTATAATGCATATATAAGTCCTTTTGACAGTGATTCTTAGGCTTATAAAACCACCCCAAAACGACTACTTTATACACATATACACACAAGATTCCAAAAACAACCATGTAAGCATTAAACTCCAAATATAATGTCTTAAAAAAATTACAGGGAATCTAATTATCCTTTTTTTTATCATAGCCAACGCTTACTGTCGTAAACACGGTAATATGATAAACACATAAAGATAAAAGTATACCTAACTTAACCGCATGATGAAAAACTTCTTTGCCACTTTTTTCCGTAGGCCACTTTCTTCAACATTAATGCGAGTTTTCAAAAATCCTCTAAAAAAAAAGAAACTCGGGGAAAAAGTAACAGCAATATTTTTGTTTGTGTTTTTTGTTTTTTGTTTTTGTTTTGTACACCACCAATCAAACTATTGTTGAGAGGCACCAGAAATGCAGGTGGTGTTACTGGACTCATTGAATACTGAATCTTTGTCAGAACTGAAAGTGAACTGTACATTCCGGAAGTTTTTCTCTTTTCACTTCGTTCGACTGAAATAAACACAGTAAACCGAAGGGATGGTATGAAAGATCTCATGGTAAGGAGAGAGAGAGAGAGAGAGAGAGAGAGAGAGAGAGAGAGAGAGAGAGAGAGAGGGAAGAATCTAAAACAAGATGTAATTTGCCAACCAAATTACTGGGATAAAAGCTTTCATTCCCATTCTTATCACAACATTGTAGTTTTAAGTTATAACCCAGAATGAGAAGGCGAGAAAACTAGAGTAAAAGAAAATGAGTAACAACCAGGACAATGATGTTATAAAATGCTATTTCCTTCTTCCCTTGAAAGCCACCCAAGCACTCGCCTGTACTCCCACGAAAAGGATACAAGAATTTTGAGAAATGAGCCAATGTTCCTTTGAGCAAGATTAACAGGTGTGAGTGTTGCATGGAGAAATGTTCTTGGCTAGTCTGAAAAATGACACCTTAAACAGTACTCTCTCTCTCTCTCTCTCTTATTCACTTTGTCTCTGTCTATCTGTCTGTCTCTCTTTCTCTCTCTCTCTTTCTCCCTGGAAAAAAAAACGTTCCAGGTGGAATGTGCCTGACTCTGGTGAAGAATAGCATCGTAAAACAGGGTGGATGGAGGCAGGGGTGGTTGATGTATGTAGAGGCGTCCGGCACGATTGTCTGTAAGAAATTTAGGGTGTTGGGGGAAGTGAACCAGAGAAACACGGCTGGAGAGAGAGAGGGAGAGAGAGAGAGAGAAAAAAAAAAAGAGAGAGAAGTTGCTTAAACCATCAGTACCTCAAACTAACAAATAATATTCCCCTCAATACCACATTCCTGAGACCTAGAGACACGGGAGAACAGGGACGACAGACACGTGCAACTGAGTCTCCGGGGAAATTTCCTGTAAATTCAGTCTAACAAGGTCCTCAAACTTGTCCTTCCCACTGAGCACTTACTTGTACTTGGCCAGAAGACTTTAGTAATTCCATGTAAATTCTGGTAGTGACGGGTTAGGTATAATTCTAGTGATCGGTGTTTCCATGTGGGGTGCCAGTGTTGAGTAAATGCCAGTGCCAAGAGTACACACTGTTACACACTATACACCATCCTACCTTCCACCAGCTAGGACTCCCCCCATCCCTGCCCCTCCTCCTTCCTGCCTGATCCTAGTTGTAACTCGACTCTTCTCCTTCTCCTGCATTTCTTTCGCCCCTTTTCTCCCTCTCGCAGTATGATGCGTGGAGGTACGACTGAGCAAAATCCCTTCCTTTACCAGATTATGCAGATTATGCATATGCAGAGATACTCAAGATTGCTATACTGCTCACTCACTTGAGACAGCACGACTGCCTCAACAGTTGCCATAGTACTTGTAAGGAGAATAATAATTTATGCGGCACCGGAGAAAGCGGAATAAAACCGATTATTTTAATTCTGTAAAGAACTTTGGTCAACCACACCACAGGACGACGGTGAAGAGGAACAATTTAACGAGAGTATGTATGGTCCTCAACCTCTTATCGTGCTCATTAGACAACAAAATAACAATTCATATCTGGTCAAGGCACAATATGATGGACCAAGACATCCCTTAGTATATCTATGTTAGCTTATGACACCCTGTACTTAAGGTGACCCAGACTCTCCATACACACACACCAGAAGCCGCCCAGAAGAAATCCTAACACAAAAATTCTGACCAACTAAATTTCCCCCAACACATATATATATTTATTAAACCAAACTTACTCACCACCTGGAACTCCTAACTTACAAATGGCTACGACAAAGCTCCATAATAAACACAACAATCAACCATTAAAAATAAACTGAAAAGAAAAAACATCTCTCATTACCTACTGATACAAATGATCTCACTCACTAAACGTTTGACTCCAAGTTAGTAAGAAACATAAATACGGCCTCAAGGTTATCCCAGCCTAACGCTTCTGATCCTTGCTATAGTATAAAGGGAGGGAACTAGTTTACGATGCAATTTTTTCTGACCAATCAAACGTATTTCATCAGCAACGCATATTTTTTGTTAAGAGAGAGAGAGAGAGAGAGAGAGAGAGAGAGAGAGAGAGAAAATAAATAAATAAAAAAGCGCGAGACAGACAGACAGACAGAATGAGTCAAACAGACAGATAAGAAAAGTAGAAGAACGAAGCGAAATAAAAGCAAATAAATGAAGTCTTCCATTTGCTAAGGTTGAGACAATTGATAAAATCCCCTCACAAAGACCTCGCCCAGGTCTTCCTCAGTCAAACAAGTAGAACGGAGAAAGCAAGACAAAAAGAGAGATACAGAGAGACACAGAAAGAGACAAACAGACACAGACAGACAGAGAAAGCGAGAGAAGTAATCTACGACCATTCAAGACGATCAAAGTTGTGATGAAGTGCTTTCAAGTTTTAGCGATTGAGAGAGAGAGAGAGAGAGAGAGAGAGAGAGACTGGAAAATAAAGAGATAGATACTAAAAAGGAAAGAAAGTCTGGAAAAGAGAAACTGACTGAAACTTAATGAGAAAGAGAAAGAGGGAGAGAGAAAGATAGATTGAATAAAGAAGAAAGATATTGAAGAGCTGATGAGAAAGAGAGAGACAGAAAGAGAGAGAGATACGAGTACTTCAAGCAAAGCCTATCTATATTTTGAAAATTTTATTGCATCTAGCAACGAGACAGCTGCACCCACCCACCCACCCAGCACAATCCCTCGTACCTCCCTTGACATTCTACTCCTACCTTCATCTCTACCTCTTTCCGGCCTCCTCTTTACTTCTCTCTCCTCCTATTTTACACTTTCCTTCTTTTACTGCTTTCTCCTCCTTCTCTTTCTCCTCCTACTGCCCTTCTTTCTTTTCTTGTCCCTCTCTCCCCTTCCTCATTCTCCTCTTCTGTCTCCTCCTCATCCTATTTACCCCTCTATCCACTACTCTTCTCGTTATCCTCATCCAATTCTTCTCTTTGTTCATCCTTTATTTTTCTTCTCCTGCTCTTCTTCTTCTCCCGCCCTTTGAGACAGTAAAACCCACAAACGCCGCATGTGTTCTCGCGGTGGCACAAGACAGTGAGATACCCGAGCGTCACTACAGCTGTACAGATCCACACCTATACGAATCCTCCTGTATTACGTGTGGCGAGGGGAGGGAATGGGGAGAGGAGTAGGAGAGGGGGGAGAGGGGAGTGGTGGAGGAATTGGAGGGGATGGGGAGGAGGAGGTTAGTGGAAGGAAGGGTGTTGGGGAGGTGGAGGTGGGCGGTCGGAGGGAAACCACTATCTTGCCCCCCTCTGCTATAGCTGCTCAAGCCTATTTATCTTCTCTCCAAAAGCCTTGCCTCAAGACATGACTAATGATCTTAGCTAAACCTCCGCCTGGCGAAGAAAATGTTGGTAGGTATACGCCTGCACTAGCACTACCACCACGCCGCTGTCGTCTCTGCCTAGATATAAACACGAAGCGGTGGAGCTGGTAAGGATTAGCGCGAGGAAGGTGGTGAGGGATGGTGGGCTGTGGGAATTAATCGCTGGGAACGTTAAGCTGCTGCTGCTGTTGTTGCTTGGACAGGAGGAGGAGGGGCAGGAAGAGGAGGTGTGTTGGCCAGAGTTTGTGTTTTAAAGCAATAGACGGAGAGAAGGGGGAGTGAGAGAGAGAGAGGAAAGTGAGAGAGAGAGAGGGAAGTGAGAGAGAGAGGGGGAAAGTAAAAGAGAGGGGGAAAGTATGAGAGAGAGGGAAGGAAGTAAAAGAGAGAGGAAAGTAAGAAAGAGAAGGAAGTGAAATAGAAAAAAATACAATGAAGGAAAGGAGAAAAAGTGGTAAATTGAAGCAAGTAAGAAAGCGATATAAATAGATGAAGAGATAAAAGAGAATAAAAGAGGTATGAAGATTAAGTAATAACAGGAAATGAGAGAGAGATGAAAAATTGAGTCAGCGTCAGAGATTTCACACGAATAAGCACACACACACACACACACACACACACACACACACACACACACACACTTATTTGTAATATCCAGAGTGAAAATAACACGACACGCACACATGTTAAGTAAATTAAATGCAAAACAAACACAATCAAACACACACACTCCGTTAGAGGGGTTAATTGGCTTCATTTTAAAATAGAATTAATTAATATTTACAATTAGGGGAAGACCAAGGGCGGTTCATTTTACTAATGAGATCGTTAGTGGAGTCATTACAGTGTATAGTTGTTAAGAGGTGAAACATATAGTCACAGGTATCCCCCCACACCTGAGCTATTACACAGGTATACCCTTACTCACTTTTATAACCTTACCTCTCCCTCCCTATCATTAATTATATTTTTGTCCTCTCTATCTTCTTTTTCTGTAGTACATGTATTCATTTTTTCACTCCCTTTTTATATTTTCCCGTCTTTCACTATAGGATTAATGAATTGTTTTTTTCACTTTTTTTTTCCATATTTGATTTTCTTTGGTTGTTTGTTATTTGATCTCTCTCTCTCTGTCTCTCTCTCTCTCTCTCTCTCTCTCTCTCTCTCTCTCTGTGTGTATGTGTGTGTCTGTCTGTCTCTGTCATGGTTTCGATGTACAGTATATATGCGAGTGAGAAGCAGGGATTACCACCATACCTGCCGTACACCACCTACAGTACAGTACACTCGCCTCCACACACCTCATCATCAAACGTCTCTGTACAGTTGGTTATTCGAGAGGCTAAACAAACTAGCAACAGGAATTAGGAAGGGAGATTTACACCTATTTATATATTATGTATATAAATGAATATACTGTATATGAAAAATAAAAACAGAAAATAACAAAAACGAATATACACATACCATGTATATCTTATTAATACAAGATATATAATGGAAGCCCATCGAAATCGAGGAGGGCCAGCCCAAGGGCCACATAGGCGTGAATTTGCTTAAAGTGTAGAAGCTGTCGCCAACCCAACAACCATACCCTAAGTTAATGAGTTGCATGACCCAGTGTCAAGGAATAGTCTGAGAAAACCGGACAATTCGCTAACTGCACTGGCTAACCATTACCCCGGAATACGATCCTCAAATCGATTAATATCCAGGTCCCTAATTACTGTTGGGTAGACAGAGGCAAATGGCGTAAAGAAACTTGCCCAGTTTATTTAGCCAGAAAAACACAGTATCATGTCTAGTAGGCAAATAAAATTACTGCAATAGTAATTTCTATCTATCTACATAACAATATATAATATAATGGTTTTGGTGGTACAATATATGCAGGAATATAAAGTAGGTTTTATAAAAATATTGAAACTTAGACAATAGATATTTTTTAAGGACATAAAAACAGATATTTTCGCGAAATTTCTTCCTGGTGGTGACGACAAGCTCGGGGTGAAGATATGAGAGAGAGAAATTATTAAAAAAAAAAAACAAGTATTGTAGCTGCTGCCATGTTCTAAAACGCCATTGTTGTTCCCTTCGTGTCTTAGTTTTCAATTTGTCTCGCTTTTCTTGTTCACACTTTTTCCTTTTTCATCTCTCTCTCTCTCTCTCTCTCGCTCGCTCCCTCTCTCTCTCACACACACCAAACTTTTCGTCTCAGCATAATGGCTTATACGAGTATAATGCAACTTTTGAACTTGGGCAATTGCATACGTCTGTATGTAAAGCCGAGAAGAAGAGATAAGGTGCAGAATATTACCTCGGTGCACTGAACTTTGCACTGCAGTATAGTAATAGACTTTTATCATACTGCAAGATAGACACGCTACAGTTTAATGTGTGTTTTGGGGTTATGGACTAATTTTAAGGGGGTCAAGGAAAAATAATTTCTCCGCCTTTATCCACACCAAGACGACGCAAAACTAAACTTGTTGAAACATGATAACTTGCTAGTGGCGTTTGTGTACAAGTAAAGATGAAACACTGCAGCTGGGGATTACGTTAACTAGGCTCACCACAGCGACACACGTGCACGGAAACACAAGAAACGAACCACTGCATAAACCAGAGTCTGGCCCCCCTAACCCCCCCCCATAGGGACGAGGATATCATCTTTCTGTGGAGGTTCTGTTGTGCTAAAGGCCGGAAAGATCAGAGGGTACGTGCCGTCCCCAGGATGTAGGATTATATTAGGTTAGGTTAGGTCTATTAGTGGTGTGTGGAGGACAAAGAGGACGGGCGTAGCGGGAAGAGGTTTGTGGGGGACTAGGAGGACGGGGCGTGGGGAAGAGATTTGTGGGGACTAGGAGGACGGGCGCGGGAAGAGATTTGTGAGGGACTAGGAGGACGGGAGGGGAAGAGGTTGTGAGGGACTAGGAGGACGGGGCGTAGCGGGAAGAGATTTGTGAGGGACTAGGAGGACAGGGGCGTAGCGGGAAGAGATTTGTGGGGGACTAGGAGGACGGGGCGTAGCGGGAAGAGGTTTGTGGGGGACTAGGAGGACGGGGCGTAGCGGGAAGAGATTTGTGGGAGACTAGGAGGACGGGGCGTAGCGGGAAGAGGTGGATGACCCTTTAGTATTTTTGAAAGACGGTGGAAGAAGGTTGGTTCCCCAGAGGACGTCCTCAGTGCGTAACCTTTAACTTTGTTAGTAATCACTTTAGCAATGCGAGGGAAAATACTACTAAAAAATAAATGTTTAAACTTTTGGTAGATTTTTAAACTAACTCGTATGTTCTTTGTGTTTTTTTCTGTAATATAAATCTAACGGTCAAGTGAATTATTTTTTTAAATAACGAACCTCGATTTTGGTAGTCAGTAGATTATATGAATTTATTTATAATAGTCATTTCTTCACTATCTGCTGCAGAAAATGTATATTAATATCTGCACTTTCGTAAATTTATTTAATCTTAAACGGAAGTAATTTGTTGTTTTGCTGACATGTTGTCACACAGAAAACAAGGCATTGTGTTGCAATTTACCTTTAACAAGTCTTCCCACTTAATTTTTTTTAATTAATTGTCTTTGTTGTTTTTCAATGATTTTTAACTTGTTCATTTACTCATTCTATTGCTCATTTATCAAATTATTTCAGGGGTCACCAACACGTCGATAGTGAGCGACTGGTAGCTCACTGTCTGCCAGCACCTGTGGACAATATGGTGTGTCAACGTTTCACACTGAAGTAAAGATAAATTTTCTTCACTTTCAATATATGATTTTGTAGCTGAACTGCAATAAATCATTGTGCACCCTTCTTGATGCATACATTTCCAAGTTATGTTTTAGTAGCTCTTGAAATTTGTCATTAATCAAAGGTCTGGCAGCCACTAGTCTGGGTTATAGTGATGGTTTGAACAAGGAGTAAATCTTGATCTGAATGGTTCTTTTAGCTGTTGTTTAAATACTTTCTCTTAAAGACCTTAACAGTTCACAGGAAGGCTGTAGGTGCTGGAGGGGGCTGGTAGTAGGTGCTGGAGGGGGCTGGTAGTGTGTGAACTTGATAAGGTTTCCAAGACTTGTCCAGCCAGGTCGAGCTTGTGTTTCTTAATCTTCTTCCTCCACTCCCAAGTCCTCAGATGCTCCACAGGTATTTGTAGTAATTTCTTCTCCCGCCTTCAGTCACTCGCACACATTTTCTACACTGGTCTCTGCAACACTGTGACTGTAACTCTTCACAGTCCAGCTGGTGTCCATGTTGAGCGTCAGCTTCTTCCAGCCACTCTTAAGAGTTTCCTTCTTGACGTCTTTCCAACTCTGTCCAGTTAAAAGTCTTGTTTAAAGTTGTTTCCTTAATATTTTTTTCAGACTTCTCGGTCCTCTTTGACCACCTTCTTTATCATTGTTGCCATCTATCACAATTATTACTTCGTCCAGTAGCTTCATAAAGTCTTATTTCATTAGCAAGGAGAAGAACGAGACCCTTGATGTCTATCACTGTTGCTAAGGGTTTTTGTTAAAGGATAAGTCGGCGCTGCCTTGATCTCATTCTCTTCAAAAGAGACTTCGGGCACACAGTGATGGTGAAATTAGCTAAATAAATATATGTCCTATATTATTGGAGCCTGAAATATAGGAGATCTTTGCGTTATATCCTTCAATAATCGTGGCCTCGGTGATTTTCCCACAATGGCTAGTTTTTAGGCGGTTACTGCCACGTACACTCGCACAACCATACAGGAAGCCTATTCCTGTTCCTGTTCCTTCCTGGTGTCAACTGTTCACTTCTGCTGGGCTTTGTGTTGTCCGGCAACCTTTTAAAATGTACCACTTTTTATTTATACTGAGCCCATCTTCAGTAGTTCAGGTCCACACTCGCCTCACCAGCATCCAATACTTCACCACAAACAATACAATATTGAGTCTGTTCCTGACGCTTCACAGCCAGACAATTTCTGCCACACAACCCGGCACACTCACTGTCTTTCAGCCACTGACTGCAGTTCATCATCACACACCACAGATCTGTCCTCTAAATAACACGTATAAACCGTACAATTGTCCTTCTTTAGATTGGTTATTTTCCTTGTATTTCGTCTAGCACTCTCACTTACACCTTTTGCAGCTTCCATTACATCAAACAAGGTGTGTTTACTTAGCTACACAGAATTCAGCAGCTGTTTTATTTTCCACCTTTTATGTTAACTCTTAAGCTGCGGTATTTTGCCTCTTTTGCCTATTATATTTTTTAAAAGATACAGTATTTAAGGTTAACAGCTGCCGCAACGCCAGATCAAACAACATCAAGAAAAGATACTATAATGTTCAGGAAAGTTCCAACGTTGTTTTCTTTCAGACATCAAATTCCACTAAACGGAATTTTATCTCCCCAGGTAAACTCTTTTGCTTTGTTTTTAGAATAAACACACATGAAGATACATATATATAAGACAAACTTTATATCACACTCAATCGGGGCGCCTCTGCTGGCGTGTACTGGTCACTGTTGTACACACCTAAAAATAACGTACGAGAAATTTGTAGATGAAGTGCTCTGTATGTCTCATAAAGCCAGCGATACGAGCCTCAAGTAACGAGTGAAAATATTCCGTCTTAACATGACAGCTATTACAATTTTCCGTAGTAAAGAGACTTCGACATAAGACCTAGCATTTTTTCTCAGTTTATATGAGGAAATTTGACTTTTAGCCGGAGGAAATAAGCTCTATCAGTTCATTTGCATGGAAAATATGGATCGCAAAATCCAAATTTGCACACCTGCCCCTGTGATGATGACTTATAATTGCCTCGAGATGTGTAACACGAGGTTAATTCTATCCAGTGGATATTTAAAACACAAATTAAATTGAATGAATATCAAATAAAGTTCACAACAAACAAAATAATATTAACACTATTTACAAAATTCTATAATGTTCATTTATCTCAAAAAAATATAACTAGTGTAATTACTAACCTCGTTTACGTCACAGTAGAGTCACATTGTCAGGATAATACCTCGGCTGGACAACTCGACTAACAACAAAAGTAGTTCGTTCAGTAACTTTTTATATTCTCTTTTGGTATAGTGTTGTTATATACGAATGTTTTTTTTTCTTTTATTTTTATTTTCAACATCTGTAATTTCATCCACAAAGGTGTCAGGTAAGTTCACTGGCCTTTGGTATATATTCACAGTTATATTGACTGAATTAGTATTTATTTCAGCACTTTCCCTGTGTTCGGTTTTAATGTAATTTGTATTGTAATTTTCTTATTGACATAAAATTAGGTTTTGCAATGTGGTTTTCTAATTTTGTTGGACTAATTTTCCCTCAATATTCTTTTTTTTTTCTTTTTTACTTTCTATACTGATGCTGTAATTGTAAAGTGCAGTAATACTTTTAATCACCAGTAAGTCTCTCTCTCTCTCTCTCTCTCTCTCTCTCTCTCTCTCTAACAGGACAAGTTTAGGTGGAGATGTCGTTTAGGGTGTAGAACAGAATGAGGCAGACAGACAAAAGAGAGAGAGGGATCTGCCCAGAGGAAAGATCTATAGCTCGGTACACAGCAATCTCCCACTTCAGCCACCACATCACAGGTCAATTTGTAGTTAGAGATACAATATAATACTGTGATTGAGAAACTATTTGATTTTGAAAGACCACCTTAGTGATCCAAAATGGCGATAACACACACACAATGGGTCTGGCATGCTGCGTGATGTGTTGAACAAGAATGGCCCTTGCACGGTTTTCAATCAAATATTTGGAATTTTCATGAATTATATACAGTACTGGAATGTGGATCGTGCATCATATATTTTCTCTTGTTATATATTATGATACTGTTAGGTCAGGATATACCGTCATGCAGAAAGCTAATATAACAATAAAATAGTAACCATGATGATTATAATATTGACAACGATAACGTAAATAATAATAATAATAATAAAAGTAATAATAATAAAAATAATAATAATGATAATAATAATAATAATAAAATAGCATTACTCTCACAAGGTTCTATGGTATTGGGTGACAAGACTCAATAACAAAGTCACACAGTACAGTCTCGTCATTAGCTATTAATTATTCACTCTCTACTGGAAAACATGTTTTTTCTGGGTGTTCAACTTTTACAACAATGTTCCAGGACTCTTACACCGTCTCTCACACACACACACCTGCCACTTATTTACTGTGCCTCCCCATCGTTCTATCATTCTCTTGGCATTTTCTTAGTTATCCTACGTTCAAGTTCTGATTATTACGCTCTTTTACCAATCTATCCATCTATAAATTCTAGTGTATATAATATTATCTATCTACCAAATATGTACTGTATCTACATACCTACCTGTCACCACTCTCTGTTTTTGTTACAATGTTCTTACTAATAACTCACATGACATATGCTTGGGAGATACTCGTGTTCTCTGTCATCCCTCCTGTGTCCACCCCTTCACCATGTATATAAAACACGTAATCTCCTGTCACTGTTCTACCTCCCATCCTTTACACGGTGACGCCATCGATAATGATAAAACTATGCAGGAAGGCTCTCAAGGTATTTAGTTTTCATCAAGATAGGTCACGCTGAGGCACTTGGTGTAGTGGGGGAAGGCGAAGCAAATGACCCAAGAAGTTAAGTGGAGCAAAAACATAAGTAGCGGCCACAAGGTGAAGACCCAGGCTGGTGGTGGTGTAAAGACCTTAACGATAACACACACACCCACACCATTGTAAAAATCATCAACCCGTAGTTAACTTACATTTTCACTCCTGCCTTTGTTCTTTAACTACCCTGAAATTCCTTGTTATATGGCCCCCATTCTTCATGTCATGTTATGTTATATACTGTATGTGTACTGTGTTACCTTAGGGATTTGGTATATTTTTTACCCTAAGTCCGCATTATTTTTCAAGAAATCGTTAATTATAATTATACTTATTATTGCGCACAGGCATGCTCGTATGAACACAAACACGCACACGCTCACGCACGAACACACACACAAAACGCACACACACACACACACACACACACACACACACCATTCGGTTTAGGAGAAAACGAGAAAAATCTTATACAAATGCATATGTTCAATTTTTACTCACAGCTTTGAAATATAAATCTCAATCACCTTTGCTCAAGAAAAAAAAATGAGTTCATATTTATGTGTTTATGTCTTTGTACTGCATGAAATCGTCAGGTGTTATTAAAAAAACACAACATTGAAAACGGCGTCCAATAACGGAGTGGTTAAACTAAAATAAACCTAAAACTATCTGGGAGACCTTAATAAGTTTCTACCTTATATTAGACTTTCATTTTTACCAACAAGGCTAAAACGGATTAAAAAATAAATAAAAATGATCCCACGCAAAAATTTTTCTTTTAGAGAACTTTGCTTTCATCTCAGACTCGCCAAAGAGAACTCCTCAACTCCTTCTCAGGACAAAACGCGACTTGTCAGGACATTTGAAGGCCTTTTAAATGTCTCCTTGCTCAGGATATCCCTCAAGCCGCTTGTTTCCCGGATCTTACACTCTGGTCATAAAAGAACGACACC
The DNA here is from genome assembly GCF_018991925.1 of Homarus americanus. NCBI lineage: Eukaryota > Metazoa > Arthropoda > Malacostraca > Decapoda > Nephropidae > Homarus > Homarus americanus. The sequence goes on from NW_024736097.1 coordinate 914,480, forward strand.
GCAGGCAGAACTCTAAGTGAACGTTTGTCTGGCTACAACAGATTCCAGAAGCTTGTCATTACAGCGTGGAGGACAACCCTAGGTACCTCTTAGCTTCTGTTGGTAATGGTAGTGTGGCAGATAAGCGTCACTGCAGGCAGAAGCCGGGAGAACGCTCGTCTGGCTTCCCATATACAGGTGGGCGAGAAATAACAGACACATCTATAGTTCATGTATATATAGTACAGCTCCAGGATCCTCTTTCTATCTATAATACAATATTCTTTTTACAAATTAAATAAAGATGTGTCCCCTTATCCCTGCCTTCCCTCCTTTAGTCGAGTAATGTGGGTTCAGTGTGCTCATCCCCCAGCTCCTGTAGAATGGTCGACCCACCGAGGCGCCGTCAACCTGAGATACCAAACTTTTTTTTTTCTTTAGAGAGAGTTGACTAAAACTTCAGGGAGGGGAAACTTTAGGTCTTGTGCATCAGGCGATAGTGTGAGAGAAAGTGGTGGGGATGTGTGGGACGACGGAAGGAGAAGAAAGAGATGGGAAGAAGAGAGAAAAGGAGAAGGAGGAGAGAATACTGATGATAGAGCTTGGGAAAAAGACTGATAGGAGAAAGAGATAGAATGGAAGTAAGAGAGAGATAGAATGGAAAAGAGAGAGCGATAGAATGTGAAGGAGAGAGAAAATGAGAGACGAAGGAGAACTGAGTTACAGATAAAGAAACCATAAAGACAAAATGAACCAGAGAGATACCTAACCCTTTACGGGGCAAGGGTCTCTCTCACCGGAATACAATCTTTTAGCATTAGCCAAAATAAAATACGTAAGTGCTACAGTATCCCCTAGTGGGTTAAAAAATTTTCGTAGTGAGTAAAAAAATTGCTGACTGGAGTACAATGATCACTTTAGATCAGGTAGTCACTAGAGAGAGGGGCCGTGAAAGTAAAGTCGTGGCTAAATTTAGGTATTGGCTAAAGAACGTGTTTTCTTTCTTTCTTGTGGAGTAGACATTGTAAATTAGGTGGTCGCTACAGAAAGGTTCCCTCTGCTGAAGGTGGTCGTTAGAGTAGGGTGGCCGCAGCCTTAAGGTGGTTGTTGTCGTAGTAAGGTAATGGCTATAGTTAATGGTCGCTATAGTAAGATGATTGATGGCGTAAGCTGCTCGTTGTAGTAAGGTGATCCCTATAAAGGGGTCGCTCAACACGGATGGCCAGCTTTAGGTATGAAAATTTCAGACAAAAAAAGGAAAAAGTGGGAAACAGATAATGTCAAACAGATAGACAAGTAAACGAAAAAGTCAGGAGAGAGAGAGAGAAAGACTGTGTAGGAATCAGACACTGATCGACGGAACTCTATAAAGAGGAGGAATTATTCTGCTAGTCGTGTGAGAACCAATAAGCCAACAGTTACAGCTAGACAGGACGACGAGGAATGCCTTTGACTCAACTCCCTTCAAGGTTTACCTCCAACATCACCCTCACCTTCACTCACCATTATTATCCCTTTTTCTACTTTGCCTTGTGTACCAATATGTACATCTGTGCGTGTGTGTGTGTGTGTGTGTGTGTATGTTGGTTAGGGAAATAAAATAATTTAAAAATATAAATCCATCAGAATAGAACCTAACTAATTATCAAATAACATGTTCCGAGACGTGCAGCAGTGTACTGTCAGAGAGAATATAATGCTTCTTATTTTGTTTCAATTTCTTATAAAAAAAAATTTAACTTGATGGACCTTTAATAAAATTCTCCCTCATGAGTTTTTACACCACAGACATCGATGATTGATGCCCTCAGTCAAGCTCTCAAGAATAAGAAAGTAAATTTTTCCATTACTAAAAGTCAAGAGAACTTATATGGTAGTGGTAGTGTGTGTGATTATCGGTAAGCATTTTATCGTCATCCGGTGGGTTGTACCTTAAGTTATACAGATCTTGCCTCACTGTTATGAGAGAATCTAACATACGAACATTATGAGAATCCAGCTTTCTGTCGTAACTCAAATGAGCATATAATAAACGGGTTACTAATATCGGCAGTAATATCAAAGCCAAACATTATAATAACGTCAGAGGCTCAATACACAAACAATAGCTCCCAGACTTTACCCTCAGTTTCATAGTTAATATCATGGCGGTATTTCAATGCAAGGCTTTGTGATATGCTGAACTAATGTCAAAATTAATAATATCTCAGCCCAGCCAGTGACTAGAAAACAAAAATCTCAACAACAACAACACGGTGATGAAAGATAAGTCCTGGGTGTCAGCATTTTTTTTGAGAGAGAGAATTTTAATATTATATGTGTGTGTGTGTGTGTGTGTGTGTGTGTGTGTGTGTATCAATGGACGATTACTTTGATGTGTTTCTGTATCTATTATATTTTCTGTGAGCGTTATGAGATAATTTCCCTAATTTGATGGTCAATTTCCATGGAGTTTTGGATGTTTTCTGTTCAAAAGCTACAGTATTACAAAAAAAAAACTATATTTTAGATTTCTATATAATGAAATTGTTACGCAGCTTATATTCCCCACATCATACACTGATCCATAGAAATGAGAAGCTAGAAAATGAAAAGGATCGAGTAGGTTTTGTACTTGTTGTAAAAGAAAAATATACAGAGAGTGCGAGAATAACCATTATTTAGTAAGACCAAGATTAATGATGGCAAATAGAAGGTTCATAACAAAAGTGATTTAAAGTAGTGAACAAAAGTTATGAAAGTCGACGACCCGAGGAAAGATAATCTGGCCGAAAGATCTCAAGAAATGATTGAAACAGAGTGGTCATATAATACTGGGGGATGAAGAAGAATGAGAGAAGATTAAGAATGTTGAGGTAGAAGGTGAACCTAAGGTGTGTAGAGATGTGTGGAAATAGGAATGGATAACGAGCAGAGGAAATGAATGACTATATGTTAGCTGTGCATAGTAAAGAGAAGAAAAACCAAATGAACACCAAACGTAAATAAAGAGGTGATGATGGAAAGTAAAATCCAGATAAAATAAAACGAAAACGAAGGAAATTAGAAAAGAATGCAAAAGAAAGAAAGAAAGAAAGAAAGAAAGAAAGAAAAAGAAAGAAAGAAAGAAAGAAAGAGAAAAACAGGGAACAGCTGGAGAAAACGGAATGTCATGAGATTTTAAACAGAACAAAACCTTTAAATGTTGTGGAGAGAAGAAGTAAATAGTGTGTAAAGACCAAGAGGAGGAAAGGAAATGTTTGCTAAGAATGAAAGAATAAAGATAAATTAGAGATAAGAAGAAAACAAAAAGTAAAACGGAGATTGGAAAAGGTTTTAATCGCCCGCTAACTGTAACAGATGAGGCAGAGAGGTGTGGGTTATCCCGCTGAGGATGGAGAGGAATAAAAAAAGCTTTAAAGTGAAATAGGGAGAAATGGGACGTGTGGTGATGGTGGCAGACTGTAAGGAAGTTCAAGGTTGACATGATTCCGGGAGTGGCTGGAGTTATTATGTGGATATGTTACAGCTGGAGTTATTATGAGGATATGTTACAGCTGGAATTATTATGTGGATATGTTACAGCTGGAGTTATTATGTGTATATGTTACAGCTGGAGTTATTATGTGGATATGTTACAGCTGGAGTTATTATGTGGATATGTTACAGCTGGAGTTATTATGTGGATATGTTACAGCTGGAATTATTGTGTGGATATGTTACAGTTAAGAGATAAAACAGTGATGAAACGGGGATGATAAGAACACCAAAAGAAAATAAATAAATAAATAAAACGAAGGAAAAGGCAAAAAAAAAATAATAATAATTCAGAAATATTAAAGCGGAATATGTTTTTTTAAGTATACCAGATACTCATTATAGTAAGAATTATAATAAACATTGTATTTTAGGAAGAATATTTTTGAATTTAAGAAAAGATGATGATGATGATGATGATGATGATGATGATGATGATGATGTATGGATCAAATATTTGTGATAATGACTTTGTAATTATGGCTCTAGCAAAAAAAAAAAAATAGTCAAAAAAAAATCGGTGAGTGAATTACTGCAAAAAAAATAATAGTAATAAAGAAGAATTTACTCAACACCATTCAGAATAATTTTACAGGAAGAGGGAAATCATTCTTTCGAATTTGCCAACAAGTGAGTTTGTCTGGTCCTAAATGAAAGAACTTGTTAAGTCTCCTTGATTATTCAATATTCTCATGGGTGGAATTGTATAAGAGACGAAAACAAGAGTAGCAAGAGAGGGGGAGAGCAAGTTGGGTACACATTGATATTGGATGCAAATGAAAGTGGAGTCAAATGCTGTTTGCAGATAACACTCTCTATACTGGTTAGGAACTCAAAAGAACAGCTCTAAATGCAAGTGGAGGAGTTTGGCAGAAAAAGTTTAAAATGAAAAATTAATTAACCGTAAACCAATACAAAAAATAAGGAGAGAATGATAGCAAGGAAATAGAAATGTTAAGTTTTAAATGAAAATGAAATGAAGGAAGAATTTTTTTTTTCTTTCTGGAAGTGGATGTGTCAGTGAAGGGAAGAGTGAATGGTAAATTTAGTAACTAGTAGCGGAGAGAATGGATCACTAGGTGCACTGAGAGAGAGAGAGAGAGAGAGAGAGAGAGAGAGAGAGAGGATTAAATGATTGCATTGAACCGCCCCATTTTCAGGGATTTTCTCCCCTCAAAATACCTTAGTTACAGTTTTCTTGTACACGACGATACAAAAGATAAATTGGGACGGAAACAGGATTTCTTCTTACCCGGCGGCTACTAGTGAGAGACTAAGGGCGAGAGGGGTGAGGTAAGCAATTTCAACCTTGAATCAGTTTTCACAGCCTTGGGCTCTGAGACGATCAGGCTTTGAAGAGGTGTTGATGGTGAAGTGGTTCCGGGCGTAGAGTGAGTGTGGGTGTAGAATGGGTGTGGACGTAGGCTGGGTGTGGGTGTAGGTTGGGTTTAAGCGTGGATTTAAGGTGTGTGTGTGTGTGTGTGTGTGTGTGTGTTAAGACAGGGTGTTTGTGGACGTAAAGAGTGTGTGGAGATAGGGTGTGTGTGGGAGAGGATGGGATAACAATATATTTCTTGTTACTCGCCTGGACAGACTCAATCACCTGGAGAGCAAGACAAACTATATACCAATATCCTTCTTCAGTGATCCAGTATTAATGGCTAAAAGTATTTATATACTTTTTTTTTTCATTATACCGATACAAGTATCTACAACAGTAAATAATAAGAAAGAAATGGCAAGACTTTTTTACTTAAAATTTATTAAATTCAAGAATACGATAAAAAAAATAGCCTGGTCGAGCGGATACAACGCTCTCCTCCTGTTCCGAGGATCAGTGGTTCGATTCTCAGACGCTCCCAATTCACCCAGCCGTAAATGGGTATTTAACTATGTAACTTGGGAAGTGAAGGCGGTCGAGTGCAGTACCGGCCATGCTGCCTCCTTGTGTACTGTATCCACACTGCCCCTAACAGGCAGTCATGCTTATGGGACCCACTTTCATATGACAATAGTATTATAAATTATAAATTTTATAATCTACCACTTATACATTAAATATATAAACATAGATAAGTATAACATTCATTTTTATTCACAATAATTGAATGTTACATCGCAGCACCGAGCAAAGCGAATTTACCGTAATGTAAAGTTAAAATTAACAATGTGGAAATTAGCTGGAGGACTGATAATGGAAAATGTATAATGAGATTAAAAGCGAGCTAACACAGTTATAATTTGTTGATTAAAGGGAGTTATAGTTACCATAATAGACCAGAACCAGTGATTATAGAGGGGATAATAAACTTGTGGTAATATAAGTAAAACAATGAGCTTGCAGTAAATATGCAGCAATAAGCTCATAGCAATATACAGTATATACGGTAACACAATAACACGAATATTAACACGGCAACAGTAACAGAAATGAACCCACAATAATAAAAACAGTAATAGTAACCTAACAGCAATGTTTACTCGGTAATAACAATTTAATAATTCACAAAAATGTAGTAATGATACATGAATTAATTAACAGCAATGTCAGTTTAGCATTGATGATACATTACCGAATTCAAAGCAATAATAACGAATTTATAATACTTTAATAATAAATTCACGACAGTACATTAATGGTACTCTGATATATTCCTGAAAAAGATTATGTATGTAACAATATATTAGGTCTAAGTATTCGCTTTATGAACACACTCTAATATTTGTTTCCTGAGCAGTCATCTACGTCTTTACAAAGGAGAGCACATAAAATTCAGCTCCTAGTACGTGAACGAACTTGTATCTTGGTTTTTTTTTTAGGATGAAATATTTCTCTGTTGTTATTGGTAGAATGTGGTTTTCACTTCGAAATCTACAAGTTGAGAGTCTTAAACTAACTCATGAGTCTAGTATATATTTCCATACTATATCAATACCCCGTGGACTGTTTATCATACTGTACAAATATCATCCGTCGGAGTTTCATATCCTGACTCCATTTATGAACCTCACATACTGTATAAGGCAGCAGGTACCTTTCCAATGCTTGTTGCACAGTTCACAATCAAATAAAAACACAGTTGACAGTCACTTTAATGATACACACACAGTCTTCTTCACTAGGTCCATGTACCCGTCAACAAGCTCGCAGCAGCTGTGTTTTCCTTCCTTGCCAAACTCATAGTCATCCCAGGTACTGAAAATCTTCCCCGTGCACGTTGCGACAGTTCTTCCGGTGGAGTCTGCAAAGTTATTTTCCACTGAGAAGACGGATGTGGATTTCGAGGAAGTTAAGACTTATCCTTCAAGATGTTGGTACTGTACTTGGCTTGTCCTGTTCCTGTAGTGTTTATTGTCTAGGGCGGAGTATCTAAATTGCAGTATAGGCATTTTGATGGGTCGAGTTTGGCAGACAAGGAATGGGTACGGCTACCTAGATGGCTTACTATCAGGTTCAGGCTGCCGTGTGACTAACTCTAATAACAGAACAGCTTTATATACGTCCACATGACACTTGATAGTCTTACACTCAGTACAAGCAAACGAAAAAAAAACATTTTTCATGTCTGTAGGTTGAATTATCATAACCGACCCAAACGTCGTTCGGGTCAGTAGGCATTATGCAGTTTCTTTCTCATGTTTATGTAAGGTCTGTAGACTGTCAGTACCAGATCATCTAGTGTACGAAATGACACGGGTACGAAATGATGCAGGTACAAAAGGACGCAGGTGCCGGGTACGAAATGACGCAGGTACAAAATGACGCGGGTACAAAATGACGCGGGTACAAAATGACTTTACGAAATGACGCGAAATGATGCAGGTACAAAAGGACGCAGGTGCCGGGTACGAAATGACGCAGGTACAAAATGACGCGGGTACAAAATGACGCGGGTACAAAATGACGCAGGTAAGAAATGGTGCAGATACAAAAATGATGCAGATACGAAATTACACAATTATCAAATGACTTTTTAATTACGAATTATTAAAATGTTTTCTCCATTTATGCATACAAAATATGGACACGATAAAACAAATAAATAAATAAGGTTTTCTACTGTACTTTCCCCACCATAAAAAAGACGTACTAATCTGAAGAAAAAAATTATGAAAATAAACGCCAAAAAAAAAATGATCGACTTAGAGTATTAAAAGTCAACTTGTTCATTTAAGACAGAAAAGGAGTCGCCTAACTTTATTCAACTCCGACATACATAAGACATAACATAACATAACGTAACAACATAACCAGGGTGAAGATAATCCATTCACCTATATCATCGTCTCTTTTGTCTTAACGCTCATATAAGTTAAAATTTAATTATCTGTTAACTTTTCTTCTTAAACGAATCTCAGTTATGTGAAAAGTTATGTTAAAAAAGAAAACAACATTACTGGGGATACTCTTCTGTTCTTGTCTTGGGAGAAATTACTATATGTTTTTAGTTTAGGAAAAGAAAAAAACGTTGTCGTGTAAGAGGACGATGACTTTTCTTACTTTCTTTTAAAAAAAAATATTATTAACAGGATAAACCAAGGTCTCGTAACTCTGGTAATGCAAGGAGAAAAAGACAACAGCTGGGTTGTATTAACTTTCCTTACTTAAACTTTGGTAATGTTATAAAAAAAATAAAAATAAAAACAAGAATTCCACCTTTTGGTTTTCCTTGACAAACTTTAATATTAATACATTGAAATAACTTTTTATCCTTAAGACAAACTTTCGTATTGATAAAAAAAAATAATATCTACATAACTTTTCCCCCAAACTGGGATAAAAATTTGGTTCTCTGAAAATGAATAAAATTTAAGCATTTCTACAGAGCCCAAATCCAGAAACAACAAAAGAAAAACCCCCAGAAACATTACTACATTGAATTAGATAAAAACTACAATAACTAACCGTATTATAACAAAGTAAGTCCCACTAAGTAAAAAAAAAAAAATAATAATAATAATTCTAAAGACCAAATCGTGCGGCAACACAATAAAAATCATTATATTATCTTCACCAAAAAATTAAAAAATAAATAAAAGTTAAGAGAATTGGTCCTTAAATTGTATAAAGAAAAGTAAATAGCATCAGGGGAAAAAAAAAAGATCCATAACTTTTCTTCCTCTTAGACAAAACTGAGTCGTTTTAGAAGAAGAAAAATAGGTCAGTATCTCGAGTCGTGCTGTAAATGGACGCGTCTTGGCAGTGTGGGAAATATACGGCACACATTAGGACTCATAAACGACTTCTCTATCGTCCTGGCCGTGCGAGAATGATGGGAAAAACTGATAAACACACGCAAGAACATAATTCTCTCTCTCTCTCTCTCTCTCTCTCTCTCTCTCTCTCTCTCTCTCTCTCTCCATATGAAAAGGGAAGGGAAAGGATTAAAGAAAACTGATAACGTGAGGAATGATTCTCTCTCTCTCTCTCTCTCTCTCTCTCTCTCTCTCTCTCTCTCTCTCTGCATATACAAAGAAAGAGGAAGAAAGAAAATCTGATAAACAAAGGAACGAACATCCTCTGTGTGTGTGTCTCTCCCACTCTTTGCCTGCAGATAAAAAGAAGAGAACGACAGAGAAACTTAAGAGACGAAGCTACGTAATTCCTATTCTTTTCTTCTTCCTAGACAAGACTGTACCGCCTCTGTTGATAAAATGTGTGGGAGCGACTGTCCACACAACCAGACTAGGAGGTTTGGTATAAGGAGTAACCAGCTATAAATCCACACAAAAGGCCTGATAATAATGAGCCAGACGAGGGTAGGTGAGTAAATGAGCAACGCCTCTGCTTGAGATTAATATAATAGTCTCGGTGATCAAATATAAAGAGTGAAAAAAAAAAGTAAAATAAAAAAAGAAACTGAGAAATAATTTTAAAAGAAAACGAGGCTTAGACAACGATCTGGCTAACAGCTACGACTGTCATAAACTGAGGAATATTAGGGTAAAAATGGAACAGCGAGGAAATGTAAAGAGAAAGTAAGTTAAGTAGGGAAGGTTGGGCAATATTCCAGTTGGAAGCACACCCGCCTATATCATTCTGCTTAATATAAAACACCTATATCTTTGCCTGAGTGTATATAGTCAAACTAAATAGGGTTATTTGCCATATACTTATTCCTTTAACTTAAATTGGAACGATATATATATATATATATATATATATATATATATATATATATATATATATATATATATATATTCTATCCATTGTATTATCACCGTCATTTGACTTGTGGCTCCCCTGCTCACTGACCGTCTCAAAATTTCCTTATCCATACATCAGTCTAGTAGCGGGTCTTTTTCAAGGTTCTTTCTTATGCAGCGTCCAGTAGATCTCTTGTGGCCTCAATGGACTTGTTTTTATTGCAATTTGTCGTGTATCATACCAAGCAGATCATTCTTTACTTCCACCTTACGAGAAGAATTTTTTGTGTGGTTTTCCTTCACTGGGAGAAGAATAAAGATCCCTTTGGCTCTACTGGCGTTTTGATAATTGCAAAAAGTATCGTTTTTCTACATTCCTGCAGAAATCTATTTTTCCTATAAAAAACTTAAAACGTGAGTACCCTAACCTAGGTCCCACCAGTCTCTCGCATCCAACCACATACGGGACACACGGGACATGGCTACTGGCAATGAATTGTGACGGCGAAAGAGATTGCTCGTCATATTTCTCTTGTCGTCGAGCGAGTGCCACACCCTTGATAAAATTACGTAATTTTGATTAAGATCTTACCCATGGGTGTCTCTAACGGGCACAACCTGTTATTCCAAGCTTTATGTCTCTGATTAAGTTGAAGTTTCTGTATCAGTGTGTGTGTGTGTGTGTGTGTGTGTGTGTGTGTGTGTGTGTGTGTGTGTGTGTGTGTGTGTGTGTGTGTGTGTGTGTGTGTGTCGTGTGTGTGTGTGTGTGTGTGTGTCGTGTGCTAAAGTAAATTAGCACCCAATTATATTCATACACCTATTGATAATTTATGTAATGATTTATATTCATTTTTACGGTTTTATAATAGAGCCCCATTTTTTTTTATATAACAAATGGGTCATATCTCTCTTTCATGAAGTTCCTCATTCTCTCTAATGGAAAATATTTAAAAAAAAAATGTGTCGTCCTCATTTAAATGAATTCCCAAAAAGCTAGAAGCAAAACTTAACATTTTTGCTTTCTCTGAAATTCACTTGTAATTAACAGCCCATTGCTGGAACTGTGTGTGTGTACGAATGTGTTTGTACGCATGTGTGTATGTATGTATGTGTGTGTGTATGTATGTATGTACAGTATGTATGTATGTATATAAAGTTGATTTAGATTATTTCAGCAGCAGACGCGTCAAGATCCGACTAGGTCATGGAGTGTGGCCGCCACCTCAACATGGTACCTCAGTTCAAGCTCTAGAACGATTCACACTTGTACCGACTTCATATTTGCTGTACAAGTTTAACAAGAAGCAACCATACATATTATTTGTTATCTCATAATAATTACACTAGACAGAATTTATATACTTACCAACAACGAAAGTGGTTGACTCTGATTGGTCATGGCGATGTGTGCTCGTTATATCAGTTAATATTTAATCAAAGCAATACGGTATCTGACAACGATGACATCTTGACACTACATTCGTACCTCAACAGAGCATTAGACTCACTCCCCACACAAAGACGGGTCTCATATTGTATTGCTTCTTGTGCTTAAACATCGGAATGAGAAAGGAATGCTTCAACCTTTACAATGGCGTTATGGGTATTGCGTAGAATCCGAAATTGGTGAAAACAAATAAAGTGAGAAAAAATTCAGGAAACTAGTTAATGAAAAATGTTGATGAAATTCAGCTCGGAAAGTAGATGTGATGAATGTTCTGAAACAAAGGCTCACCCAGCAGTAAGGTGAGCTGTTTCGCAATGAAGCCGCCACTGTTGTAAACGTAAATTAAAAAAAAAAGTTTATCCATCCAGTCTCTCACTCTCACGCTGCAGAATAAAATTATGACATGTGAGTATTCTGTTTCTACAAAACTTCTTAAACATTGATGATAGTGAGGGTACAACACACTAGATTATAAGCCTTCGGTACGCAAGGAGACAGCATGGCCAGTACTGCACTCGACCGTCTTCACATCCCAACTATAAAGTTTAAATACCCTTATACAGTTGGCTGAACTGGAAGTATCCCGGGATTAAATCAACTACTCTTAGAACAGAAGGCAAGCGCTGTATCCACTCGGCAGCAGCTGTAGTCGCCGATATATTTCTTAAGTTCACAGGAAACAGTAACTCTCCTGAATTTTTCAAAGTCATCGGAAGGGATGGTGCTACTGTGAACGCCACAAAGGATGCCGGCGGCACCATAAAGAGAACAGAACCGTGAGGAGACTGGCAGCTTCAGTGTGTTGTCTTTGTCCCAGCGGCCTCAGGTGAGATTAGAAATGTTGTTCTGATTGATCCCAGTGAGCTTAAAAGTAAATGGATGTGTCTGGATCCGAGGAAATAAGTTATCTAGGAACATAACCACCACAGAGAAAGTCACAGTTAATAACGTCTCACCAAACAAGCCACTCTGTGTAACCTTTAGGTGTATGGAGACCTAACTTACTTTAATCTAAACAACAGCCGACCTACAATAGTGATATTTTAAGTATTTCAGGGTAGATTCCTTGCAGGTGGCATTATCAGAGGGATCCGAGTACAGTACCTGCCAAACTACAAAATGATCCACCATATCCGACCTTGCTGGTAAAACCCTGAGAGGTGGATGACTAACGAGCAACAACGGGACACCCACTATATCTGCACATAGCCAGCACCCAACACCAACACTTCGTTTACTAGTGACCGCAGTCATCAGTTGGTATGTATCTGGTTTCTCTGCAGTTCTGGTGTGTCTTCATATACCAGATGGACTCAGACATCTTGCTTATATTTATCATCTTGCAAATGTCAAGCTGGTTCTAAAGGAATATTACCCTTTTGACATCCGGTTAATGGTCTTCTCTCAACAGTTTTACAAGTTGATGAAGACGCAAGACAATATACTGTAAGGCTCATCATTCGAACACGACTAGGAGAGAATGCCTCTGAGAATGGTGATACTGTAACCCGAGTGTTCTTACTTGAAGTACCCATCAGTACTTCACCTGTATCTCTTTCACCTAAACCTCGATGAACTGGGCACAAAGGCTGTTCTTGACCCCCTACTGAAAATATATTACAGTGACAAAGTCCATAATGAACGACTCAAAATACCAAATATTCTAAACCACACAAGGACTCCCGAGCAACGTGTGAGCTGGTGAATGAGTCGTCAGTGAGTCACGAAAGGGGAGAATATATTAAGTTAATGGATGGCTACATTTGCTCAACTTATCAGTCTTAGTTCTGGTGTTAAAATAAATAAAAAATAAACACTTTCCAGGTTTAAATTACCCTTTTAAGAATGCCATTAAGTTTGTAAATGGAATTCAGAGCCTTTGTTCATCAGCAGTTATGAATATTAGAATTGGTGGAGCAACGTGTACAAAAGCGGAGTGACTTTAAGCTAGTGGGATATGATATGTTTCCTTTAGTAACTGCAGTCCATTACCTCTGAGGAGTGGAGCGCCACCCTACTGCAGACCTGATAAAAATAACTTAATATTCGTGGTCTGGTGAACCTAAAGACAACTTGTAGCCCGCATCCTTCCTCATAATTTCAACTCTCAAGTTTATCCACTCCTCCTGTCATTCATGCGTTACTGTATGTTTGTATGTAAACGCCTGTTTACGCCCATTTGCGTGCAATCTGTACACATGTGTGTGTGTGTGTGTGTGTGTGTGTGTGTGCATTTATGCTCATGCAGTATCTACATCTTCGGATGCTTATGATGCTTATGCTTCAGTGTGTGTGTGTGTGTATGATCCTCGTCAACTCAACTATTAATTTCATTTACATATGTTTCTACCTCCCCTGCTTTGTGTTGACTGTATGACCTCCACCAATACACAAAATGGGATTTGTACCCGAGGGGTGATTCCATTAGCCAAGAAATTAGCTGCCCTTTTCCAGGGTTAACTTGTTCAATCCAGCCAATTTTGAGGACCATACACAGTAAAAAAAAAAAAAAAAACCAATGAAAAGGCTATGCAAAGGCTTTTTGGGATGTCCCTAATGGCAAAACCTTTTGCGGCTCTATGACTACCCATAAATCCTTGCATATAGAAGAGTATATTACCATTCTCAAAATCCTAAGTTTTTGCAATTAAATCAAGACGTCAGTAGATCCAAAGGGATCTCTATTCTTTTCCATATATTTTTTCTTTAAATCTGACAAATTTGATGGTTTGTATTCCCCGAAACCTGCTCGAGAAGGAGAGGCCTGATGCTCTGTGTGGCTGGCCCCCAGTGAAGGAAAACCACACAAATAACTTCTTTTCGTAAGACGGAAGTAAGGAATGATCTGCTCGGCATGATACACGACAAATTACAATAAAAACAAGTCCATTGCGGCCACAAGAGATCTTCTACTGGACGCTACATAAGAAAGAACCTTAAAAAAGACCCGCTACTAGACTGATGTATGGATAAGGAAATTTAGAGGCGGTCAGTGAGCCGAGTAGCCTCAAGACAGATGACGGTAAGAGTACATAACAGAGAGATATACGGGAGTGTTTTCTCTGGTACCTGAATAAATGTGTCGACGCAGGCTAGGTTATGGTAATCAGTTGAAGAGTTTATGGGTCCACGTTGATTTAGAGATTCCCATACATTATAAGTGTACTTTATAATACTAATCTATTTGATATTGTGATGATTTACTTCAATCTCAGTTTCCAGACCACCAGCCACGATTACGGAACTGAAATCTTTTTGTATTGATTTTTACGGAACGGATAACTGAAGGACACCTTCCAGTGTGTTTATTAGAATTAGGTAGGAGGTATAACGAACTTCAGAATTAATTAGGTTTTTATGGGTAAGGGTAATTTTTTTTGGGCGGGGGGGGGGGGTTAATTATGGATTTTTTCCCATAGATTCACGAAAAAAATTAAGACAGAAGAGATACAGGTAACTTATAATGACCAAAATAGTTCAATCCAGGCTTCATTAATCACCGTGGCCTCATGTTAACAATATACCATCAGTTGAAATTCCCATCTCGATTACCTTTCAAAAACTAATAGTGGAACAGCAAACAAGGTAGATGAAAACTGAAAATCCTTTAAATACCCAAATAAGTAAATAAGAAGATAAAGCAGGGATTGAATGAAGACGTTTAGAGTGGAGGATCGAGGTCGCCAACCCTCAGGAATTTTGAATTTATTAACTGATCTTATGTGAAATTCTTGAAAAATCATCTAAGGGCTCTCAATGCAGGTTTTATATATTTATTTATTTATTTATTATACAGGAATACGGAACAATACCATCAAACGCTGGACAAATATTATGATTCTGTTAAAATTAATAACAAAGCCATCGACAGGGGCTTTTTTTTTCATCCAATTAATCATTTTTCTTTCAGTGAACGATGGCTTCCAGACCCCATACTGGTCCACCTTCTGGCCTTCATGGTGTAAAATCCTGTCTTAACCGCGGACCTAATTGGGTTTCCGTCTCTTACGAAAATTGGGGTTATAGGTCCTGAAAACATATAGCCCTTATGTAATCTTGGAAAGGCTTAATTGCTACCTTCCCTTTTCTATAATCCTGGCTACAGTCTTGCACACCCGCCCACCTACACCCAACGACACACACGCACCCACACCCACCCAACCACATACACACACCCACCCACCCCCACCCAACATGTTATTCAACTTGCTTAAAAACTCTTTAACCCCTTGAGTATGAGAGGTCACTGTGCTGAATAAAACTGTCCAGCATTTGCCAAATAAAATGATAAAAGTGGGAGAGTTTAGAGGAGCTGCCATAGTGTATAGAGTGGGTGAAGTCAGTGGGGGTTAAGTCAAAGTTTTGTAGCTTAGTTTTAATGCTTTTGTTTTGCATGTTGAACTTAAGCAAACTTTAATTCAAAAAAAAAAATATCTCTGATTATGAAAAAAAATTATGCCCTCCTCTCCTTCTCCTCCCTCTCCTTCTCCTCCCTCTCCTTCTCCTCCCTCTCCTTCTCCTCCCTCTCCTTCTCTTCCTCCTCCTCCTCTTCTTCTCCACTTCCTCCTCCTCTCCTTCTCCACCTCCTCCTTCTCTCCCTCCCCTCCTCCTTCTCCTATCATTACTGCCACAATCATTCGTAGTAGCTGTAGTAGTCTCATCCTATTAATTCTATTATTAACCCTTTAGAGTGCAAGGGTAACTCTCAGCTGTGTAATATCACCTGGCGTTAACCAGAATAAAATAACCTTAAGTGCACCTCTGCCTACTAAGGGGTTAGCATTATCCACACATTAATTTCGTTACTGTTATTAGGAATTGAAATTTCTAGGTAAATTATATATAGGCAAGAAGAGCGGGGGAGGTTATCTTGGGGAGATGAAAGAGCTGGGGGAGGTTAGCCTGGGGTGAGGAGGGTACTGGGGGAGGTTAGCCTGGGGTGAGGAGGGTACTGGGGGAGGTTAGCCTGGGGTGAGAAGGGTACTGGGGGAGGTTAGCCTAGGGTGAGGAGGGTACTGGGGGAGGTTAGCCTGGGTAGAGGAGGGTACTGGGGGAGGTTAGCCTGGGTAGAGGAGGGAGCTGAGAGATGTACTGTACGTTACCTTCCTCTTCCTCCAGGCGCTACTGTACTAAGTTACCATTATTATTATTAACATTTAAGCCTCATATACCAGCATTATCTCTATCTGAGAGAGAGAGAGAGAGAGAGAGAGAGAGAGAGAGAGAGAGAGAGAGAGAGAGAGAGGCGGAAACAAAGAAATAAGTAATGAAAATAATTGAAAAATGTGAGGAAAAGGATGATAGAAATATGTAAATAGAAAGAGAGAAAAAAAAGTCAAATAAGAGAAGAATAAAATATAAAAAAGAGCGAGGTAAGAGAAAAATAAGAATCGGAAAAAATATTGAAACAGACAAAACAAAAAAAATACCAAGTAGAGAAGAGAAAGTTAAATAGAGACAGAAAAAAGACAGACGATCAAGAAGAAACTGACAGACAGGCAGACAGACAGACAGACAGAAATGCCATTGAAAAATAAGTGCCAGAAAAAAATAAACATTCAAGGATTAGAAACTCTTCACAGTGAGAGTATAGAGTCCTATCCGCCAGCCAATAAGAAACGGAGTCAACACCATCCATAAATAAATTCTAATTCGCGATTCCGAGGTTGAAGGTGAACACTTGAGGTACACTAGAGAGCCTCTGGGGTAATTCATAACTTGGTATACGTGTCTTTAAAGGCTAAATCAATGGTTTTTATGTTTATTTAGTATTATTTTCTTGTTGTTTGAGTTTTATTCTATTTCACTCTCTTAGTCTCTCTTATCATATCTTTTTCTACATTTTATTTTTTATTTTTCTTTCCTTTTTTCACCTTTTACCTTCTATTTTTTTCGTAATTGTATAACTAACTGTGGAAAGGTTTTTATAAATTTTTCTCCTCCTTTTATAATATTAAGTATATCTCCATTTTCTGTCTGTGTTTTTCCACGTTAGCCTTGAGTTATAGCTTGAAGACAACATTAAGCCCGTCTGTCTCACTGTCCCCAGGTCGCCACCATTACTTCACTCTCGTCTACGTAACAGAACTGTGGAAATAAAATCCTCCACTTCTGTTAACAAGGAGAAATTTTACTTTTATTACCATACCGCCATCTCGTCTGACATGTATGTTGAGATTGGGAACAGTCATTAAGAATTTCGGGATTTCTGACAAGATAATAATTCAAGTTTAAACTAAGCCTTCGGAACACTAGGAGGCAGCATGGCTAAGGTTCGAACCACAGACCCAGGAGACAGGAAGCGAGATCTCTATTCACTCTTCTGTTAACTTTATAACGTAAAATTTGTTCCAAAGTATCTTAGTTATTTTTAATTTTGCAGTTTTTTTTTTTCTTGCTCGCTAACACCAGTACATCGAACGGTACCTTCAGTGGGGCTCGAAGCGTCGACTCGCTGAACGAAAAAAAAGGAGTGATCACTGACCTACTAAATACTAAAATGAATCTACCTTTCTTTTCCTTTTCTTCTTTTTTTTGGGTGATAATCAATGACGCTTCGTCTTATCTTAAACTAATTTAGAAATTACAATAATGGAAGAGTATGTTTGTGGACGAGAGTTCTTTAGTGACTGTTACAGCGTGTCAGGGGGTGACCCCACGAGACCTATCACTAAATTGGTCAATTCACTAAAGAATTCCGTAGGTCAGTAGTAGCACCTTCCCCCGCCTCTCATTCAGTAAGCCCTACTGCTAAAAGAAGATTATAATGTATATGCAAATATATCTATATACATTTATGACATCTTTACCAACAATGTCTTTAATCTTTGCATAAAACACTTCAGCACTAAACCTCCTCCACAATCATCACCCCCTACAAAGCAAAACTCTACTTAATATCATCCACTGGTAAGGTAAGGTAAGGTAAGGTAAGGTAAGGGTAAGGTGAGGTAAGGTAAGGTAAGGTAAGGTAAGGTAAGGTAAGGTAAGGTTAAATAGTATATCCCTTTATAACATTACACATTCTCAGCAATTTACACTCTATAACATTTCACGTTTCCCGGCTGCTGCCAACACATCAGCCTTACGGAGGGAGGGTTGGAGAGGGGAGGTACTATAGGTCGTTGTGGCGGCCTGGAACTGTTAATGTTATCTCAAAACCACCTGAGTTACGGGATGGAGAAAGTGAGAGAGACGTGGATGGAAAATGAGGATGGAGGAGACAGACACGTAGACGAAAACAGAATAAAGGAAACCTACAGACATACAAACGAAAGAGAGAGAGAAATAAGAACGAAAAAGGGAGGAGAACGAGAGAATGAGAAGGAGAACGAGAGAGAGAGAGAGAGAGAGAGAGAGAGAGAGAGAGAGAGACACACACAATCCACGCCACGACCCTTGCATCTCGTTGTTCTTGGTTGGTCGAGAAAAGGTCAATGAACCATGATGTTCCTCCCAAACATTACTTACACCACACCACGTCATATCACCAGCCGCAACCCAATCATCCCCAAGTACCATTTTAACATCACGCTACGCTAAACTACCTTCATTCTCCTCCCCCGAGGTCCCTAAGCCACAAGAATGCTTCCCTGCCCCTGAAAAAAAAAGAAGAATTATTATAATGTACGCCACCATCTCACCCCCACCACGATAACGCCATGAAGCTTCAGAGATTCACAAAAAAAGATTCGTAAGATGAATATTTCTCGATGAATTTTTCTCGTAAGTGGAGTTGTGAGAATGAGACTAGCTGGTTGACCTAAGAAAAAAAAAAATTACGTTAAAAATATGATCACTAGTATTACACAAAGACTCTACATTGTTAACCAGATACTAAATACTCACTTAGCACACTAATTTAAAGATACAATCATAGTTGGGAATTATTTTTTGTCATACGATTTCGTTATCTCTCCTTGTATGGATTTAAGTCTACATATCTAAAAAAAAAATTAATTGTATCTCGGTATTATGTTGACGACACTTACGAGAAATATTTACCGTACGAATCTTTATGAATCTTAGGTTGGTATTATCAGTAGGAGATTATAAAAGAGAGAGAGAGAGAGAGAGTTGCAGTAGACCCCTAAAACTACCTCGAGATACCTACAATGTTTCCCTCGGCTCTCGTGTGGGACTTTTGGCTTTACTTAATCGAATAACTTGGCGTAAGAATCTTGCAGTATATAATGTCTGCTTCTTGTTTCGTTTTGTTTTTGTCGTGTGAAAGTGGACGTTGCTGTAAACTGATTTAAATGATGATGTGTGGATGAAGAGGGAAGTGTTACGTGGTGCTGGTAGGTGGGGAGGTAAAGGGTGCTGGGGAGGTAGGGGGCTAGGGAGGTAAAGGGTGCTGGGGAGGTAAAGGGTGCTGGGGAGGCAAGGGGGCTGGGGAAGGGGCTGGGGAGGTATGGGGAGGTAGGGGCTGGGGAGGTAAGGGGTGGGGAGGTAGGGTGCTGGGGAGGTGGGGTGGTTGGGGGAGGTAGGGGGCTGGGGAGGTGGGGGCTGGGGAGGTAGGGGGCTGGGGAGGTAGGGGGCTGGGGAGGAAGGGTGCTGGGGGTAGGGGCTGGGGAGGTAGGGGGCTGGGGAGGTTGGGGGTGCTGGGAGTAGGCTGGGAGTAGGCCTGATGTAAAGGTGTGAGGATCATTATGAAGTGAAAGACATTGCTTTTCTCTCTATAAATTTACTTTAATGATAATTTGGGGAAGCAATAAAATAAACAGACCTGCAGAAAATCTACCGAAAATAATGCAACATCGTTTTGGTAATAATGTTGACACGTTCAACTGCTCACAAATATCATACTCTTCTGTAAACACGACATACAGTACATGCATAAGAACCATTGACTGTAGTTAATCTGTTCGGAAAAATCTCACATGCAATAATAATAACCAGTAACGAAAACCGAAAAAAAGAGAAAGAAACAATAGAGAGAGAGAGAGGTGGAAGGGGACTTTAAGTCAACACTCATAACTGCGACGACACAAATCACTGTTGACAAGATGACTCAAGAGGGACGATTCCCTCCACTGAATTATACCAAAATCATTTGTGAATACGACTTAGTGATTATTACCCTTCAAGGAGTGGTGGCGTGGTACCTCTCCTGGAAACACTAATTACCTGCTGGATATCCTCTTCAGCCTTTACTCATGACCTCGGTACACAGTCATCTTCATTAGACAGTTTATAGGCTGAATGATTGGCTGAATGACTGACTGACCGACTGAACGACTCGCTAACTGACTAACCGAATCCCTGACTAGCCTACTGACTGACTGACTGACGGACCGACTTCCTAACTGACTGACTGACTAACCGATTGGCAAATTGACTCACTCACTGACTCGCCCAGACCACTGAAAGATGTCTATGTTAAGTGTCAATGTCCAAACGCTCTGGCTGAGTTGCCTGTGGCCATACCATAATTAGAGTAATACTCTCCTTAGGGCCCGTGTCCACTTGAGGGTAAAGAGCTGTCGAGAGTGCTGTCGACAGCTCTACTATCAAGTGGACATGGCTCTGAGATTAGCTGTCAGATAGTTTGTGTTTACTGTCGTACAGCTACTCTCTGCTATAGCGTGGACACATGGTAGCCAGCAACTGTCACGTCAACTCCAAGCTTTACGGACCAGGTTCACAGTCTGACAGAGCTCTCGAGAGGTGAAGCATGGCGCTCTGGACTCGGGAGAAGACTTTTCATTTGATATCCTTGTATGAAGAGAATCCTAATTTGTGGGGTCACAAGAGGGAAGACTTCCGCAACAGAGAAAAAATCCCAAGTCATATCCGACATAAGTAAATTTATGTCACGGAGTCGGAAATTCTTAGGAAACTCCACAATTTAAGAAACCAGTTATGGTATTTGTTTATTCACATTATCAAAACTGTGTAAAAGATGCCCAAAACCGAAGGATCACCATAACTCGCTCGTGAACTGAAAAGGCTTCCATCATCCGTGTCTCTCTTGAAAATTAATGGTCCAACCAATTTCACCAACTCTACCACCTAAACTGTGGACATACGGGTGAAATTATGGAACTGTTAAGCATCTTCTATCTATAATTCTTTCACAAGCCTGTTGTTAGCTCCCAGTTCACCTCGTCGTTCCACCCGGTGCTTTATCCAACACCTTCTTTTCTGTTTTTGCTTTTTCTTCTCCAGCATCAGCATAACTATTAATGCTGTAGCAAACTTTCTCACGTTCCCTACCACCCATTGCTACCGACTGACAGAGTCACTATAGAGTGTAGCTCTAGCCAGGTGAACACACCACCGAGAGTTCTCTCCGGCAGCTGTCGGGAAGACTCTCGACAGCTGAAACTCGCAGAAGTTTGCTCTCATGTGGATACACAGATGAGAGAACTATCGACAGTAAAGGGCCTTTTAGGTTATTAATTTAAGCAGTCACCATAAAAAAGTAAATAATATACTCATAGACCTTGAGTTTTATTTACTACAAATAAAAGATTTCGTTAGCAAAAGACGAGATGTATATGATGATTGTCATGTAATTATTATTATTATTATTATTATTATTATTATCATTATTATTATTACTAATATTATTATTATTATTATTATTATTATTATTATTATTGTTAGTTATTATTGTTTGTTATTATTGTTGTTATCGTTATTATTGTTATTGCTATTGTTGTTATTGTTAGTGATATTATTATTATTATTATTATTATTATTATTATTATTATTATTATTATTATTATTATTATTGTCATTGGCTTCCCACTACTGTTCTTGGATGATAACTTAAGTAGCCTCATTTAACCCCCAGTTCTCTGTATAATCCACTACAACAAAACTAATTAAACGCTCCTCTTCACACCTCTTTGCTGAGTAAATGAAACAGGTATAAAATCGCTTCCAGGTAAATGCGTAACAGAATCGATTTTGTTTTACACAGTATCAAAGTAATTTCTCTATGTAAAAAAAAAAAAAAAACTTTGACCTCGCTACAAGTCATAATTGCTTACAAATATACAAAATACGTGGAGTTGTAATATTACGTGGAGTTGTAATATTATGTGTTTCAATACCAGGAAATAGTTGCTGGCATTTTATTGGAGTCGTTTCTGTAAAAAAAAATTGTTTTAAATAGTCTTTTCCCGGGCTGATTCTCTCTGTCCATTCC
Source organism: Homarus americanus (assembly GCF_018991925.1). Classification (NCBI taxonomy): domain Eukaryota; kingdom Metazoa; phylum Arthropoda; class Malacostraca; order Decapoda; family Nephropidae; genus Homarus; species Homarus americanus. Next base: position 936,727 of record NW_024736097.1, read on the forward strand.
TAAAATTTAACCAAAAATTCACGTGTGGTATTAAATTAAACGTTATCTTTAAGTGTAGTTATAAAGTTAAGCTATTGACTGATTGGTAAGGACAGTAAAGATGCAAGTACAGCTACATAAGAGAGGCTACATAATTATGATATAACATTTGAACGAAGAATTAACACATACAGTAGTTCAAAAGATATCCCGAAAAAAATTAAATCGCTTATAGTTAGGGAACCAAGTGCTGTATATTGTAGAATTATAACTATGGGTATTCATTTTGTATACAGTAAAGGCAATTAATTCTGTTACATCAACCTTGGGACAAAAACTTTTACTTAAAACCTATAAATTAATGTCACAAACACAATTTAATAATATGAAACTTAATCATAATAATTATAAAATATCAATACTTAATCTGTTATAATTATCGCATACTACAGTTTTATGAATGAATTCTTATTTGTTTTATGTTTGCATGTATTATAAAGTTAGTAGTCGACTCCTAGGCTTTATTTCGCTAAGAATAAACAGGAAAGGCAAATTGATAGTGTGTCTAGTTTCCACATCTGTAAGAGCGAATGGGGACCCTTGATCGACATTTACCCTTTAACAAGAAGTGGGTCACCTGCTGGAGCTATAACCCATGAAAGGAATTGTGGGTCATTTTCTATGATTTAACCACACCTGCTGTCGGCTCCTGCCTTTACCTGCTGTTTTATTGAATGTCTGATTTGCATGTCTTGAGCTTCCTGCTTTCTCTATTTTTTTGTTATTGGGTAATATAATATGAACACAACTCTCTCTCTCTCTCTCTCTCTCTCTCTCTCTCTCTCTCTCTCGCAGGATAGTGGCAATCACACAGAAGGCGAGTGTGTACATGAATAATTCTGATAGTGAACGTATACCTGGCGTTCTAGAAAGTCTTAAATGTTTTATCCCCAGTAAGATTCATAAGACTTTCTGTATTACCACTTCAGGCGGTCATGAAGCCTGACTCTTAAGAGGGTCGTGCATTGAACTGTTCCCGTAAAGAAGATATGAAAACGTGTATTGAATATATCACTCAAGGGCTTCAAGCACGTACTGAGACTCTTCTGTAATTGGGTTAGGTTAGGTTAAGATAAGTTACCTATAAGTTGATAAACTAAACCCAGATTTTCAACCTTTCTTAATTAAGTGAGATGCAAAAAAATAAATGCAATAAATTCTCAGTGTTAGGCCGTTTGTTTTCCTTTATGCCCCCCCCACGCCTGGCACGGAGAGGTGTGAAGTTTTATCTTGTAGTATTAAGACGATCCAACATCTAAGCAATTTAAGCCCATTTAATAGTATTAGTTTCTACAATAAGAGGTAATAAATAGCCAGAATAGATCATCTTCTTGATTCTGTTTTGTAATATTATAGGATTTTTCTCTTAAGTCTTGCGTTGGATGTTTGGGTAAGAGACCTTGAGTACACATTATGATCAAGACACCGGCCAAGAATAAACAAGACACGGTCGGTAACCTCTTGCTGTAGTGAATATATTTTAGATGTTGATGAAAATTCTCGGGTCATAACCTTTAGACACAGAAGCACCACAATAAGTACAGTACATCAGAGCCCAACATGAAGCCGTGGACACAACCAGCGGTATATCAGGGATCCTACGGGAGGTACGATGGTATAGGTTTGTAAATCTTTTAATGGAACACTAGCTAGAGTTCCCATTGTGTGCTCGCCCAAGACTAGTGTCAGACTGCCGTGTCTTGGGGCGAGAAGCCGGCAACTTTTCAACAAGTAACTTACTGTACGTCTGCATATTAGAGGTCAGGCATTTGGCGCTTGGTCCTGCAGCGAGCAATGGGCTATTAGGTAGTACAAGACAGTATAATTAGATGTTTGTTATACTGGTGCCGTACTAAACTCTTACCTCGTCAAAAACGTATATACAGTAGATTTGAATACATGCAAATACATGTTTTTTTCTCCTACTATTACAGCTACATTCTAAGATAATCCCAAACTGGAATATCTTGGATTGAGCGTTTCACTGATGACAAACAGCCCAACTAATGTTCCGAAGTATTACAAACTCTTACTTTCCCACGCCACACAGAGGCTTCAGCATGTGGTTTGTACCCATTGAGTCTTGATATTGGAAAGAATTGTTTATGGTTTTATATATTTAAAACAAATAATATATGTATACACTCGTATTTACAATACCGTAATACCATGTATATTATTTACATATCCAAATATTCATTCATATTCAGTCAACATGTGTCCTGGCCCTAATGCCCATCATTGAACATTAAATAGTGATTAATAGACATCAATACTCTCTCTATACTTCCTCTGTAAAGCGGATATATCATGGTAGAGGTCAACCGCGTGTCTGTGTTTAGGTGTCCGGGTGTCTGAGAGTCCGGTAATTATTTTATCAGTTGAGATCAGGTCGAATAAGGTCAAAACTCGTCAACAGGGGTATTATTGCTGCGCTACTCTTGTTTGGTCACAACATCTGCTGTAACTAACTCTGATGTTATGGCGGCTCAGAGTAGACCTTGACCCATAAACCACAAGTTATTCATATAAGACAAAGGTGAGCAGATGTTTTCCTAATGACTCGCCCATAATCACTCAGCGGTTACTATAAGGTAATATCTAATTCCCGTTTATTTGCTTTATATTACAACTTGTGGAATGTGGATATTATTATTCACACTTTCTCAAGTTTCGTACACGTTTGTGGAAGGTAAATGAAAACAACAAATATCACGACGGTGAATTCCCGACAGGTATGAACAAAAGCAGGCGACACAACATATTGTAAGAGTTGAAGGTGAATGTAGATCGATTCAACTTTTATAGTTGTTTTCTAAAATTAATTAGAATATTCAGAAATTCCTTGGCTAGAAAATAAATAATTAAGATGTAAAATAAAAATCAATACACCTCCTTAATTCATCCATGTACCAGGGAAATGATTGTGAAAAACCCCACCACTACTGGTGAAAGTGGGTCCCATAGGCATGACTGCCCGTTAGGGACAGTGTGGATGCAGCACACTGTATACTAAGCCTTCAGTACACAAGGAGGCAGCATGGCCGGTACTGCACTCGACCGCCTTCACCTCCCCAAGTTATGTACCCATTACAGCTGGGTGAACTGGAAGCGTCCGGGAATCGAACCACCAACCCCTGTAATATGAGGCATCGCTGTATCCGCTCGACCACTGCGCCCCGTTTACTACTTTTGGAACACACAAGTACGTGACGTGACGTTCCTAAAATATGCAATAATATTTGCAGATGAGCGCTTCCTGTGGTCTTTTGAAGGTGATGACGAAGAAAGTTGACATAAAGGCTATTGCTAACACCGTGAACTATTTCGAATACATCTTTGTGTTGGCCTCTTAGGAATATTGTTGGGGGACATGGGTTTGTACAGCGAGAAATTATACAAAAGGTAAACAGCAAATACAAAAAAAAAATAGAATAAATCTTTTGGAGGTGACCCTGTGATCTATAAAGCTGTCGAATCTTTTGAAGAATTACAGAGATGAATAGGGGACTGTGCAAAGTTCATGGGTCAGTTTGGGGATAATCTCAATATTATGGTTTTTTAAAACATTGAAACACCGGCAGTCTAACCAGGATGTTGAGGATGGTACATTGTGATTTTTTAGTCTATTTGTCATTTTCGTATAAGCTGGTGGATTACGACGAGTGTTGATAAAGGTCAGGCTGGGGTCATATGCTAGTTACGACACTCCTACCACCGCAAGTTCACGAAACCAGTGCGATATGGATGATAAATCAGAACACTTGTCCACTTCTTTCACCTCTGTTCTTATCACCTCGGGGAGCTTTTTGCAATAATCTATTTATATTTACTGTTATTTGGGCAATGGCAAATTAGTTGTATGATCTCGGCAGTTGTGTGGCCTCGTACCTCAACAATATTGATGATCAATTCTTTTTTAACCCTTTGAGTCCTGAAGGGACTGCAGCTGCAGCTGGGATCGCCCAGCTGCACAACGGCACAGCGCTACAGCAGCAACAAGGGTGGCCGACAACATCCTGTGGTCGTCAAGTTGCATAACTCCACAGCTGCATCAGGACTAAGACCAGCCCCTCTCCAACCACAGTTGAAAGTATCAGACTCCAGTTAACCTGTAGATTCACTACATGTTTCCTCCTGTTTACGTATTGAAAGTCTATGTTAAATGACCCACACCCTAATATCTCCTGATATAGTTTACATCATTACTGCCCATTGTGTATTTCAGCTCTTGGCTGCTATTCTCTCTCGATAAACCGTTATTATTATTTAAACAACAACGAAAACAACAGCAATAAAAAAAACAACAACAAACAATCCGAACAACAAGACAAACACTAAAACAGACAAACACAAACTCAGGACACGTTAATAAGGGACAACAAATAAAAAATGGATTACGAATAATTTCCAGTCATATTATTAGGCCTTAAACGTGGGGGAGGAGGGACGCAAAAATTTTAAGTAGGAAATGGGTAGAAGAGAAGGGAAAGGGGGTGGAAGAGAGGGGGTGGGAGAAGAGGATAGGGGGTGGGAGAAGAAGGGAGGGAGGGGAGAAGAAGGGAGGGAGGGGAGAAAGGACAAGGGATGAGGGAAAGAAGGGAGTAGGGAAGGAGGAGTGGAGAGAGGGTGAGAAGTAGCGAGAGAGGTGAGGGTTGGGAGAGAGTGGTGGAGGGGGAAGGGAAGGTCAGTAAGGAAGAAAGGGAGGGACTGGCAGATAAGGAGGAGAGGGTAAGGAGCAGTGAGGGACGAGAGGAAGGACTAGTGAAGGAAGAAAGGCAGAGGAACATTGCTAGAGAAGAAGGAAAGTAAGAAAGAGGAAGGAGCAGTAAGGATTAGCTTGGAGATATATTTACGAGGAGGAAAGAAGAGAAAATTAAATAAATAAACAACAAACACAGGACAGACAGACACACACAGACAGACACACACACAGACAGACAGACAGACAGACACAGACAGACACAGACAGATAGATAGATTAAAAAAGATAAAAAATAACAGATGTTAGATAGATGTTTATACACAGAGCTCCATACATAATTTTGCATATACACAGATGAATAGCTGGATAGATTGGATGGATATAAAGTTAGAAACATCAGATGACTTCACGCCAGTCACCACGCTGGCTGGCTGCTCGCGACCCTAACTCGCTTACACTTTTCCACCTCTACCATAAAACATGCCATTAAAAGCACTCATGAGCGCCTGGCGTAATTGCCTAGACGAACGTTCTCCCATCTTTCTATTGCCTGTTGTAGCTATTTTACGGAACGACCAAAGGGACATGCTAACATGCTAAAATCATACGTCTTCTGCAGGCAGTGGCGCTCTCTTACGAAACGAGTAATGAAATGCTCAAAGAATTTACGCCAGTCGAACGTTTGACCACCGTGCTCAACCTATAAATCACACTTTTTACAACTTAGACATTGGTGTTATCCTTCGCCCGCCGCGGCTAGTGATTGCACTGTTTTCTGATTCCAGTAATAATACATCAAACGAACGTTCGTCTGCCTCTGCTGGCAGTAGCAATCTTTTTATGTAACAGGCATTAGTCACCAGCTTAAAGGTTATCATCCCCGGGTGGAATTCTCCAACGCCGATCCTTTTATAGTTCTGAAGTTGAGGAAATTACTTGGTTCTGTCTCATAATGGAGTTTTCAAAAGCAAATATGCAATATGCGCTCAATTTTCTTTCTTAATACGGTGCTCCCGGCGGCCTCGCTACCCTCACTCACACACTTTTTAGTAAAACTAATGGAAAAACTTGAGGCAAACGATGTGTGCCACAGCTTGTATCTACGTCCCTTCCTCATACAACCTCCTCTTACTTTCTGCTTCACCCCACCTGCTAGTGGCGCAAAGTTCCCAAGTCTTGTGCTGTCCCCGAGGATTACCCAGAGAAAGAGAGAGACAGAAGGGAATAAAACAGAGAAAGGGAGACGAAACAACTCCCTCCATCCCTTTAGCCCCCCCCCCTCACCCTACCCCACAACACCCAGAAAGAAAGAGAGAGGGAGAGAGAATCTTTCCTATCCGTCACCGTGGCAGTCCGACTCCCTCATGTAATACGTATGTAAGACCGAGTAAGTCATAACTTGCATGTGTACCTCTCTTCCTACTTCCTGCTTCACTCCTGTTTAAATTTTCACCTTCCTTCTTCTTGTGGTTCTCTGGCAGTCCTTCTCCCCCATGAATGACCACTCCCCTTCCTCCTCCCTCCCCATCATAGACCCTCTCCATCCTCCCCATAGAAGCGCTATGTTAGTCTCTCCCCATGATAATTTCCCCCAACCTGAGTCCTCTTCTCGTTCTCTTCACCTAGTCCTCTTATCGTCCCCTTTGTTCCTCCTCCTCCCCCACTTCCCTCTTCTTGTCCCCACTCTTTTCTTTTTACGTTTCCCACCTTCCTTCTCGTCTTCTATCTTATCTTCTCTCTTCTCATTCCTTTTTTTCCTTCACCAGCTTCCCATCTCCCCTTCCTATTCCCTCTTTCCCTTCTTATTCCCTCTTCCTCTTCTTGACTCCTCCTCCTCTTCTTCTTGACCCTCCCTTCCTTTTATGTATATACTGTATCTATCATCCCTATCTCTCTCTCTCTCCTACTTTCTTCCATCTTTACGTAAGAATGAATAACTAAAAACACTGACCATAAGTGAAAACATATTGACACAATCTTAATGAAGACGCTCCAACATCACTAAAAAAAAATATGAAACGTTTAACTAACGTATTAAGGATCAGGTGTGGGTGGAAGACGCGGGTAATGCAGGAGAGGAAGAGGGTGATTGTGAGGACGAAGGAAGACGTTGAATAAAAAAGACAAGTGAATAACGTTTTAAGACAATTATAATGTTAAAAATGAGACACCTGTTTAATGAATCTGTTTAACAACATTTGTGGAATCATCGCGTGTTTGAAAATCTTCCGGTGTTTTGACTGATCAATTATCTTTGTGTTCCTAAGTTTAAAAAACAAAGCCTAAAAGTTATAAATAAAATCCGGGAACACCAAAAATATCTATAACCATAAAATTATACTGTATATAAATTACGTTCTCAGCCAAAGTTGTCAGTAGTAACACCTGCATGACGCTCACTACCCATACATTGCATCAGACATAACTCCCAAACACTGAACATCTCACAACTAGCATAACCTAAGTGGCCACCATTCCCAGGTAAAAAAAAAAAAAAATCTGCATATTCATAAATAGAATACTATGTTCCTGTTCACATAAATATCTTGCCAGCCACACGCCCAAATACCGGCCTCGAGGATGATACCAGACCCCAGCCACACACCCTCTAGTGGATGATACCCAGGACCCAGCCACCACGCCACCCGCCCGATGGATGATGCCAGGACCCCAGCCACACGCCCGAGTGGATGATGCCAGACCCCAGCCACACCCCTCGAGTGGATGATACCAGGACCCAAGCCACACACCCTCGAGTGGATGATACCAGGACCTGCCACACCCTCGAGTGGATGATACCAGGACCCCAGCCACACACCCTCGAGTGGATGATGCCAGGACCCCAGCCACACACCCTCTAGTGGATGATACCAGGACCCCAGCCACACACCCTCGAGTGGATGATACCAGGACCCAAGCCACACACCCTCGAGTGGATGATACCAGGACCCAAGCCACACACCCTCGAGTGGATGATACCAGGACCCCAGCCACACGCCCTCGAGTGGATGATACCAGGACCCCAGCCACACACCCATCGAGTGGATGATACCAGGACCCCAACCATACACACTTCAGTGGGTAATATCACAATCATCATTGCTGCTTTACTTTAACATAATCGACTCAGGTGCTATCCCCCCCCTCATTACGGCATTCAAGAAGGGATATTGTTTCCTTCAAATAACTAACAGTAGAAAAGAAACGAAAACCCTAAACTGAAGAGTTGTCTTAAGGTGGAACGAGATAACTAAGAGATGTCCTCCTTGTTGCAGAAAGAATCACCAAGATCTGACTGAATCCAGATTACATTCCGTATAACAAAAAGATCCGATTTTTGGAAATCACAAGAAACACTGGAAAATATGTCAGTTCTAAGAGGATGCACGATGCTCGAATAGTAAATAACTTAAAATAAAAATATTGTGTAATAATGATGAAAAAGAAATCAAAGTTCCAGAAGTTGATCGCATTAATAATATACACAAGTCACTGTCTAGAAAATCATTATATCAAAAAAATTTCCAATGTGATTTTATATAAAGATCAACAAGTGTGTGTATACCCCAGATTGGTAATGTACCCCAGCTGGGGCATGCAGTACACACAGAGGTGTAAAGGTACTGGTGTTTCACGAGGAACCCTTTCACCTTTCCTCATCTCGTTGTGCCCGACACATGCATTAAACACACGTGGCCACGGCGGTTTGACAAATTGATCCAAAGATTGACAATTGTGCGTGTACCCCGGGTAGCCCCACCCCCCCAAAAAATAAGGTGGCACCCCTCTCCTTAACCTATACCAGGAGTTGTACTCTTCAACTAACAATGTTTTCAGTTAACGCCAAAAATTAATAAAGGTAGTTGTCCATCGTGTCATAATAAGAGTGGCAGGAGTAGTACTCACCTTGTCCTGGCGGTAGAGGAATCCTTGGCACGTCACCCGTCATGTCTTGGGCCAGGGACCATCCTGTCTGAAACAACATTCATGAATGAGGCTACAGTTCTGCTTTCATTGCCCTAGTTATATACAACTTTATTAATATTTAAGATAAGATTCTATAACCTGTAACACAATAGGTGGAGGATACTTCCATCCCTTAACATGGATCAGTACAGCTCCTCGATATAACTTGACACATCGAGGTAAAAGAAATCATAATGGCCAGAGCCCTAAAGAATAACTCATTCACAAACCAGCATTGACAATTTTCCTGTAGTGATTTTTATTCATTTCATTATGAATATTTTTCTACGACATTTTCACTAAAACGAGTGATGCCTAATATTTGTATGTCCTTTTACCTCTCAAAGTCGTGCCCACTATCAGGTTTCAGTTATCATTCTCGGCTATAAGGCCTTAATGTACTCTATGTGAGCCCATTGGTGTTATCTAATGTTTATCAGGTGTTTTAAATATAAACTTCCAATTTTCTGACTAGTTACCATGCCTGTTGAAGATAACTTCTCCCCAAGGTTGATAAAAAACAGTCACAAAAATTACGAGTTTAACACTGTTTCCATTTTCTCTTCGGTATAAATATTTAACATGTGTGTGCCAAGTCCGTCCATCACCAACTTTCGCTTCTTTGCATACAAACGTTTCCCAATGACCAAGTGCTTACAGCAATAATGCAATATGTGCGTGTACTCCAAGTCAGTTATATTAATGTTTCCTTGGTTCGATGCTAAAAATATAAGAGGTGTCCTTCCAAACTATTCACACGTATTAAATGCCTTATCTGATGCCCAATTCTTACTTAAATTCCAATTTACATTATTTCATCTCTCGCTCTCCAAATTGTAAGGAAACATCTACAATCCTTTCTCGTGTTTTCACCGCCAGTAAATAGTGGACCGAGACGCCATATTATAAACGCCCCAGCAGCAAATCTGATTATTTCCCATTTAACTACAACAATATGTCTATGAATTCCGCCAATTAAGGCCTTGAGGGCATTTGTGTTTCTTGGTGCAGTGATTGGTCAGAGTTTGTAGTGAAGGGAATAAGGTAATGTTATATAGTTTTAACAGTTGGTTGTGTTATGGGTCGAGTCAGCTCCAGCCCACAACAACTACATCCTCACTGTACATCCTCATATTTAACACATTAACCTCAACAAATACAACCCGTGTTGACCACCACTTACCTCTTGATGTTATATTCCCTCACCAACGATGACACCTCACTGTGGCACTTTATAACACCTCACTGTGGCACTTTATAACACTTCTCTATGACACTTGTTAACACGACAACAACGGCAACTAAAGTGACCGTCGCTGTTCATCACGCTGATTCATAAAACATCTCGAAGCAGGTGTCGGAGCTTCATGGGGGTGAATTAAACTGTCTCATTACTGTGAGAAGACTCCGATTGTCATTCTCTCTTTCAATTTACCAAATACCTGATTCGCTGATGTAGAAACAATGAAATTATTTATATTTTTTATATTTTTCAACCTATATTATTCGATGCACGTAAGAAACCTTTACTCTTCCATATAAAGACTTTTATCCTAAATGAATAAGTTCATTGTAACGAACACAACATATTGTCATGAACCTCTGAAACAACACTCCGAAACTCTGTCCTCACCAGTGTCTGAAAGGTCAGTCAACTGTGAAGAAACTTTAAGAAAAAAAATTCTTATTTTGTTTAACTCAGTTTATTAACTGAATAAAATATAAAACAACACATAAAGAGATAAAACACATCTATATTAAATTGTCATATGTCTTTAACACGTGATAAGAGAAAAGAAAATTGTACTTCTTTTTTAAATCAACGCTCTCGAAGACGTCCACCAGGCAGGATTACCAGCACAGATCACCACCAAACCAACGTAATAAACAAACTATATAACATTATCCTTATACTCTTGTGAGTCACCTCAATGTTGTACTAATGTGTTATACAGACTGTAGGTAAACTCACTAGGAGGAGACAACAAGTCACACTTATGTCAACAACTTGGTGTTTCATGTATACGTGTATTAGGAAGCACGACATAAATTATATGGTAGACTCAACAAATTGTTTAAAGCTATTCAGTAAAATTGTGTGAAAATAATGACAATATTTAAAAAAAATCGTGAAATTGCTAAATATTTTAGCAATTTCGTGAAGTCCCTGAGTGAAACAGTAATAACATGAAATTACATAAATTTCCAGGGATTTCACGAAATCATTGACTTCACAATATTACTGAAACAAATATAGTAACAGCTGTAGCGTGTCAAATAATGTTATTTAGTTTTCGTTCGTATTATTACTAAAGAGTGTACTGTATTATGACTCAGGAAGTGTTACAGAACCTAGGCCAGAACAAACCTGGTATAAACTGGTTTCTACACCGGGTATTATTATTATTAGTAGTAGTAATAGTAGTTGTAGTAGTAGTAGGGCAGCAGCAGGGAACCTGCACGTTTGTGCTGGCCACCAGGCTGGAGGGGAAGCTGCCATTCACGCCATGAGAGCAATATTTAAGCAGCGCAATTGTAAGGCCGTTCTCCTAGTGGACGCTTCAAACGCATTCAACATACTTAGCCGCAAGGCCACACTGCACAACATCAAGATCAAGTGTCCAAGCTTTGCAATGTATGTTGAAAACACCTATAGGAATCCATCAGACCTCTATATAGTAAACAACAAGGCTCTATGAGTTGATACCATCATGCAATCAACTGAGGGAACAACGCAGGGGGACCCTGTTGCAATTGCAATGTACGCATTAGGCCTATCCGTGCTCCAACACACAATACAATTTGAAACAACTGAGGTCAAGCAAGTGGCGTATGCTGACGACCCTACAGGTGCAGGAAAAGTTTAGGACATCAAAAAGTGGTGGGACCTGGAAACATCACGAGGTCCACAAATAGGGTACCACCCAAACGCCAGCAAGTCCTTCCTCATTGTGAAGCCAGAACATTCTGAACCCGCAATGGAGGTGTTCGGTGGAAGTGAGGTCAAAATAACAAAGGATGACCAAAGACACCTAGACGCAGTAATCGGCACGACGGCCTTCAAGACCGAGAACATAACGGGAAAGGTGAATGAGCGGGTTAGGGAAATCCAAGCTCTGTCTGAGATTGCTAACACTGATTCACATGCGGCTTTTGCGGCATTCACCCATGGAGTCAAGCATCACTGGAACTACCTGATGCGCACTATCCATGATATCGGACCCTTCCTCCACCCTTTGAAAGAAGCTATCAGAGTCAATTTCATTCCCAAATTAGTGAAACACCTTCACTTAACCCCAGCAGAAAGATCGCTCCTTGTATTACCACCGAGACTGGGAAGAATGGGATTGACCAATCCAGAGGAGATTGCTGCCATCGAACATCAAAACTCAGTTAATCTCACGGCAGCCCTCACTGACCACATAATAGCTCAGAACGCAACAGGGGAGGTGCATACCAGTGAAGTAAACAAAATTCGAAGGTCCATTACGACAGAACGACAGCACGGCCAAAGCGATAAGTTGCAGCAACTGATGCTGCAAGTACCAGAGAATTTGAAGAAAAAAAAGTAACTATAGCGCAGGAGGTGGGCGCCTCGAACTGGTTAACTACGTTACCGAGAAGGGCAAATGGTTTCAGCTTTAACAAACAAGAATTTACAGATGCCATTGCTCTAAGGTACGGTTGGCCAGTAGATGGTTTGCCCTCCCAATGCGTGTGTGGCTATTCCTATGATGGCGATCACGCCATGGTTTGCAAGAAGGGGGGCTTCATATGCATGAGGCATGACGAGGTAAGGGATCTCACAGCAAATATGTTGAAGGAAATCTGCCGGGACGTCATGGTAGAACCGACCCTCCTTCCACTGGATGGCGAGATCTTCCAACACAGGACTTCAAACACATCTAACGTATAAGAACGATTAAGATTCCATCGTTCTAAAGACAGGTAAAACGAGTTCCCATATTCGATAGATTTAATGGAAGAACCTTTGCTATTCTGAAACCCCTGATAGGATAAATTTGTTTGTTTAGTAACTTATAAAAAATAATACTAAAATAGGCTTAAAAAAAACGCTTAACATCAAAAAATATTAAAGGGTATTTTTTGTTGATGTCCCCGATGGTCTGCGTCGTGAAATGGTCTTTACTCAACTAAAACACACACACACACACACACACACACACACACACACACACACACACACACACACACACACACAATTACCCACCCACCAACATACTCCTACAGTCATATATCAGATGACCAAAAAAAATATTTATTTGTTATCAGGACAGCCCAGAAAGGTTACAAAAATCAAGAACCAACCAACACACGATATGCCCTCATACGAATGGATATTAAATCTTCGCGGGAGGTCTGAGGCTGTTTATTAAAGTATTCACTCTGCTGGAAAATTCAATATCCATGTGGAAGACGATTGAGAACCTCTGGGCGTTCACTGTCTTATATCTGACCTTTTATACTGTGCTGTCTGTTGATCTGTCGTCTTTCACTTGTCTCTCTTCTTCCTATCGTGTTCCTTGTCTCCATTTCCTGATCTGTTTCACCTTTCAAGTTTTTTATTTTATTTATTTTATTCTTCGTTGTCAGCGTTGCTTAATAACTTACATCTCTCTCTCTCTCTCTCTCTCTCTCTCTCTCTCTCTCTCTCTCTCTCTCTCTGTTACGTAGAGCTACAAGAGTGGGGGGTCGTGATGGTGAGAGCGACTACAAGTGGACTCATGAGTATAGACTGGGTAGGTAATTGGTCAGTTCAGATGGAGTGATGAAAGTTATCACAAAGTCGAGTGTTCATATATATTTTTTTTTACTTTATTAGTGTGCATGAATTACTATAAATAACTCCTCTTAATTATATCAATTAACACTTCATAATACTCTCCTGGTGTTTGAGAAGTCTTCATAAACTTGATGTCCCCACCTAGACTATTGCTGTTCATCATGGTATATACTCTACTCCGACACAAAGTCTAAAACCCGAACTACAATTAAGGTTTATTCTGGATATGAACAACAAACTTAGGAAGGGGATACAAGCCAACAGGAACTTGAGGAATTGAACACAATTTTATGGTAACTTGTCCGCGGTCAAGCACAAAATACTTTCTTCATTACGACAATAAAGGATTGGAAATATTTTCCTAATCAGTAATGTTATCAAACAGTTCAAAACTAACACTAAAAAAAATACATAACCGATGAAGCCACAGCAAGAGAAGTGAAGTGTATTTTCTGTGTTATTAACCTTAGTGTTGTAGGGTTAAATTGATCTGTCAGACTCGGGTAGTATGGCTTGTTATATTCATCAACTCACCAACATTTTGCACTCTTTTCTTGTAAATTTACTATTACTAATTAGTATCCAAGCCTATGCAAAGGTGTCTACTACAAATAAGCATCTGGTGGCATTGTTGGCTATACTTGGTCAAAGTGCCTTACTGTTTACTATTGTTTGTATACCTGAATTATCTAGATACGTTAGAAATAATATATCTACACGGTCTATAGTATGTACACCGTATATACCTGCATTGTCTATATGACGATTTTACTGAATAAATATAAATCATTATCAATCAAGAGCTGGACGCTGTTGGGTTTAATTAAGTTTTTTTCCCACAATCACCGCAGCGACACCAGCGACACCATGTATGTCAGCGGAGGACTTAAGTGCAGTAAATAGTCAATAGTGCACCGGACGCTTGTAGTGGTGAAAAGTTCTGTATCTGCATGAGGGAGAGTTGTAATGGCTAGCCCGCCTGCCTCCCACTGTTTACATTGGATAAAGGCTGTTAGGGGCAGCCTCCACTCCTTAGTTCCTCGGGGTCTCCATTCAGCGCCGAGGCCTAAGTTTCTTCAAACGTGATATTTATCCAGTCATTTAATTACGGTGTATATTATGGAGTGATGGCGTGAGATGAGATAATGATTGAGTCAGATGTGTTGTGGTAACTGTATTAATGTTGTATGTCGTCTGCCTTAGCCTCACCTCATGCCAGTATGTCTGTCGTATTGTACTTCATCCACTGTGCCGCCTCCCAGCACCTCTTGTGGGTCCTCTCTTTGGTTTTGTTTATCGCTCTAGGACAAACGGGTTAATCCCTGGGAGAAATGATCGGTAGTCATCAGGGTCCCATTGTGAGGGTTACCAAGCTCCATGGTCAACCTAACACCGAGCAATGATGGAAGTCATTAAAATAAGTCAGGTTTCTCTCAGTCAGGAGAGTTGAGGTGAAGACAGGAGAAATAAGACAGTGGGTGTGGGAGCGAGATATACACCAATGGTAATGATAGACTTCGTAATCAGATTAACACTTCACGTTATCGTCTGCTCACCTGGGTGATAATATTTTCTATTTTTATTGGGCACTCCCCTACATCCTTGTGTAAGGTGAAGCGCAGAAGCGTTTACAGTGCCCAACAGGGAAGCATGCTAAGTTCATGCTTGCCTTTATGTCTCATGAGTTAAGGGCGTAGAAGCTTGAAGAGTCAAGGGCGTAGAAGCCTGAAGAGTCAGTGGTTTATGTCATCAAGTTATTGGAAGCTCCAACAACTTTCCCCGGAATACGAATTCGCAACTTTCGACTTACACCAGGTACCTACTTTACTGCTAGGTGAACAGGACTAATGGGGCCTAGGAAGTAAGTCCAAACAACTTCCACCGGCCCGGGAATCGAACCCGTGACATCTCGCTTGCAAAGGCAAGAGCGGTACCACTCTACCACCCCCCACCCCCTCATGATAATCTTACTACCACGGGGCTACAACCTCGACACTTGGATAGGCAATACAGTTAACACAGCGGGTTGACAGTTTCCCGTGCCCCGCCTCCTCATTAGATCTCATTAAGCTGATGAGTTAACGTTTCTCCTCACAGAATAAGTAATTAACTCATGCGAAGAAAAATGAAAAGAGGATTAGGAAACAGTCAGCGTCTTATCCCTTGTGTTGGCAACAACTATAAACTAGTTCATCAGACTCCATTAATTACGGTAGTCGAGGTCTTCAGACAACCTATTAATTACGATCTTAAGCTCTTTTGGCACCAATGACACCATTAATTGTGGCTTTCTAGGTCTTCAAGTACCATTAAATCCAGTGTTCGGATAATTAAAGTATCGCTAAATACGAGGTTGACACTATGTTGGCCCCATTAGTTATAAGATTAATTATCTTTTAGCGTCATTAATCACGAAATTCAAGCTCTTTTGGCACCATTAATCACAAGGTTCATGCTCTTTTGGCACCATTAATTGCGACATTCGAGCTCTACAAACGCCATTAATTAGACCGGTGTATCATCCTCAAGGCGTTGCCAACCCCAGGCGTCACTCCCACAATACCGTGGACCACTGCGTCACCCCGGCCATTCATGCCGGGGCCATCACTCACATCCTCTTGGAGGTGGTAACAATGGTTGCTCCCAGACGCTGCTGAACTCTGTATCTCTCGCTCCTTGATAGACCATGCGTCGCGTCTCTCTCTCTCTCTCTCTCTCTCTCTCTCTCTCTCGATATATCACATGCCAATACTTTCTTCTTCTTTTAATCATAAAAAAGACACGACTCAATGAAAAAATCCACAACATAGCAAATAATTAAATAAAAAACCGCCCCCAAAAACATGGTATAGCAAGAATAAAAGAAGAACAACTTAAGAAAGAGCACTTCATGACAATATATTATACGGCAAACCTATTATAAAACAAGACAAATCTATAATATTAAAGGTCGTGACCCAAGGTTGGGCACCTTGGTATTACTATTGACCACGGCGATTGTGGGAGGTGGTAACCCACGTCAGGGAGGACAAACTGTGGAACACGAAATATTAATAAAAAGTCAGTAAGTCAATCGAAAAACGAATTACGCAAATAAAACACATCAAACAAATACCCGGTTAATAAAAATTTTGTATCACAAGATAGCCTTAACGTTATTTAATAAAAAAAATCAGAATTTACACTCCATTGAAAAAGTCACAATACATTTTTTTTCAGTTTGTTTTGTTTTTGTTCAAAGTGTTTCAGCTTCCTGGCTTACGTAATGTCATCCACAAGGTCTAACTATCAACATTTTTTTAGGAAGAATAGAAAAAAGATCACTGGTATAAATAACATAGGAGGTGCAGCACTAGTTGGAAAGGTGATCAGAGGGTGGTGGTGGGTAGAGAGGGGGAGGGAGGATGGTGTCGCTCGCTTGGTTAAGCTGCCGAGTGCACAAGTTTGTTCCATAAACGCGGAACTATCTCGGCCAAGTTTCGTGTTAAATACGATGTTTTTTGACGTATAAACTCTAGGAGGAGCACAATAACGGTGTTGCTATGAGCCTAGTTGTGCGCGTGTGTGTGTGTGTGTGTGTGTGTAAGAGAGAGAGAGGAAGAGAGAGATAAAAGAGAAATAGGAGAGAAATAAAGGTATGATATCAGTGGGAAAGTTTCTACGTAAAAGACAAAAAAAAATGGTAGGCGGAAGGGAGAAAGAGAGGATGAGAGTTGATGCAAGTAGAGAGAGAGAGAGATTTTGTGAACCTGCGCGACTGAGAACTTTAAACTCTATCTACCTCGCAAAAGGTCGTGGCCACCACCAGAGATGACTCCCCACCCAGGCACAATAAATGACTCTGATTCGTAAAGGTTTGTAATCAAGGTTTTAACCCCAGGGTGGAAAGGGTCAGAATCATCAGACCGGCTCACTTAAGCTATGGCACAAAGGTGGTGGGTAAAATGGTGTTGAAATTGCACCAAGAACCTTGATGAGTTTTCTCTCTCTCTCTCTCTCTCTTTCTCTCTTTGTTTTGCTTTCCTTCTCTCTGTTTATCTTTCACTTATTCTCCCACCAATGGAGACTTTATAAAAAAATTCTAAAGTTTTCTCCTATAAGAACATTGACATGGCCATCAATTACCTCATCGTTTCACCACATTTCATGCACTTTATTTTTTTTCTCAGGTCCATATTACCCGAGTCAAATTATTAGATTGCCGCAGAGATGATCCTTCACGTTACCTTCTATACTCAAGACCAAATGTTTTATTATATCAGAAGAAAGACTTAAAGAAGATCCCATAAGCATGACTGTTCGTTAGGGAGTGTGGATACAGGATAATGAGCACTAAGCTTTCAGTACATTTGGAGGCGTCGCGTCATGACCCTGAACCCGATCGCTTTTACTTCCCCAATTTATAAACTTAGGTACCCATATAAAACTGGGAGGATATATAATAATAATAATAATAATAATAATAATAATAATGATAATAATAATAATAATAATAATGATAATAATAATAATAATAATAATAATAATAATAATAATAATAATAATAATAATAATAATAATAATAATAATAATAATAATAATAATAATAACAATAATAATAATAATATTAATAATAATAATAATAATATTAATAATCTAATAAAATATAAGGTTTTGTCGGTCATTGCTACCCTCAGTCACCAACAATCTCCGCCCCGACCATGACAATCACAATCTACCCCAGTGACGTGTGTGTGTGTGTGTGTGTGTTTGTGTGTGTGTGTGTGTAAGACTCAGACGACCGGGAAGTACACTACAGGAAAAATTTGTGGTTGATCAGAAGAAAAAAAAGTAACCTTCCTTGTTGTCCCGTTTCTCTCGTTGACGATCTACTTAGACCTCAGTTACACACACACACACATACTCTCAGACCTAACCAATATCCTTCACGTCTACTATATTCCGTTTTAT
This sequence comes from Homarus americanus, assembly GCF_018991925.1. Lineage (NCBI taxonomy): Eukaryota > Metazoa > Arthropoda > Malacostraca > Decapoda > Nephropidae > Homarus > Homarus americanus. Next base: position 955,191 of record NW_024736097.1, read on the forward strand.
TTATTTTCCCCACTCACCTTCTCCTCTTACTGTCTCTTGCACTTTTCTATGCAATTCCCCAGTATATTGGGTTCCTTGGCTCTTAAAAGTCAGTTATGTTGGCAGAGGGAACAAGTTACCAACAAGGCTCTGCGGAACCTGTTTATTAGTACACGGATTTGAGCTTTATATCAGCAAGTAGATAATCCCTGAGATGGCATTCGTACTAATGACAGTTTGTGATTGGATGGGTTCACACTGCTATCTTTCTGGGGGGTTTCCGCAGGTCATTGCCATATTTAGAATGTTGGTATCCAGAGATCTAACGCCAGGGACCGCGTCTTTCATCACACCTGCTTTCATCAACTCACCTCATAACGAACCTTTTCACCAACTATTCTGCTGAAACTAACATCCAGTTTGCATAATATTCCCTCGTCCACTCACTCCTTATCCAAGGTGCACTAAGTAAGCTTAGCTGGAATAAAGTTCAACTTGACAGCAGGCATGTGGCAATTAATTAACTTAGCTTAACTAGTTAACTTTTGAAATAACAGTTTAACTTAACTTAATCGAAAGTTTGGCAAGTTAATTGATTAACTTCGATTAATTATCAATAAACTCCTTAGAAAAAATAACAAATAATATATAACACACCGGTCCTTGCGCCCAGTGAGTACCCAATATATTTAGCATTATAAAGTGTAATAAGAATATGATGAAAAAGTTTAAGTTTAAACTTTGTGATTATTATTTATTTGATATGCAAAATTCTTATTTTATCGTGATATAATTTTCCAAGTAAGAAAGTCTTGCTTGGTTTTGCATACTGAAATAATAAAATTATTTACATGTGAAAAACTGTTGAGTAAAAAATAAAGAAATCGAGAATTTATAATTATTTTATCTCAAGACTTATTCATACCAAGGAAGTAGCGTGCCAGACTGCCTCAATATTCAGGTATTCAAACTACAGTATTCATTGACTCTTCTGGAAAACATTTACAGGACATTAAGTTATCTAATCCACATGAAAATTCCCCTTAGCAAATTTTGCACAGACTGGTTAACTTAACTTAACTTAATCGAAAAAATCTCAACTTAATTAGTTAATGTTTAAAAAATAAGGTTAACTTAACTGGAAAAAAATTAAATTAGCTTAAGTAGTTAAATTTGAAACTTAATCGCCCCATGCCTGCTTGACAGTAACAATGCCTTCAGGGAACATCACAGTTTTAACTCATCATTCCCAATCTTTGTTTTCATGTTGCTTTTCATATGCTGTGAAACAGGACTTTTAGATTTTTAACTAAAAATGCTGTCTCTATAATTAGGTTACAAGGGCCCATTTAAAAGTTTTGCAAAAGATGTGTATGTATATAGAAGAACTAAATATATTTCTTTGTATTCAATGTAGTTCCACTTAACTTCAGTATGCTTACTCCATTTGTCTTTCCAACTGACTAGGACGGAGCTATGGAAGTCTTCCGTTTGTTCCTTAAACCACATTTCAATAGCCTTCTTCAGCTCCCTATCAACCAGACAGCGGCGACCATGGAAGTAGGATTTCAAGTTTTCAAAATAGATAATTGCCACTTGGGACCAGACCTGGGCTGTAAGGAGAGTGGGTGAGCTGCTCAAAATCACAGTTGTGAAGACATCCGTACAGCTCGGGATTTATGGACTGGATCATTGTGGTGGGGCAGGAGCACTCTAATGCCCACAGTATCCTTTTTTCCCTTGATGAAGTCGTTAAGTATTTGCATGAAGTCGTCATTATAGACCTTGCTTTATGAGGAAGGCGCTCAATCAGCAGAACCCTTTTAGCATCCCAGATAATCTTGCCAGTATAGAGTGACTTCCGAACTTCTTGTGGCTCAGATAATTTAAGTGCTTCTATAGCATGAGCTTCATTTTCTCTGACTCCGGGTCTCACATCTCATCACTAGATGGGGAAGAAAGTTGGCTAGATAAGCTTTATACATTTCAAGAAGCTCATCACTTAAAGCTGTCCTCTGGTATCGGTCTATCCTTGGCACTAAAGTTCCGGTGAATACATCTTGCAGAAACCTTACACGTCTCCAATATTCATGGAACATGATCACAACACTCGCATGTGTAATTTCAACCTCATTGATTATTTCATCGACTTTAATAAGTTGTGACTCGCCTTACTCAAGCTCCCGACTTAGGCTACGGTTGCCTCGTCGGTGGTGTCTTAAGGTCGTCCCGACCAGAGGTCATGCTCAAGACTCTCGCACCCACACTTGAAACTTTTTTGCTTACCTCCTTACGGTGGCGCCTGAGAGGCATCTTTAGCATACACTCCCATCATACGTCGATAAATTTCCTTTCAGAAATTCACTGACACTCCGATGCCCAGTTTTGCCAAAATCTGTAAATTCTTAAGCGTCATACTCAATTTGAAATAATAAATTGCATCATGTTAGTTAAATTAATGAAATACATATCCAAGTATTCAAATTTATATTACCCAAAACTCATACCCCTGCAATAATGTTTTACCTTTTGACCGCTCCTCGTGTACTAAACATTTTTATATTAATAAATTCCAAGCTTCAGTTACACAGCTTTAGAATTTAAATCCCGTAAGCTTGTTTATATATATATATACAATATTAATATATCTATGTATTAGTCTAGATACATATTATTTCATGAGGTAAAGACATATTCACAGGAATTTTTTATAGTTCTTTTTCAATATATCATAAAATATTGAGTCGTCATTTTGGTATTAAAATTAATTAAGAATGGATGAGACAAGTAATATATCGGTGAATAGCAAATTTCACTTTATATAGAACAGTGTCTGGAACCACAAACTTCTATGTAATATTGAGAATGGAGTTGTGTATAAACTTTGTAAACAGCTGGGAAATGACGCCAGAGATAAGAATTTTCTGTTACTTGTAGATTAGTTTTAGACGATGAGTGTCCTGATGTATGTTGACTGTGTGAATTAGTCTAAGAAAAGGAGACGAGTGGCCACATGCTCACAGTGTACAAAGATTTTAATTCTTATTTATCTTACTTCAGCAACTCTTAAGTAGATTATCATATACGTGACTCAGAGAAGGTTAAAACCACTACCGACACATATATAACACATATATTTTCTTATAACCATGGCTTACTAAATCCTGTAACCACCATTTAACAGACAACCAACCAAAAATATTCCCCGTTAACTATGACTCAGGGGAATATAGAACTACGAATACCTGCCAATTAACAAACATATACCCCCTGTCAATATCTTGTAGTCCATCGAAATAAAATCCATTATGTATAGTTTTTTTCTGTTCTGGTTATTTCTGGCAGCGCTCGAACATGTGGATGTGAAGTTAGCTTAAAATAAAAAACTATCCCTTACCCAGAGGACCGAGGGACAAGTTAGTAACAGCAGCGGGTGAGGTAAAAATATAAAATAAATAAATAAATACAAAATTACCCACGCTGTAACATGTCCTGATATTTTCCTCCTGATGTACTGTACATTTTTGGGCGAGACAGTTAAGCTAAAATCGGAAACACACAATGTCTCTCAAAAGTATATATATATATATATATATATATATATATATATATATAGTATATACAGTAGTAGAGAGAGTAGAGATGACACGTGAGTTTAGAAAAGAGTAATATCGTCCACGGAAAATTTAGGTAGTCACGAGGGAACAAATTGGATCAAACTGACGTACAATGACAGGAATGACATTACACCATCATTACACACCATGGGCTCCTCACTAACACACCATGGGCTCCTTACTAACAAACCATGGGCTCCTCACTACACACCATAGGCTCCTCGCTGACAAACCATGGGCTCCCTCACTACACACCATAGGCTCCTCACTACACACCATGGGCTCCTCACTACACATCTCCTCACTAACAAACCATGGGCTCCTCACTACACACCATAGGCTCCTCACTAACAAACCATGGGCTCCTCACTACACACCATGGGCTCCTCACTAACAAACCATGGGGTCCTCACTACACACCATGGGCTCCTCACTGACACACATGGGCTCCTCACTGACAAACCATGGGCTCCTCACTACCCACCATAGGCTCCTCACTAACAAACCATAGGCTCCTCACTACACACCATAGGCTCCTCACTAACAAACCATGGGCTCCACACTACACACCATAGGTTCCTCACTAACAAACCATGGGCTCCTCACTACACACCATGGGCTCCTCACTAACAAACCATGGGCTCCTTACTAGCCATATACTTGTTCTGGTTACCACAACTGTCATAATCTTCACACTTCAGTAACTCGATGTAAACAAAATTAGTTCAGTTGCCAGCAGCCCGGTATAAAATCAGCAAAAAAAGGAGAGGATTAACTTCAAACTCAGAAAAGGCTGCTGAAATGCTATTTATGGTCGGGACTGTTGTGTGGGTCTAAAGCGTGGATATCCTCAGCAGACACCAGAAAGAGGTTGGGGGCCTTTGAAATGAGGTGTTACAGGTGAATGCTAAGAATAAATTACACTGACAGGAAAACAAATGAAGTACTAAGATTATCAAAAGATTCAAGAGAAATACTTGAAATTTATAGAATAAGATTGCGGGTAGGAGGGCCAGGGGAAGGCAGAGAATAGGATGGATGAAGAAAAATAAAAACTGGGTCCCTAGAGAGATACAAAATCTTGAAAGATTGGTTAAAAACAGCCCGAAAACGTTTAGAATAGAGAAATGTGGTCGCCAACCCTCAGATATTACTCGAGTCCAACTAAAAACTGAACATACGAAGAATATTAATATAATTCTTACATGTCTTAAAAGTTTTATACTCAGAGCGGTGCAGACAACTAGCTACATCTTACATCAGGATAGACAATCATCAATTGTTAGGTCAGGATTCATGTGAGGAGGTCATTGAGGTGGTCAGTCACAGGTCACCGGATGTTACTGCTTGACCTATTTATGACTTCTTAGCTGGTCCCATGTTACCACAGTGCTCACTTCTGGGTCATGGGTCAGGTCTGTGCAGTATATCTCTGGGTGTGTGGTGTGTTGGTCTGTCTTGTATTCATCATCACTTGGCAATAATTGTAGCCAGTGATCCGCCTCAGTTGACGGGAGAAAATACCTCCTACTGTAGGTCATTATTTTCTTTGACAACCAAAGCGATAACGGCTATTGGCTATTGTTCCCAATATCGGAAAAAAATATGTATCCGGTCATTTTTTTCATGTTTTGTTACTACCATACAGAGAACATGTAATTAGCGTCTGGTTCATGTTGACATTGAAATTCAATAGGAGTGAGGATGAAGTTCTGATTGCTGCCACAAGTTTTTCTGGCTAATTGACTGAATTATTTACTAACTCCTGGCGTACGATGCTTAAATCTCCTGGCTCGTGCATCAACTACCACAAGCAACAACCATCTTTAATCATCTCTGTTTCATACTGACGTCACTTACTCCTGTGCAATCATTACAATCATCACACCCAATTAAGAGTCAGTAGAAAATAGTCGAATATAATAATTTTCCTTTTCTCTATTTTTAGGTAAAGAAAGTCTTGCACTCAACACCATTGGTACTCGATGGGTTATAGGCCCAGTAGGTGATACATTAGTCATGCCAGATAGACCGGGCTGAGCCAACACACCAAGAAAGGGGCTCTAATGCTTCCCTGGTCCTGTGTAAACACTAGCTGCCGAGGACTGGCCGGAATAACATACTGGCACAGCTGTTAGGCATATGGGTAAGGGCTGCAACTGTAGCTAAATTGGTTTGGAACTTCTGTGTGTGTGTGTGTGTGTGTGTGTGTACTTGTGTGTGTGTGTGTGTGTGTGTGTGTACTTGTGTGTGTGTGTGTGTGTGTGTGTGTGTGTGTGTGTGTGTACGTGTGTGTGTGTGTGTGTGTGTGTGTGTGTGTGTGTGTGTGTGTGTGTGTGTACTGTGTGTGTGTGTGTGTGTGTGTGTGTGTGTGTGTGTGTGTGTGTGGTGGGTACTATAGAAAATAACATGCTGACAAACTTTTACCGTATGTGTAGTGCTACAACTGCCTATAGATTACAGAGATCATCAGCTGGACTTTGGATGATCAATGATCTGCATTTCGAGAGAATTGCAGCACTTGAAAGGCTCAGTCATCGTTTCGTCACTCATCACTACATAGTGTGCAGTGGTCTGATATCGCAATAGGAGGAAAATGTGTAACGTCAAACACACAAGCATCAGACATAAATAAGTCTAACCAATTGCAAAAGATGTGTGTAGGCTAAGAAACCACTTACGAACAACAGGAGACAATTTTAAGGTGTACGTAAGTCCGCCAGATCCTGAGAGTTGGTCGAGGATATTGCATTAAATCACTCATGATGGTGTGCATTAAGGTCACCAACAAATATTAATAACATTATCTCATCACGACATCACATGGACATCACACTACCAAGAAGACAGTCATCATCAACGTCTGGATTGCAATGTTAAGCAAAAGATGTAACAATTGACTAGTTCACCACAGCCCTTCACAATACACTCCTGGTGACATCTGGCAAAATGTGTCGGCTTTACTTACAGAAGTAATCCCTGAGTATGATTATGGTTCAGAGACACCCAGTGTGTAAGACACCGGCGTTATGATGGAGACCACTAATATTAGTAGAGACAACTTTAAACATTTCCTGTGCTAAAGTAGGGACCAGGACTGGGAGCGAACCAGCAACCTAAGGACAGGAAGCGAGTGCTACATCCAGCCGCCTCCCTCACCCAGACATCATCTGGTATTCTGCCTGAATATTTCTGTTTATATCTTCCTCTTCCTCTCTTACTTTCCGTTTTGCATATTTAGTTCCTCATTCCTCATTCCTCTCCTCTCATCAATTGCAGTAGAAACTTACTTTTCTTTCTCGCATTCCCTTCATACTATCTATACCCAGCTTGCTACTGTGGGGCAGGGTATTGTCTGTCTGTCTGTCTGTCTGTCTGTCTGTCTGTCACTAAGATATCTCGAAAATGGGATGAATGATTTTCTACTTTGTGCCAAATAGCAATTCGTCTTTGATTCTTTGCCCTAAAACATATTTTCTACAGCTTCGTTATTTCTGCGTTGTTTGGCTGACTGACCATGTTTAACACCCACAAAACACAGCTGACCACACAAATGTTTTCAAAACGATTACTCTAGTTTAAAGTTTTATATGATCACTAGTTGATGGACGACTGTGGACTTTCGAGAATGATTTATCTGCTACAGTCATTCATTTTTGTAGATCAACTTTACATTTACAATCTGTTGTTAGAGTACTCCTTAATAACATACATGTGTGTGTGTGTGTGTGTGTGTGGAGAGAGGGGGGGGGGGACGAAATGAATTGCATGTTCATAGGAGTACTGACGAGCATACATACTCTACAAACCATCTTTAAATTTCATCCTCCTCATATTATCGCCTTACAAGTACCTCTCGAACCATCATCTCACCTTCCCAAAATAAGGAAGTTAAAAACGATGCTGAGGGAATAAAAGACCACACATAGACATTATAGTGAGCTGTATTGTAGTATGGATGATTATTAGTAGACTTAGTAATATCAATCGTCCTCATCAAAAGTCACACAATTACGGGTACACTGGTATGTTTACCTTCTCTATTTCACTGCAAAAAACATTAAAATATATTTCTATTATTACCCTCCCTAATAATGTGGGGCAGGATATTGTTTTCGGTCCTGTTTGTTTGTATAGTCCCAAAATAGCTCGAGAACAGGTGTGTGGAGTTGCACAATGCCTATTAGGTTTGATCAGCGTGTTAAAAGTTTCACTTGATAAACCTTTGGTCAAATCGGGTCATGGTGTTGGGTCTTACAATGACAACTTACAGTACAGATTTTCCGGGGTTAAAGTAGACGATGAGACACTCCAGTTCGCGGGCAGGGTTTGTATTCTCTCGGATGTTTAATTATTATTATTATTATTATTATTGTTGTTGTTGTTGGGATATCCTGGACCGAGTTGACTTAGTGTATACCTGCATTGTCTATTACATGCTAATTAATGAAAACTTGCATCTCTCTGTCTATCTATCAATCTATGTCGTGGGTGTCAGGGGACGGGGTGCAGCCCCATTCACTATCTGGTGTCCCAGGAAATGGGAAGATCTCCACCGCTTTACTAATTTACCTTATCTTAGCCGGGGCATTTAATGACCTCGTTACTGGGTAATTGGTAGTTGGTTGCAAGGTCATGCCAGGTTGGTGATATTCTTGGTCTTAGGTCGATGCTTCGCTCAACTGGCCTCTCTCTCTCTCTCTCTCTCTCTCTCTCTCTCAAACATCATCAGGTGCGTATGGTGTCAAGTGGCAAGAAACTATTTCACTTTTCATTAATCAGTCATCAACAATCATTCTCTCTTATATCGAGTTAATTAAATCATTATAGGAGGTTGGTGCTAATGGTCTTTACATATAGGATGGCTAAAGACAGAACACGAGATACCTTTGAAGTTGTCGAAACACCATTCAAGGAGATATTACGTTCTTAAGTTATATTATTTACCCATTAGCGTCAGGACAGTATAGCGGGGCCGTCCAGGAGTTGGTCTTAGCAAGATTCTTTGTCAGAGGGAATTGTTTAAACTTAGTCCGTACACAGACTTTTAAAAGGGCAGGTGTTTAACTTAAAAAAGGGCACCCCCTTTGCTCCCCCCCCCCCAAGAAAAAATACAAATAAAGACCTACTTTTTGTTTATTAATAATATACACAACAGTAGAACAAGAGGTTAGGTAGAGCTTTCCATTAAAGTAAACTTGAAATAAAAAATGCACTTTGTTTGTCAACCAAAGCTGCTAATTAACATCTAGCCTACCTAGACTAGCATAGCAATCAAAACAAACGTTTTGTCACATAGCGGGAAAATAGCCACAGGCAGCTACAATGACTGTAGACCGAAAATTGGCAAGCTAGCATCACATCAGACAACAAGCGAGCATAGGATTTGCCAGCATACTAATCTTCATTCATATCTACCAAGTAGGACAACACATTAGTGACAATTGTACATGTCTACTTTCAACTAATTAACGTATACCTGACGTTTAATTTCACCAGAGCTCAACGCTGGGTCACTGTGCCGTTAGAATCCAGCAGGATATTTGGCGGCTTTTACTTATATATTTTTTAATCGGGTTTTGCTTCTCATTTCAATGGTGTTAATTATTTGTTTGTCAAATGTTTCGTTTTCGAGTTATAATTAATTTTGCGTGGGTTAGGCAGACCCTGCTGCCATATGGCATTACGAAAATTATGACCAAGTCCCAAGTTGCTGATCTGACTTTCTGCCGCATTCACACACAAATGGAGGGTTTCAATTGTTTTTCTTACTCTTGACAACACAACATACAGGTATATTGTTTCTCACTTTTTATCTTTTTTTTTCATTTTTGTATATTTTTACGGTGCTTTATTATAATTATTATTATTATTATTATTATTATTATTATTATTATTATTATTATTATTATTATTATTATTATTATTATTATTATTATTATTATTATTATTATTATTATTATTATTATTATTATTATTGTATTATTACATTTGCCCCCCCAGCCTGGGGGCCCCAGGCCCCGATGTGGGTCAGTGACCTGTGCCTGGGTGGGCCAATCCCAGCAAAAAAAAAAAAATGTCTTACGGTGTTCGTATATAAAATTGGCTATAACTCAGAAACAAGGCAAAGCACAGAAAATTAATAACATATCAGGAATCAATATAAAAAATGATCTCGAAAAATATGAGTAAAATTTGTAATGCACAGACTTTCATATGCTCGATAATTGTATACCTATTTAGCATTAGCTTGACATAACTCATGATTAGTAACAAATCTCCGGTTGGTTGACTAGGCTACTAACCTGCACCCATGTCACGGGTATGTTTGTTCTCTCGTCGTCGCTTTGAAACTCTTTGTCACTTGGAATGGTTTGATTGGCAGTGTACATCAGGAATGGTCGCCGGGGGCAGGGGCGTCACGCATCAGATATTGCTGGGCCTGGGGCGGAGGACAGAGATATACTTTTGGGTTAGTGGTAGAAAGTCAATAAGATCAGTGTTACAGCTTATGGAAAAGTAAGACAATGTGTAAATAGAAATTGCTAAGTTTTTGTAGAATAATTCTGTTAAATTATCTATAAGACTAATAAGGTAATGGGTATCAACAATCATAAGCTATGGATAAAATAACAGAGGGAGTCTACCTTTACTGCCAACACAGGTTATGTTTTCGTGGTAAGAAATTACTGTCGTTGTGATTATTACTGGTAACAGATCAGGTTTATGTGTAGCAGAATTAAGAGTTTTCAATGTCAATATTATTACTCGATATATACTATCCGAGCCAGTTAATGCATGAAAAGTTACCTGTCCGTTATACACCCGCCAAAAATATAAACTAAAAAAATAATAATCTCCTGTTTTGTATTACCTCCTCGACCTCATCTCCTCTCATCTCGCAGCAAAGATAAGCCGACAATAGCACCCACTGATTTTAATCAAGAAAAGTAAATACTAACTGCAGTCCCCTTCAGTGAGACCTAAATCACGTAAGGAAAGTGAACTCCATTCTCTCTCTTGGAAGCCTCACTTCAATGATGAAATATTTGTTTACCACTTGGGCGTATGTGATCGAACTCTGGGGAGGTTTATTGGTGGGGGATATATATACGTGTATCCTGTTGGTTGAGTCTGGTGGATGTGATTGGTTGCTTCTCTACAGTGTACAATGAATGGGGAAACCAAGGTTATTTAATGTCTCTCTCTCTCTCTCTCTCTCTCTCTCTCTCTCTCTCTCTCTCTCTCTCTTCGTAAATATTTGTCGTGTTAGGTTAAAATCCAAAAATGCTGATATTCTGGAACACAAAAGACTGATGTTTGATCGTATCGTGTATGTTAGAAGAGGTAGGCGATGAATATTGAATTAAGCAGATAGGTGGATTGGCAGATATATATGAGGTGAGAGAGAGAGAGAGACAGATACATGAAGAGAGGGAGAGAGTGATAGATAAAGAAAAGAGATACATAAACAAATAGACATGTAACTAAAACAAGTCCCAATAAAATGACATAAATAATTATTGATAGAACAAAAGACACATTGCAATATCATACAGTACCAAAAATATTGTACAAAACATCACTACATAGCACAATATGAATTTATTTAATATGTAATACAGCAGAATACACTACTAAGTATATTGAAGAATGTAGTAGAATTAAAATACAGTGTTATATATAATACAATACATTCCGGAAACTAGTATAAAATGGATTACAATTCAGTACAATACCATATAATACAATCTAATACAACAATTTGATAAAGTACTATAAGTTACAATACAATATAGTGACACACAATATCATACAATAGCATACATTACAATACTAAGCAAACTGTGGACGCTAAATACAACACCCCTAGCAGTTTGTTGTGGCTGGCGAGACATCAAGGCTTCACAAACAAGGCGGCTGGGAACATTGGATCCGATACCACACACTCTGATCCCCCACCTCGTCCCCTAACACCAACCCACACCTGAAATGCTGAAACCGTGAAAGTGAATAGCCTTCTAGTTACATGTTGAAGGCTATAACATTCTGAACTGAAGGTACGAAATAGTTTACCATACAGATATATGCGCCTAACAACCGCACGTGCATTCTTGATGACATAAAGATGAATGAACTTGTGATTAGTTAATGGTAGTTAGAGTAAGTAATATAAAACTAAGGAGGAATTTACTGTAGTATTATTTTCTGGTTTTTTTTTTTTTTTCGTGTACTATAAATACTGTCAATTATAAAGATCTCGTCAGTGCATTACTTAAGGATATATGCTTGTTCATTATCTAGAATACAGACATCAAACTATTTAATAACTGAAAAGTCATTATTAAACTTGTAATTTGTTATGAATTGGTTATTGTGTGAAGTAATTGGGAAATATTGTTTGGTATAGTGAAGTATAATGTTCATAGTTCCACCCAATACAGCTAGTATTACCAATTGATAATGAATTTTATCATTTATAAATTATTGATAATTTTAATATAATGTTTGATGACACCAGGAGCAGCTCTTCAAGCATGTGGTATTTAATATTTTTATAGGTGAAACAAAAGGAGACACAAATATAAGAAAAGATAACTGTTGAACAAAAGTGAGAGATGAAAATACAGAGAGAATTGTGATATTTATTATACGCGGGAGAAGTTTTGCTGTTTGCCGGGAGAACTGGAGAGAATGATAGCAGTTTTGACGAAGCCTATCAGAGAGAACGTTAAAGATAAATACCGGATAGAACAAAGAAATTATATCTGAAAATGGTAGACATATACACAGACAGACACTTAGATAGTCTCATTGTAATGTTACTGTGAATGAAGAATAACTAGAGAGTGAGAAAGAGTTCAAGTATTTAAGAGTAATTATTAACAAACACGAACATATGAAAGCTAGATAAAGCAATAAAGAAATACAAGGAAAGAGAAGCAATGGATGATTAAGTGTTCTAACTTATATAAATTAGACAAAACATTATGAAAATTCGGAAAACTTAATAAACAAAAATATGCAAGAAAGATGCGTTTGGGGTCGAAAAGTCTCTGGCGAGTTGAATGAGCATATTAGGTGGATGTCAGTTGAGAGATTGGCAAAAAAGAATTATGACAGTACGGTTGAAGCCACAGAGAGTCGGGGGAAAGAGACGGGCAGGCTATTTAGGTGAATTATGAGGGCAAGAGTCAGTGAGTCTCAGACAGTCCACCAAGAATGAGTGTGGATCGTGAATGAACAGAGAGATTTCGCTGTGTACGTCCCAGTGTGAATATGCTCGACTCTGAAGACTTAACTCTCTATCTTGAATTCTTGTGAAGTTCTGTGGTTCAATATGAAGATTATAGATTCATTTTGTAGATTGTGTTGCTAAGTTGAGGATACGATTGAGTGTGTGTGTGTGTGTGTGTGTGTGTGTGTGTGTGTGTATGTGTGTGTGTGTGTGTGTGTGTGTAGTTATTACTTCTCACCAGATGAGGTTTGTGAGGTAATGGAATGACCTTGTTTGTGTGTTTGTTTATGTATGTGTGTCTGTTTGTCTATGTACTGTACCTGTCTGTGTGACTGTGTACCTGTCTGTGTGTCTGTGTACCTGTCTGTGTGTCTGTGTACCTGTCTGTATGTCTGTCTGTGTGTCTGTGTACCTGTCTGTGTGTCTGTGTACCTGTCTGTGTGTCTGTGTACCTGTCTGTGTGACTGTGTACCTGTCTGTGTGTCTGTGTACCTGTCTGTGTGTCTGTGTACCTGTCTGCATGTCTGTCTATGTTTCCACACCATCCCTATAAATGTAATGAAGTATCTCAGCGACATCTACTGTACACCACTAAATCTTACCAAACATAATGAATGAACTATGTTGGGTATACAGTAAACACTAGTTTTTTGGAGGTCAAAGGTCAAAGGCCAAAGGTCATCGGAAGTTCAATAATATTTTTTTTTCGTGATGAATCTGAAACGAGGAGCTGTAGAAGAGCGGAAATTAAAGCACTAGATTCCTTGACCCAGCAAATAACATATTGACATGAATTACAAATAAAATATGCAATGAGAATTACCTGTGGAGACGCCTAAGTAAATACCATAAGCCTATGAAAAATTTCCTTTATAAGTAAGTTTAAGGTCTAGGTCTATAAAAAATTTACCTTTACATATAAGTTAAAAGTCAAAGTCATAGTAATCAACAACTGCTGGAAAAAAAATACTTGAAATTAGTTATGGAAAGTCTGTAGGACCCTTCATCGATTGAGAAAATAAAGATCATGAGCGAACAGTGAAATGGCTTCATAAGAGTGGTGTTTCCAGTGGCAATAGCGAGGCTGGAGTAATGTGTATTGCCTTGGGGTTTTTTTTTACCATTTGTCATAGCCAATTCCTGTTGCTTTCTTAACTTGTCTTGTGCCATTCTCTTGCATCGTTTTTCCTTTTGTCTTGAGGTTTCTGTTCGTCTTGTTCCGCCTCGCGTCAAAGAGGAAGAAGAATTAAGATAACACATATGAAATTATTGTGTACTTCCATGTATTGCCAATAGTAATACTGAAATTATTATTTTTTCTCTAATGGAGTCGCCTAAAACAAAAGTAAATGAGAAAAGTAAAAAATAAAAAATAAATCATTAGATATAATATACCATGTTTGTAAGCTTCTGAAAAATCATGAAACAAGTCATAGAAATTCTTTATAGGATCCCAGACCTGAGGGCTTATGGATACAGTATATAGTAATGAAGAATAAAAGATATTGGAATTTTATCCTCGTACGTCAATTTTTTCATCGTCATTTTCTTTAAACTATTAATATGCTTGACACATATTACATTAGAAAAATTATTCGTGTTTTTTTTCGCTTTTTTTATGAAATGTTACAAGAATATTGAAATCTTTTACCTATACCTTTATTTGTGCTTCAGGTCTTTTTGATAATTAGTGAAAATAGAACACTTGTTTAACATGTCATAATTCACTTTGGGTTAAATAACGTGTGTTTTTACCCTTGTCATAAAAAAACCTTTTAAACTGGTAACTGTCTCTTTACTGCTAAATTATCATGAGTCTAAGCACAACTACATAACACTGTCACCATCAACACACTTTCATTACTTAACACTGTCACCATCAACTCACCATTACTACATAACACTGTCACCATCAACACATAACACACCATCACTACATAACACTACATAATGAAATCTTCTAAATAAATCATCACCTGTAGAATTATTACCAAAGAGAGATGTACGAGTCTAAATTTATCTGCATTTTGTAGATTCTTGTACACAGAACTAGGAAAGGTACACTTCTATGGTACTACACCTTGTAATGTACCGCGTAACCCTGGGTGTCCGCCACGAAAATCAGGAGTTGTACACCAGACACAGGTTGTTGGATAGAGTATGTCTCCCCTGTTGTCTGGATATGTGTCATGTGTGTTAAAAATATTGTCAGGGAGCTATACTACAGATCAAGAGTCAAAAGATTATAATTTAGTTTAGTTTATCTTTCTCGTGGCGCTGTAACGTATAAATGGTTTCCAAAGTTAGTTATTCACTTCCAGTAAGATTTGGATTCCCGTTTTTTTTGGCGCGTCACGTTTAAAATCAGGTTACCGTATCAGCTAAACGAGTTAATACCTTATGTACATCATGAATCAAAAGTCTGGACTCAAAGGCAGATTATAATGTTTCGTTTTATTTCATCCAATGTTTAAATTGCGAGGTATTAAATGCCAAACACACGTCAATTCTGTAACACAAACTTGATTAAATGTTGGCTAAAAATTCCTGACTAGTTTTGAAACATGAATTCCGGAGTCAGACTACCATACTGACAACTCACAATCACGAAATATTATCCAGTTGACAGAAAACAGTCAGTGTTGCCGCAGCCAGACAGGATATGTTAACCAATATTAAATCACAATTTGTTACCGAAGTGATATATATATAAATATATATATAAATATATATATATATATATATATATATATATATATATATATATATATATATATATATATATATATATATATATATATATATATATATATATATATATATGATTTAATATGAAATTCGACCAGATGATGAACTAAAGACTAAGAGACAAACCACTTATACAGTATATGAAGCTTTGGCCGAATAGGGATAACTTTTTTTTACTATTGCTATAACTCGTTGGAAATTAAGTAATACATGATAAAATTTACTCTGTTTTCATTATACCCAATGCCTCATACCTCTTAGTAGACGCTCGTGCTGGTCTGTTGCGCACTGGACATTATTTCTTCCCGTTCCCGCGCCTCATTTCATTATTTATTTTGTCCCGTGACTGATATTTTTTTAATATCATGTGTCTGGTTGTCTCTTGATACAACATCTTGGATGAGATTAATCTTTGTTGAACCCTCAGGCCGGGTTAGTCATTTCTCGATGATTAATATTACAGTGCGTCTCCTCCCCAGTAATTTGAATTTATTTAAAAATCTCAAAACACATTTTCTTTTTTTTCTTTTTTTAGGCCATTTAAAAATCCGGGCCATGTAGTTGTACCTTAGGTGAGAAGTCTGGCTAATAACTCCCGAATTAATTTAAACCATTTTAGTTCATTTATTACTCACTCTGTAAGTTTGGGACATCGTTGTTCAGTTTTGGCTGTTAAGACCAATTTAGTGTACCAATCAGACGTTAATTTTCATTTCCAAGTCATCTTTTTTTTTCAGACGCCGAAAATTACTTTAATTAATTTTTTCTCTAAATTTCGTATTCGTTCAAACACAGAAGCTCCTCAATACACTGCTCAATAAGGTTTCCAATACATCTCATAAGTTATAAGAAAGCGTTGTAAGAAGTCCCCGGCTCTAAAGTTATATAGACTTCTGCTGATACTCATTGAAAGTTCGCATAAATTTAAAATAATTAATGAATAGAAGTGGAGAAAAAAAACACACTATTAGGTTTTTTACTCCGCATTAACTATTATTCTTAACTACTCAATTGATTAATATCGAAACAGATTCAGATAAACAACCCAAAGGAATTTTTAATCATGAGTGGAATTCTTTAAATAAAATTAAAAATCTCACCCCGTTATTTGGTCGTGGAAACGTGCTTGGCTGTTAGTCGTGGAAAAGTCATGGAGAGATTTGAAGTTGTGGAAGTGTATGAAACCTGAATGTAAAACCTAGCCAGGGACATTGTAATCACCAGCTGAAGTTTCCCCAAATTGATACTTGGAAAGACTGACTTTATGATGAACGAGTGAGCAGTGGGTCTGCCTGTTCCCTTCCACTTGCGTCTCTCTCTCTCTCTCTCTCTCTCTCTCTCTCTCTTGCCTATGATACGGGCGGAAAGAGGAAGTGAAAGATGGAATGAAAGAGAAGGAGGAAGGTGAAAGACAAAGGGGAGGGAGATGGAAGGAGAGGAGACGGGAGGGGAGGGATGAAAGTCAGTGAAGAGAAAAGAAAGAGATGCAGATGGAAACAGAAAGAAAGGTCGTGAAAGGAAAGACGATGGGAGAATAAGAGAGGCATGGAAATGGAGAAGAGCGAAAACAGGAAGAGAATGAGTTTAAAGGTTGATGGAAGGTGAAATAAAGAGATAAGAGAACCAGAGATCTATAAGAGAAAAGTGAGAGATAGTGAATGAGACGAATATAAGGAAAAACCCGAGATATGCAGGAAAAGAGAGAGAGAGAGAGAGAGAGAGAGAGAAAGAGAGAGAGAGAGAGAGAGAGAGAGAGAGAGAGAGAGAGAGAGAGAGAGAGAGAGAGAGAGAGTACGAAAGCCATGACAACCGTGGAAACCTTCTTGAATACGAAAGTTGCTCCCAAAATCTAGATAACCTACCTGGCCACAGCGGCTGGGCACGTCGTGACAATCAGGCTCGTTGGGGGTGAAGAAGTAACAATATGTTTCCTCAAATATCTGTGCTCGGTAACTTGACCTCTTTATACCAGACCACTTCGGTAAAATATTCTTTCGTCTCTGTCTAAAGGAGAATGAAACTATACCTACCCGTGTATGTTGCAGGATTTAGTGGTAGGGATCTAACCCGACTAACTCTCTGATGGATAACCTGAATGAGCCTTTGTCACGACATAGCTCTAAATATAACATTATGACTGATGATCTTAATCAATAACCCATCCAAAGATCTTTCGACAACTCACTGGACCTCTATTGACTAAAGAATCAAGTCGACTTCCCAACACACATCTTGGCATCATCCTTGGGTCGGTGACTGACCTACCGGAGCATCTCATCTCCTGCCGACCATCCAGAATTTGTGGCTTCCTCTGACCACTAAGCCGTCTTCACCATGAAGAGCTACAATGTTGATCAGTCAGACGACAGCATCCGAACAACCTGGTTATTAAATCACTTAGACTGGTTGGCGGTCTAAGCTGACTGGTGCTGCTTTCTGATAGAAGGCATTGATCACCAGGTAGAAGTCCTCACTGACAACATCTCGTCTACTGCATCAGCAAGTTCCTCACAGGCAGTTTAATACTAAGGATACTGACCAACCCTGATGTAGCTACCGATAATGTAAAGCTTTTGATGCCAAGTATAAGTCCTGGACCAGGTTTAAATCTCATCCAGAGTGCCATTTGAGGCTACACAAGTCTGTATGTTAACATATGGGACAAGGCCAACAGTCGGTCATACAACATTGTACTATACAATAATGGAATTAAGACACAAAATATAACTACACAGTACTCGAATTAATATTTAACTATTGTGTGTTCTCTTGTCAAGGAGTTACAGGGACGCCAGACCATCCCACCACAGGCTGAGAAGATTCGACCATTACAGCCAAGACCGGTGAAAAAGATAACCAATTAGCACAACAATTTTGCAGCACAACATAAGTGCCTAAGTTTAGTTAGTGGACCACAGTCATACCAAGACGGACGAGCATCAAGTTACTGAACATTATCGTCCACAAGCACACAGCGAGATGCATACTAACACTGTTGATTCCAAAAGAGCAACAGGTCCTGACAGCATAAGGAGTGAATCTTCTCAAGCAGTGTGATTATTCACTCATACTACTTTCCCAGACTCAGCACACACAGGGTAATGGTCAACACTGTGCAGAAGAAGAGGGATCGCTTCGAGGAGTGTAACTATATTTGTTATGTATCGACAGTTTGGGTTCACAAAAGGGTAGTGGTGGGATACAAACTCAACCTCCGCAGTTAATTCCTAAAAGGCCGCCATGATCACGTGATCCTAAAGAAGTCTACACGTTGAGAAGTCTTTACTGTTGTTAGCGTCTCACAGAGGAGAGTCCTGGGCGGTCCCTAACTGTGAACCAAGCATGTTAGTGATATACTGATGCCTGTAGTAAAGGAACTCTTCAGGAGTCGTCTATCAAGCACTGTGTTCTGGAGTAGACTTTAGTTAGTCTCCCTCGCCTCAGAGAAGAACATAAATGATGGTAATCACGAGGACACACGATACACCCAAACTTGGTCTAGTTTTGAACGGCGCTGAAATGGTAAAATCTATAGATATGTTGAATATTAAAATTGAGCACGAAATAACTAGAAACCCACATCAAGGAGCTAACGAGAAGGGCGCAGTGAAGCTAGCTGCTCTGAGACCGATCACACCACTTCCTGGGGCTAAAGGTTGCAAGAATCCCTACGAGGTGCTACTACTACAACCTGCCTATCTTGACTGACTTACCCTCCATTCTGCCGGTAACTCCTTAACAGCTTTGATGACAGAACTCACCGTCTGATCAACAACTGTGAACCAGTGAATCTCTCAGCTACACTGCCAGCTACCTTGTGACGGAAACAAGATGAACCTTCCAAGACACCCTATGGCTGTTACCACTCCGAGGCGAGGGAGTAGTAATACTTTATGGTAATACTTATGCCATAGTACACTTTAATGAGAGACAGGCAGAAAAACAGACAGACAGACAGAAAATGAGAGAGAAAGAATAAAAAAAGAAAGATTGATGAAAAAGGACAAAAACAAAGAGAGCGACAGATAAAAAAATCATTGAGTACTTAAGGAAGAAAACACATAGAAAAAATCAGCTCAGAGAGAGAGAGAGAGAGAGAGAGAGAGAGAGAGAGAGAGAGAGATTTAGAAAAGCGAGAAAAAAGTAGGAAAGGGAACATAAGAGAAAGCAGGAAATACGAACAGGTAGAGAAACATAAGGAAACAGAGAACATGTAATAAAGATACAAGAAAGGGAAGAGAGAGAAGTAAAACATACAATAAAGAGAACAAAAGACAAAAAAATATACAATAAAAGGAAATTGAAAAGAAAGTGAAGAGAAAGTAGACTTACAGATAAGAGAAGAGAAGCAGAAATAGATACTAGAGCGAGAAAGAAAAGGAAACGGGAAATATATAGAGGATATCACCACTGATTTGAGAAAAGTTTAAAAGACCAATTAAATATGGATCGTTCATGGACAATTGGTAATATTATCCCGCTGATTATCCCATGTGCAAACTTTCTTTTTGATCTGTAAAAACGCTTTCAGGTGACTACAGTGTGGCCCCATGTAGCGGGAACGCTTAGAGTACACTGTAGTTACCAGCATGAAGGAAGGGGTAGGAGTGTTTTACAAAGCATCCACAGATGACACAAATCCATACAAGGGGACAGAATTGCTTCCAAAAGTTCGTCAGGTTGTTTGATACAAAATAATATTCCATAGGGGCAAATAAAACCCATATATACAAGGGTAAACAAAAATGATGATTAATAAGGTGTTAAACTTTCGTCAAGATGCAAAGTTTCACCAAGTTCCTTAAGGAGGGATGTGCAAAAAGTTATTTCAGCTACAACAACGTTCATAAAGCCTTCGAACATTAAACCAACGAAGCTTACTAAGAGGCAAAAAACGCTTCACCAAGTTCTTCAGGTCGGCTGTGTAGGAGACAACGGACGTCCCTTATTACAACAACAACAACAGCAGGAGGGAGGGTATCCTCCTCCTGACGGGGGGATAATATGAATAAAACATACTGCAGCTGCCTCATGATAATCACGTCTGCGTACCAGTGTTCGCTGCGGCGGCAGATTCACTCCGGCAGACCGAGATAGACACAGGCAGGCAGACACAGGCAGGCAGGCAGACTGGGGGAAGACACCCAGGCACTCACAGGTAAATACAGACATGCAGAGAAACAGAGACGGATACCATCATTAAATATAATATGGAAATTTAGTCTTTTGCCAAATTCATGAGATCATCAGGGTTACTAGTATGTGTGTGTGTGTGTGTGTGTGTGTGTGTGTGTGTGTGCACTCTTTGCCTGAATGAATGAACGTGTGTAACCTTTTATTCTATATTATCAAATCTTACAGAAAGATATACACAGAACGGTCGTCTCTTTGATAACAGTACCGACAGATTCCTCCCCCTTCTCCCTCACAGCTGTTTTTAACTCTCGTCTGTTAGTGTGAGGGAGGATGAGGGCAGCCAACTGGAGTCTGGGCCCAGCTGTACCTTTCCAGAAGGTATTCAGATTTATTGCTCCTTCCTCCTCCTCTTCCTCATCCTCTCCAAACTTCAATGATTTCGTTTTGAGCCGACCTTTACAAGACGCGGGAAGATGGTAAGATGCAACCCGACAGAGAGAGAAGTATGAGAGATAGATAGATAGTTTGAGATATACTTTATATACTCGTATATATACATATATATATATATATATATATATATATCTTGATAAAATCACACGGGAAAAGGGAAACAACGGAGCACCTTAGCTTTCGTCTTTATTCAAGACATCTTCAGAGGCCTCTGAAGATGTTTTGAATAAAGACGAAAGCTAAGGTTTTATCTTATCCACGTTTTCATTGTGGATCTACATGATATATATATATATATATATATATATATATATATATATATATATATATATATATATATATATATATATATATATATATATATGTGTGTGTGTGTGTGTGTGTGTGTGTGTGTGTGTGTGTACAATGAGCGGGGAGATAGTGAGAGACAGAGACCGAGATAGGAATGGAAAAAAAACGATAGACAGATAGAGAAAGAAAAATAAATGGAAGACAGTCAGACCAATACAGCGAAAGAGATATCCATAGATTGAGAGAAAAATAGTGAAAGATAAGAGAAAGACAGACTTAGATAGACATTATGAGACGCAGACAAACTGAGGCAACAAGGCAGACCAGCAGGTTGATATATAAACAGAGAAAGAAAAACATGCAGGTAGTGATAATCGTCGATTAAGCTGTAAAAAGCACCTGATGTTTTTGCCAAATAGTGATAGTTCTTTGTTTATATTACTAAGACTTAGGTTACTCATGTGTGTGTGTGTGTGTGTGTGTGTGTAAGGGCATATATAAGAAAAAGAGAGAAAGAGAGAAGTAACACACAAAGCTAGAGAGAGAGAGAGAGGGAGGGAGTCATTGTGTGGTGGCATGGAGCTCCCGGTACACCACCTGAATAACAACATGTTGACAATTTCATTTTGACCTCAGAGTTATGAGTAACTGTGTGTGTCTCCATGAACGTGTTATGTGGTGTATACATAGCACACATACGTGCGTGCTATGTGTATATATATATATATATATATATATATATATATATATATATATATATATATATATATATATATATATATATATATATATATATATATATATATATATATATAGCGTGATAAGGTTTTGTTGTTATTGTTAAAACTTAATGGAAATTTACTGATTATAAAATAATCAAATTTTATCTTAGTACGTTCGGTAACGTTATGGTATGTTAGGTTAGGTTATGTTAGGTTAGGTTAGGTTATGTTAGGCTAGGTTAGGTTATTTCTATTGCTATCATTTAACTATCATGTTCATGAACTCCTGCCAGCAGTAACGACTACCCCTTAACGACTGATGTCCTTGAGCTACACACACAGCCTTTCATTACCAATCACTGGTAAGGTAAGAGGCTCACCGTCCAGTGCCACAACTCCCAGTTCGGCGGATGACACAGGTCTGCAAGATGCCAGAAAGACGAAGCTGCCATGTATTTCTGCCTGTGGATGTACACAGCAGACTGGTGGCTGCATCAACACGAAGAATTTATATAAGTTGTTTTGTTGTAAATTGTAAGTTCACAGGTGTAGGGTGACCAAACGTTAATTTCAAATGTGTTACGTTACAATACAGACATAGGGCTGAAGCGTGTGTGTGTGTGTGTGTGTGTGCGTGTGTGTGTACATTTCCACGCACATACATACACTAACACAGGAAGGGCGGGTAAAACGTTTTGCAATTCAGAGTACAGCAATATATAGCAGGGTTCTAACTCTTAGGTACCAAAGAATGCTTGGTGTATCTGTTTCACTTCATTTGATTAAAGTGATATAATTAATTTTTTTTCACAGTGAGGGTTTAAGGTATGTCGTCAGAGGACATTACAGACGGTCAAAATTGAACATCGGATGCTCCTTCCTGTCACCATAACACGATGGGCCAAGGAGTGCAGGAGGGAGAGCCATGAGGATGACTCCGGTCAGGACGACCTTCACGCACCACCGACAAGGCAAACTGTGGCCAGAGCCGAGAGCTTGATTATAGCAGACCGGTATACCAATGTCGATTAAATAAACACTGAAGTTGACATTCACAGAGACGTATGGTGACCACCATACATGAACATTTGGGGATGTCTAAAGTTACTGCAAGATAGTGTCCCCACAAACCTCAGTGTTTAGGATGGACACCAGGAGACGGCCTTAATGCAAGCTCCTTGACCTGTACAGCAACAACAAAAAATAAAACAAATCGTGCCCGTTTCCGTACTTTTCATTCTGGAACACAAGATGAAATGTTTAGAAAACGCGGGTTTGCCCACCCAACACATACCATGAGTGGCTCAGGTATTTTCTCATTCCCAGTTCCATCGGACCCCAGAGTGCACGAGAATTTTTTGTTGACTGTACATACTCACTCGAATATAATCCAGACATCCTCCAAAGCGCTGCGTGACGTCACGGTGCGAGGCGGGGCTTAGGTCTCAGAATTTGTTCATCATGTTCGTATTTTTTTTTTAAGTTATACTGTATATGTTACTAGAGCGTTTCACACGCTAATGTTGGCTTCCCCAAGTGCGAGAATTATCAGAGATTAACATAGAATAGTTATTATCCCCTAAAAAATCATATTATAAGTACGATTGATTAAATACAAAAGAACTGTAGCAATGTTTCTCGTGTCAGGCTGCCAACCAATCAGTGGCTTGCTACAAACTGACCCTAGGACTCAGTGGCAAGCTTCAATTGAACAGACTGTACATGGCTCGTACCCTCATTTACAGATTTTTTAACATATGTTCCACCTTGACAATGTATTAAAATATATCAAGGAAATACTCTACCAAAATGGTTTTCCCAAGAGATTTATTGATACTTATATCGACCCAAAGCAATATGCAACAGATATCGTCTCTCAAGATATCATCTACGTTCACATTCCGTACACAGGACACTTTAGTTTTTCCCTTAGGTCGACCTTAATTAATAACTTCATTGGAGAAATACACCCACAAATTTCACCTAAAACTCTGTTAAAAATACTTGAGAAGAAAAGATTTGATACCAACACACCTACAATTATCAGTAATTTATCAGACACATAGACACACATCCACCAGCACTTAAGTCGTCTGCTCGTACAGGTCAATTAATCACCCAACCACCTCACGCAGCTATCCGTAACCACGCCCACCAACATGACCTCAACAAGACCAGCAACGAGACAGACCAACTCATCATGGACGTTCTCTTTCAATATAAACTAAAACCTGCTATCAGTGACAATGTGCAACCTCAGTGAACAGTCATGGATCTAATTAAATTGATGATTAGTTCGGCTTTTAATCTAAAATTACTGATGTAGTCTGATAACCTTGTGTGGTGAAGGTTCATTCCAATGAATTCCAAATTCCTGCATCATTTTTACTTGTTTTCTGTTGTGCAATTTTTTCAAATGTTTGACATTCAGTTCTGAAATCAATCACCTACATGGAGACGGTTATGTAGGTAATACAAAATATAAATAAATGTCAACATTACTAACGTACAGTAACTAACCTAACTTACCAAATATTGTATAAAGTAATATCCTCTAAATCACTGTAAATTTAGCCAAGTTAAAAATAAAAAGTATATAGGCTACTGTACGTGTTAAAGTCAGTAGAACTAGATGGTATGATCAGTTTGTTGTAGCAGTTGCCTGTCATGCACTTACTATTTAGCACAGGGACTTCACGAAATTACTGAAATATTGTCATTATTTTCCCACGATCTTACTAAATGGCTTTTAACAATTTGTTGAGTCTACCATATAATTTATGACGTGCTTCCTAATACACGTATACATGAAACACCAAGTTGTTGACATAAGTGTGACTTGTTGTCTCCTCCTAGTGAGTTTACCTACAGTCTGTATAACACATTAGTACAACATTGATGTGACTCACAAGAGTATAAGGATAATGTTATATAGTTTGTTTATTAAGTTGGTTTGGTGGTGATCTGTGCTGGTAGTTGGACGTCTTCGAAGGCGTTGATTTGAATATATATATATATATATATATATATATATATATATATATATATATATATATATATATATATATATATATATATATATATATATATATATATATAGTTTTCTTTGATCACTTGTTTACGATATATGACTATTTAATATAACTGTATTTTATCTCATTTTGTGTTTTTTTTTAATTTATTCAGTTAATAAACTGTTAAACAAAATAAAAACACGATTCTCAAAGATTCTTCACAGTTGATGGACATGTTGAGACGCTGATGAGGACAGAGTTAGGGAGTGTTGTTTCAGAGGTTCATGACAATGTGTTCGTTTCGTTACAATTAACTCATTCATATGGGATTATGGTTTTTATTAATTTATGTTGATAAATAAAAAGTAATCATATGGGATCTAAATCAACGAATCGGGTATTTTATAAATACAAAGAGAAAAATACAATCGCAGTCTACTAACAGTAATGATATTGAAATTGAAATACTTTATTGACAATATCGCAGTAATGAGACAGGTTCATTTTGTCCTATGAAGCTCCGACACCTGCTCCGACAGTTTCGTGACCCGATACCGTCAGTTTAGTTGCCTCTGTTGCCGTGTAAAGAAGCGCTTAAGAAGAGAGGTTTATTGCTCATACTTTTTTAAGGTGTTGGAATAGTGTAGTTACGAGCCATGTTTCGAGCTTAAAGACCTTTGCTGTTGAAGCGCAGTAATAATATTATAACAACAACAAATGTCATAGTGAAGTGTTATAAAGTACCACAGTGAAGTGTTATAAAGTACCACAGTGAGGTGTTATAAAGTACCACATTGAGGTGTTATAAAGTACCACAGTGAAGTGTTATAAAGTACCACAGTGAAGTGTTATAAAGTACCACAGTGAAGTGTTATAAAGTACCACAGTGAAGTGTTATAAAGTACCACAGTGAAGTGTTATAAAGTACCACAGTGAGGTGTTATAAAGTACCACAGTGAGGTGTTATAAAGTACCACAGTGAAGTGTTATAAAGTACCACAGTGAAGTGTTATAAAGTACCACAGTGAAGTGTTATAAAGTACCACAGTGAAGTGTTATAAAGTACCACAGTGAAGTGTTATAAAGTACCACAGTGAGGTGTTATAAAGTGAAGTGTTATAAAGTACCACAGTGAAGTGTTATAAAGTACCACAGTGAAGTGTTATAAAGTACCACAGTGAAGTGTTATAAAGTACCACAGTGAAGTGTTATAAAGTACCACAGTGAAGTGTTATAAAGTACCACAGTGAGGTGTTATAAAGTACCACAGTGAAGTGTTATAAAGTGCCACAGTGAGGTGTTAACAAGTGTCATAGAGAAGTGTTATAAAGTGCCACAGTGAGGTGTTAACAAGTGTCATAGAGAAGTGTTATAAAGTACCACAGTGAAGTGTTATAAAGTACCACAGAGAAGTGTTATAAAGTGCCACAGTGAGGTGTTAACAAGTGTCATAGAGAAGTGTTATAAAGTGCCACAGTGAGGTGTTAACAAGTGTCATAGAGAAGTGTTATAAAGTACCACAGTGAAGTGTTATAAAGTACCACAGTGAAGTGTTATAAAGTACCACAGTGAAGTGTTATAAAGTGCCACAGTGAGGTGTTATAAAGTGCCACAGTGAAGTGTTATAAAGTGCCACAGTGAGGTGTCATCGTTGGTGAGGGAATATAACATCAAGAGGTAAGTGGCGGTCAACACGGGTTGTATTTGTTGAGGTTAATGTGTTAAATATGAGGATGTACAGTGAGGATGTAGGTGTTGTGGGTTGGTGTCAGGGTCTATCTGTTCCCCCAGTCCAAAATAGCCTCTTGACCACAGCGCATGCATCAGATTCGATATAAACATCCGCCCAAGGTGGAATCGATTTAAATGAACATGGAACTTCGTATTTTTTATATATATATATATATATATATATATATATATATATATATATATATATATATATATATATATATATATATATATATATATATATATATATACTTTAATCTATTACGTTTCCGCTGCAAATCAATAGGCCTATTTTTCGAGTATTTTAACCGATATTACCAACAATATTGGTTCTTCAAATTGGGCAGGGCTTTGAAGTAGAGGGCATTTGTGGGGTAGAAT
>NW_024736097.1:987500-1047500 GCF_018991925.1 Homarus americanus
GTCTGATTATTTGACCTTGATGATTCTGAACTATTAATTCTCCTTCACGACCCGAGGAGCATCACCAATAACCTTAAATTTAGTTTATATATAACTGTTCTTCAATAACTAAGATCATTAATCACGCACTTCAAGTAGGTCCAGACATAAGACATTAACCATGCACAATTAAGGAAGTTTATTCTCTCTATTAACTTCAGTCTCTAACACACACATGGAGAGATGGACAGGGGAACTAGACCAAGGTTCCCCGCTGGCTGGATTACGCTGAATAAACCCTTCAGCTTCAAAAATCCCCTGATAAACAGCATCCATTTTTTTCCATCTGTCCCAGGTCGAGGCTGAACGAAACTGTAGGGATAACCGCCCTTACTGTATTAATGATAATTTACGGTCACTGCAGATTTATGTGAATATATGATACATTTAACCTTGCAAGTCAACAATACTTTACAACACATATAAATTAGCTCTGCAATATATAGTTAATTTTATCTTGCCTCAGTATAACGACTGGATGTCTGTTACAACACAATCTTGTTCCACAAACAACAGAATGGTCTGAATTTTCAGTGGTCCATGAGCCAATTTATTTACTTGTATGTTTATTCAGCAGCCTTCGCTTCATCATCGTTTCCCGTAGTTTAGCAATTTAACAACGATATCTACGAATCAGGCACGAAAAACATGACTTGTGACCCCTGGAACGTCACAAAAAATGACATACCTGTCATTTTTTGTGACAATTTACGTGTGGCTCACGAGTATTATGTTGATGAGATTATCACATGGGCATTTCTGTATGGAAACGATTGAAGTCCATTAGTTGTAAAAAAAAAATCTTCAGAATATGATTAACTTGTGATCTAATAAGTCAATGTTGCGGAACGTTTATGGGAAGACAGGTTATTTAAAATCAACTTAAAGTAACTAATTTCGACCTTTAAACTGACGAAATGATACATGTTGGTCCCGCCTCAACCACACATGTGAGGCTCACACTTTTCTGCATTCACGATCACTTCCAACGTCAGACCAAATTATTTAACACCGATAAATATTTACCAGCCCTCTTTTGTTATCGTAGCACCCCAGTATTAGGGGCTTGTTTATCGCAGGTTTGTAATTTACACAGTTCACCGCAGAGTAACTACTACTACTACTACTTTTTTACGTTGCCTCCAGCCTCCCCCAATAGCCACACAACTACTGCTACTTCTATTATTACTACTACTACTACTACTACTCCTCTTATTACTACTACTATACTATTTTTACTACTATTACTTTTACTATTATTTTCACTATTAATCCGGCGATGCAGAGTAAACCATTAGTGATACATGGAGACTTTTGCATCACAATTGCCCTTGTGGTTTCACGTGATAGTAGACCTAGTACTGTAGAGCGTCAAGTTTGTTGCACCAACTTTTGTTCTTTTCCAACGTCTGTTTGTATTAACCTCTCAGCCGGAGATGGGGCAGGTGGAAGCCGTCCAGGTAAAGCTTCCCTTTTGCTGGAAGTTAATAGTTAAGTTAACACTTAGTGGAGGTTATGAGATCCCACTCTCCTTACTGAATACATCTTAACATAAAGTAATACCATCACACACGGTAAATTCAGTTACGACACTTATTGTACGATGAAGTATGGATACCCAGTCAAAGTTCTCTCTCTTTACGTCTTGAATTTAACCAACGGAAAATGTGGCCTTAGTGAACGTAAAGCCTAAAACCTGATGGTGGAAGTTCTGTCGGTGAGGTCTTTCAGGTTCTCAATATAATTCAAGAATAATAGTTAAAAAAAGACTCCTATTAACTTATATTTGTAAAAGCATAACTGTTCACTATATTTACTCTATATTAGGAAGTGTTTGAAGAATTTTTAAGTCTTATCATGACCTTGTAAAGACAACTGGTCAACGTTGTAGGTCGAAATTAATTCTTTAGACATTGGCCTATATCGGTAATGAATGAAAAACGTCTAATTTTCTCTGCACAATACTTACACCTCATGCGATATCTGATTACTTATACATATTATTAAATGGGACTAGGACTTTTTACTTGACCATGTATTCAGTGTTGCATGGTATAAGTTTAATTCTACGACAAATTATTTACAGTGGAATAGGTAGCCTTTATTAAGTGAGTGTGAATCATGGACTCTAGGTGGAAGAGGAAAGAGCAAATCAAAAGTGACAGAAATAACATGCTGAAGAGATATATACAATGTAAACAATACGAAACAAATTTTAGAATGAGACGACATGCAAGCAGAGAGAGGATCAGTATTTATTTACTCAGGTGGGATAGACATTGAGTGAGAACAGGAAGTGAAAAATTTAATAAAAAAAAAAGATTAATGGTTCAAAAAGGGACAGTGGGAGGAAAAGAGGAGCACCAAGAATGGGATGGAATGATAAGGGTGTGAAGGACGCGTACACAGGGAGGGAGGGATTGAACACCCAGGAAGTAAAGAGAGTGTTTGTTGTGTAAAGCGAGTCAGCGGCAGTGTTAAACCAGACGAGTATTTGGGGACTTGTTGTGGAAGGGGGCTACCACAGCTGAACACGTCTATTACAACACTAAGAATGATTGACTGACAAGTGAATGAAGGGACCAGTGTGTGTGTGTGTGTGTGTGTGTGTGTGTGTGTGTGTGTGTGTGTGTGCTCTAGATTCCAGCCACTCTACATTACAGAGAGAGAAGACTTAAAGAGAGTGTAAACAACATAGGGTGACCATTATAACAACACACTAAGGCTTCAACACCACTGTGCCTCTACACATACCAAATCCTACATCCTCCCAGCAAAAAGGATTTAACTGGGGATTTAAAATCTGGGAGTGTAATCCTCTGCTGACACGGGCCGGGTGAGGGAATTCCATTACCTCCAGCCCACAAACTGAGACAAATCTAGACCTTGTGTTTCAGAGGGGAGACAAAGAGAGAGAGAAAGAGAGACAAAGAGACAGTAAGAGAAGAGGAGATGCGTGTCTGAGAGAGAGACTAAGTTTACACACACAAGTGCGACCAATAAATATGATTTTTTTTTTTGGCTTCCCTGCGTTGAAATTCTCACAGCGTGCTCTTATTTGTTCACCAAATATACTCCGGCAGGCGACACGCGATGTAGTAAGAAAATTTTGCAGAAAAAGAAGTAACCAGAGAGAGAAAGGGAGAAAGGAAACGAGAGAGAGAGAGAATGTATGAGTACCTAAAGATTAGACGGAAAGCGAAAGAAAGAGAGAGCGAGAGGGAGAGATAAAAGAGACAAAAACATACCAAGAAAATGTTAAAAAGAAAAAGACTGAGTGGTAAAGACACACACACACACACACACAGTTCTACACTAAAAATTTGGCGACATCTCTGGTGATGATCCAGTGGTTGGTCAGCTGTCCTCTAACACTCACCGTCTTTCTTGCCCCCAGTGACTCACTTATCATCCGTGTGTTCCTCTCCCTTGGTAGTTATCGTCATATATCATTTCTCCTTCTTTTGCTGCTTTTTTTTTTTGCGTCCCCTTGTTGAAGAAGTTACATAAGGAAGTTAAGGATTCAGGTAATTGTAGAACCATGAATTTAACTTTGAGAGTTTGGCCTAGAGAAACTTGTGCACTTAGTTGAGTAGAGATTAAGAGAGAGAGAGAGAGAGAGAGAGAGAGAGAGAGAGAGAGAGAGAGAGAGAGAGAGAGAGAGAGATGATCCAAGTATTCTGCCACGTGCTTGGCAGTTTCGATCAGCTGCCAGTGTGCAAAATACTATAGACGAAGGAAGGGGAGACTCCTCAACACTGTCAGTCGTCCCACACTTTCCTGCAACATTGTGACGAGGATATAATTGATATTTTAAGAGAAAGCTGTATGTTAAAAATAAATATATTAACAATAACCCATTCGTAACACATACACGAATTTCATTATAGATACCTCACACACACACACACACACACACACACACACATGCTGGTGTTGGTAGCTTTCAGCAACATGATGCAAATTCTTTATCACACCCAGAATTGTATTTACATATGAGCTTCACCGGTGATCTATTTACTTTATACTATGTCAAATAAAATTATGTTTGTATATTAGTTCCAACGAGGCTACATCTCCGCCCTACCCAAAAATACAAAAAAAAATGTATTCGCAAGTGAACTTCAGTCAGAATATAATTTTAACTTAGCAGATCAAGTCATGAAATTTTCCCCAATATTCATTGTTTTTCTAAGACATTCTTGAGGCTTTTATGTTTATCTTTGATGTTGATAGTGTGGATGACGTGGCATTTTGCTTCACCATGACATCCATTACAAGGGGCACCCAGGGGCACGTTCCCCCCACCCAACCATTTGTTCTGCCTCCTTTTTGATACGCACATAAAACCTTCTCAAGTTAAGAGATGTTTCCGAAGACACAACCTGTGATAGATTGTGGACATGCTGCGTTTTCCTTCCCCACCTTAATAGATTTCTACCAACACCCACAAAAAAAAAAAAAGTTTCGCGACCCTTACTGTACTTTACCTTCTGGAACACAAGATGAAGTGTTTTAATAAATACTCTGGGTATTATGGTGTGTTGCTCTCCTCACCATATACTGCCTTGTGTTAGAGAGACGAGTCATATATTGTTTACACCTTTATTGTGGACAGTGATGGGGGCACCTCACGTCTCCTCAAGGATATTTCCTCTCTGTGTCTGCTTTCCGTTTCGTCTGGGTGATTGATGGCGAATGAATTAATTACAACACATGCCACTTCGGTTTGGATGGCGTAATACAAGAAAAGAAAGAATCCACATCGATAAAAGAAATCTCTTTTTTTTTTTCAACATATTCTTTTTGCTAATAATTTGTTAAGTATTACTGTATTATCTGTAACTCTGTATCGAATAACATAACTAAAGCTATATTTTATAACTGCTGCTGCTTCTTATAGTTTTATCTCTATTGTGCGAAAGTTATTCATAAATATAAAATAATTGCAGCTCTAATGTTTTTTCTCGTCTTAGATATTAGAAATATTTCCCATAACAAATAGTAATAAAAGCCACAGCGGAGAGGGTAGAGAAAGGCGCTTAGCTTGAATTAAAACAGTATCCCTCGTAAACATTTTTTTTTAATTTTCTAAGAGGAAAGTCTAGTACAGTTGACAGGAAGAACTTAACGCTGACGAAATGTGAAATAAAGAAAAGCTCTCACTGTGTGTACGACCTCTCACCAATTCTTCCTTTATGATTTAATTAGAACAAATTATTAAATGTTATTGAATAGATTAATCGATGTTTTCTTAGGAATTAAAAAAATTAATATAACAAACAAACCAAGATCCGGGAGACTTTACTCACTCATAAAGTATTATTCACTTATTTCCCCGAACAATTTATACGTGTCTCTGGGATGTGAATGAATATGTTAATCAGAATTTCAACAATACACAAATGTAACACAATGTAGAGAAGTGATGCAGCTGTAGTGTTGTACTGTACAGCTGGACGATCACAGGGTGTTGTCGGCCTCCTTGGTGCAGAGAGAGGAGGAGGAGGAGAAGAAAGATAATGTATTGGTCATTAACGAGGTATTGGTGGGTGGCGGTGATTTACGTGAGAGGCTCGCCCAAAAAACCTTACATTGCCTCTCCACACAAAAAATCCTTAAGCTAATGACCAAACTTTTACACCAGATGATATACTTAAAATAAAATATATACTAAAATAACAAAAGCAATATTGCCTTGTAAATTTAAGACAGCTAATTATGAAAATAAACATAATAATAGTAATGATGATGATGATGATGATGATGATAGCAGACTTGGCTATTTGTCCGGAACGCGTTCTTATCGGTCACTGCCCGGCATTCATTCAGATTGGTCAATACAGATGACGTCATTATCCGGCATTCGTTCTGATTGGTCGAGTTAGATGATATCATTCCATCTGGGATATTTCCAAGTTATCAGATACTGCTAGATAAAGTAATTCATAGTTCATAAAATTAACCTAACATAACCTAACCTAACTGTAGTGGCCGTGATATAGTGAGGAACACCGAGAGGAACACACACACACTCGCACATTGGTACACAAAATAACACAAGAAAAGTGAATGAGTTAAAATTACTGACTTATCCTAGACACAGTCACAGGTCGGTGTGTCTGGCCAGCTTAGTGCCACCGGGAACATTAAAGACGGGAATTTTATGTGTATTGTATTAATGCACACCGTGATAGTTCATCGTATAGCAGCGGAGGACGGAGTAACGCATAGGAGTGAAGTTTTTCGTGAGCAAACAGTCGTCATTTTGCATTAGCTTGAGTCAAACAAGTCAACAGCTGTAGCTACTAGGGAGATTCATCGAGCGAACCTTTGAGACACAGGCAGATGGCTCGCTGGGCACGATACACCCTCCAGCACCACTACATCTTCCCTGCTGTCTCTAGATGTAGCAGTGTCCTTCCATCCATCTACCGTGTAACTGACCCAAGTATATGACAAGGTGGCTATCAATATATATACACACTAGCACACTGAGACTTCACTCAGGTATATACTGAACAACATTGATTGTCACAGTTTGCCCTCACTGACTTAGGTAACCATCTCCCACATTCCACATAACTCGGTGGAGCAACAATCTATCCTGTCTACCTATAGCTCAAGACTGTTCCATTGGTGTAAAGTCCCACCATCTATTCATCTGTGCCCAGGAGCTTAACCCAGGCTATAAAGCTACTTTAGGTTACCATCTCCAGCTTTATTGTGTCATAGTTCTGTCTCCTTTCAATCTATATGATAAGTAGGGGAAGGGCTCTCTCTCTCTCTCTCTCTCTCTCTCTCTCTCTCTCTCTCCATATTCCCCGGGTCAAATGGAAGCAGTACTGGAAGGCTCTGACCAATTCATCATTCGGAAATACACGATGAATATAATTTTCCCATAGAATAATATTTTTGAATATGATTCCTATCAACTTAATTTAAACATTCAACAAGTACCTCACACAACACCTTTAAGATGCAACACTTAAGTAATACATAAAATTCGTGTATTTCGGTATCAACTAATAATTCCTGACCAAGTGGATATTTGAGTTTTGTCCCATAGTCATCCGGTGAAAGGTAGCGCAAAAACCAAAACCAAAATAAAGCAGAGGTCACATAAGGTGTTTAGCAGACTCCAGTGGTCAGGAAATTACGTCTTTCCCCTTTATTTCACCTGCCAGGCAACAGCTAACTCGCCAATGTCCAGACAGACTTTTAAAACCTTTTGTAACTGTAGCGGGGTACGAACTTCGGTTACATAAGATCTCTAATGGATCACCACGAACCACCCCTGGTCCTACGTGGCGGGAAATGCGTTGACTAACTTAAAAAAAAGATATTGTATCCTGCCCTAAGCGTCGCCGGTTCGCTTCCATGGCACCCCTTCTGTATGTGGGTGAAGCGGGTGGAGTGTAGTGATGGCCACGCTACCTCCTTGTATACCGTAGGCTTAGTGTGCTGTATCTATACCGCCCCTAACGAGCCATCAGGCCTATGGGACCGCATTTCTCTTCACTTGATTAAATAAGATTCTGTCAGATATATTTATTTAATAATAAGACTCGTAAGATTCATTAGGTAACGTGCCGTAATCTACACAGTGAAATATTCGCTGCATTGAAATTTCACATTTATATTCAATTTAAGATTTATGCGGTCAGGATTAGATACACTGCCATATAAGAGTATGTATGAGGAGACTCGACGATTGTCTCAGATAGTGTTGAATTACTGTATCTGTTGTTGAAGATTTATTTTATTATTTTCAAAAGATATTTACTACGAAAAATTCCCTCTGATGAAATTGAAACTGTTAAAACTCGATAGATATTAGTAAATTAATATTTTATTTTAAATATGAAAAATTCGTTTCTACTGTATATCATCTATTGACAACAAAACCAATTACTCACTCATCTAATCAAGAAAATTCACTCCCAGGTCAACTATTGTTAAAATGATATATGAAAGATTCAATCATATAACTAGTAAAACAGTGTACCAACATCATATATCAGTAAAAATATCAATCATCTCATCATATTTACAAAGAGAGGAATTTTCGACGTCATTTAATCACTGTAAGAAAAAGTATTGTTCATTCTAACTCCATCTATTTATAAACAAAAGAGCCGCCAGGTTGTGAAAAGTCACGGGGTTATCGACAAGAAGGTGACCTCTGAGCATGACGTCACCAGTGGGCAGAAGCTATTGAGAAAATTTATGATCTTATTGTCCCAAAACTCCGCCTATTGATGACGTAACCTCTAAACATCAATGATCATCGTCAAAAGTTTCCAGTTAAAGTACATATGACAATATTTTCACCAATTTTTTTTCCACTGATATGGTTTTCTATGAATACTTCTAGAACATCCTTTGTCAAGAGCCCCAGGATGTATTCAGTGTGTGTGTGTGTGTGTGTGTGCGCTCCTAATACATTTTAGTTTTGAAGATAGAGTTGAAATCTGGTAGGGAGGTGCGGGTGGCCTAGCCCTAGAAGATGGTCATGCACTATCTCCTGTCTCCCCAGCCAGGCGAAGTAGGATAACCCAGCTAGTTATTATTATTATTATTAGTAGTAGTAGTAGTAGTAGTAATAGTAGTAGTAGTAGTGGTGGTAGTATATTTCTTATCATTAATATTGCTGAAGTTGTTTCTGATTCTTGTTCCTATATTTTTTTTCATAATTATTAATAATAAAAAATCATACGTTAAAACTCTCACGCTAATTTCGTTCTTCAGAATTAAAACCAAAAGTTCTCTGTGCACGCTGGGGGTAAAATGCACTTAGTCGGTACTTTAAAAAGTGTTGTTCTAATTATCATGAGTAACTCTTAAAAGGGCATTTTTCTTTGATGAGTTTAAAGGAAAATAATTTTATCCCCTTCCTTACCCCCCTCCTACCACACCCTCCTCCCCCACCCTCACCCTCATCCTCCCCCTTCACCCTTCCCTTCCTAACTCGTCCTCCCCTCCCCTTTTACCTCACCCTCCCTGCACCCTGCTACTTCCTCGCCCTTCCCTCCCTTCCCCGACTGCTGTACCCACGCAGTCGCGAATAAGTCACCCTCTATATACAGAACTAAACAAACAATATATTTAAAATATTCTGTAACATTCAATGTCCTAATATCCTGACCATTAGGGACTTATACACGCCCTTTGTGACCTCTACTCTGTAATCCCTTTTCCCCACAGGATGAGTATGGGGTGCACAATAAACTAACCGTTGTAAGAGGCAAAAAATAAAAATACCAATTAATCTCTCTCCTCTTCCACCTCATCTTCCCTTTCCACCTCCCACTAAATCCCCCAAGCCCTTACTTTCCCTTCTCCCCCTCACCCTCTTTTCTCCCTTCCTCTACTCCCCCTCACCCTCCATCCTCCCTCCTACATTGCCCACTCCATCCGCTTGAGCATTGCCTGAAAAAGATGGATTGGCAGAGGGAGAGAGAGGGGGAGAGAGGGAGGGGAGGGAGGGAGAGAGGGAGGGGAAGGAGAGAGGGAGGGAGGGAGAGAGGGAAGGGAGGAAGAGAGGGGGGAGGGGGGAGAGAGTAGAAAAAATATACAACAGATAGAAGAGGAGGATTGAAAGAGAGGGATGAAGAAATTGATTGAATGGTGGAGTGGGATTGAAGATAGATGATTTTGAATATGAAGAAGAGAGATAAGAAAGAGATGTATAAAAGAAGGAAGAGAGGATGGGTATGAGTGATGGAGGAGCAGGAAGAGAAGGAAGAGAAGTTTAGATCTTGCTCATTCTGTCTCCCTGACTTTTGGGTTCGAGAGAGAGAGAGAGAGAGAGAGAGATACGGAGGAACGTATGCAAGGACAAAAGAAATAGAAGGAGGGAGAAAGAGAGAGAATTAGAAAGAGGGAGGGAGAGAGTTGGAGGGAGGAAGTGAGAAAGGGACGGAGGATAGGGAGAAATGAGGCTAAAAATGGATGGAGGAAGTGAGGCAGGGGAAATTTATAAGGAGTGAAAGGGAGTGAATGGGAGGGAGGGAGGAAGGGAGGGAGGGAGGGAGGAAGGAAGGGAGGGATTAAAGGAGAAAAGATTGGCATAAAGGAAGTAAGAAAAAGTGAAGGAGGAAATTAGGAAGAAAGGGAGTGAAAGAGACACGGAAGGGAGGGAGGAGGAATGGGGAGAGAGAGAGAGAGAGAGAGAGAGAGAGACGGGAAAAAAAGGAGGAAATGAGGGAAAACAAAGAATAAAGGAGAGGGAAACAGGAGAAGGGGAGGGAGAAAAAGAAGGGGAAAAGGTAGAAAAAAGAGAGAAAGAGAAAAAAATGAGAAGAAAGGAGGAAGGATGGATAGCTGGAGAAAAGAGATAGGTGGAGGGAGAGCAAGGAGTAAACGAGAGGGAAAGAGGGAGAGAGAGAGAAGGAGGGAGGGAAGCACCGGGCCACATAGCCAAGCCGACTTACCAATCATACAGACAGCTATAATAATATTTCTAGTGGTCCCCGCATGCTGCTGAATAATGCATCATCATAGCCAGAGAGAGAGAGAGAGAGAGAGAGATTCTTAAAGTGACAGAGAGAGAGACAGACAGACAGATAGAGAATCTTAAAGCGAGAGAGATAGACAGAGAGAGAGAGAGAGAGAGTTCACTAAACTTTGTCCGACAGAGAAGTTCATTAGTCGACATTCCTTGATGGTTGAATCTTTTCCCTAACAACTGAATTTCCACTTAGTAACTGAATCTCTCCTTAATAACTGAATCTCCCCTTAATAACTGAATCTCCCCTTAATAACTGAATCTTCCCCCTAATGGCTGAATCTCTCCCTAAATAACTGAATCTTTCCCCTAATGTCTGAATCTTCCCTTTAACAACTGAATCTTCCCCTAATAACTGAATCTTTCCCCCTAATGGCTGAATCTATCTCCTGGAGGACCGTGTAAGCTGAGTCTAGGCTGTGACATATAAAGAAGGAGGGTGGGAGGGGAGGTGGGAGGGTGGTATGTCCTGGCGATTGAAAATGTTAGAGTGACACGAAGGAACAACAAAAAGAGTGTCATTATTTTTGTGTCAACGTTGAGGGAGAGAAAAATGCTTAATGAAGTGCAGGTGATCGACGTGGTTGTGAGAGAGAGAGAGAGAGAGAGAGAGAGAGAGAGAGAGAGAGAGAGAGAGAGAGAGAGAGAGAGAGAGAGAGAGAGAGAGAGAGAACGAAGGTTTAAGTGTGTGAGGAAGAGAAGGACAGGAAGGAATGAGGGAGGGAGTAAAGGATGTATTAGGTGGGTGAGGAAGAGAGGAATTAGATGAGTGGAGAAAGAAAGGAAGGAAGGAAGGAGACAGAAAGAGGAGAGAACTGAGGGAAGGAAGAAAGCTTAGGTGGGTCACTGGATCAGGAAGGGAAGGAAAAGAAGGGATACAATAGGGAAGAAATTGGAGGGTAAAGAGACTAAGAAAGGGTAGAGGAAGAAGGAAGATGGAGGTAGAAAGAAAGGGATGGGAAATAAAAGAGGAAGAGGATAAAGGAACAGTGGGATTATTTCATCATAAGTGGATCTGGAGGGAAAGAAGGAGGAGGAAGTGATTATAAAAGAGAGAGAGAGAGAGAGAGAGAGAGAGAGAGAGAGAGAGAGAGAGAGAGAAGGCTGTCTCTTCATAGGGGAGGGATAAGTAAATGAGAAGTGCAAAAGAAGGAGTAGATGTAGAGCGTGGAGGAGGAGGATGTGGGTGTGGAGCATGGAGGAGGAGCATGTGGGTGTAGAGCAAGGAGGAGGGAGACAAGGAGCGGCCGTTGTATCATAAGAAAGAGTAGGGAGAGAAGGAGGGAATGAAGAAGGGAAGAAGGTTAGGGAGGGAAGGTGGAACTGAAGGAGGGACTGAAGGAGGGACTGAAGGATGGGGCCCTCTAATAAAATGAGAAATGATTGTTCGAGGTGGCGCAAGGAGGGACGGAGAGAGGTGGAGGGGCGAGGATTAGAGGGGGGAGAGGAGGAGGAGAGTGTCGAGAGGGGGGACACAGAAATATCCTACGTAACACACAATAAACAAATGCTTTACTGTACCTAACATCAGTTCCTTGGGACTACGATGACTCTTTAGGATAAATACACAGTGAGTGGATCTGTATTGTCTATTTCACGTCTTAGATACATCGTTTGATTCCCATGTGTGTGTGTGTGTGTGTGTGTGTGTGTGTGGTGTGTGCATTACACTTTGGTAATGGTGCTCTCACCTATATACAGAGATCGATGGCGTAAGTCTATACTGTACAGTTGTGCACAAGATTAAAGGAACATACACACACCTACCTTTCCCTCTCACGTACACACCCACCTTTTCTCTCCCTCTCACCCTTCTCTTACCCCCTCTCCTCCTCTCCCCTTCTATCCATCCACTACCATATTTATCTTCATTCTGACTATTAATTCACACCTCGTCTCAACTAACACTCTATAACTGGTAACAATTCATCTCTACAACTGTCCTCCGCCTCCCCCATCACAGCAACCTGATATATAAACATAGTAACCTCGAGCTCCACTTTAACAATGTTCTCATATTTTCAGTATCTGTTTCAAATGTAACCCTTTCTTATTGTGCCTTTCAACCACTTACATACATCTCTTTCTTATTGTCAGTGCCTTTAACCACTTACATACATCTCTTTCTTATTGTCAGTGCCCCTTTAACCACTTACATACATCTCTTTCTTATTGTCAGTGCCTCTTTAACCACTTACATACATCTCTTTCTTATTGTCAGTGCCCCTTTAACCACTTACATACATCTCTTTCTTATTGTCAGTGCCCCTTTAACCACTTAAATGCCACATTTTTTTTTTTTTTTTCAGTTTCTCTTTAACTTCTTGAATTCAAACTCTTTCTTGTAGATAGCTTCTCCTTGAATGCAAACTTTATATTGTGGTTATCCCAAAACGGAAGCAGTTAGAGACCTTAAACTCTACACACATACAGTACATATTACATGGGAGGAGGTTACCCGTGTCAGAGAGGACAGACTGTGGCAGTCAAGGTTATACAGTATACACCTAACCCGATCGACGCCGGGTAATTTTTGCAAGTAGATTAATAAATCTCTTTATCGTGCAATATTAAGCTTCTTGAAACGTGTTAACCATAAATATCAGGCATAATACACCTAATTTCTTACACTATTAACCTTAATGTACTTCATCTCTTGCCAAATTAATACTGATAGGCCTTATATCTCCTCCCGGCTTAGCCAGGGGGCGTAACTTCATGTTGGTAAGCTCCATGAGGCTCGTTAAGCATCATACATCAACCTCGAAAGTTTCATACATGGACCAAGGTGAGTAAGCCAGACAATACTCGTATAAGCAATATAACTCAGCCTCGAAAGCTTCATATATGGACGATGATGGACCAGCTTCATGAGACTCCTATAAGCATCATAAAGCTAACTTTAAAAGTTTGATACTGGAACACCGGTGGGCCACCTTTGTGAGGCTTCGCTTACCAGGCACACATCGGTCATCACAAACTCATTAGCGCCGCGAACAGCCAATTCCTTACCGCCATCCCTGGACCAGATAGACGATAATCAGCTGGTGGTCTCCTTCTCTTTCACCAATGATCTCTTTCTCACACACGCACACAAAAAAGAGAGAGAGAGAAAGAGAGAAACGAAGCTGATTTGATCGTTGTCTCGGGGGAAATCGTCTCAAGACATAATTCCCTTTTGTTTTGCGGGTTTGGTATTTTGGGGTAGTTTGATATCTCTCTCTCTCTCTCTGTCACAATCGTGTGGTAGGCATCTGGTGCGAACATTTTTCCCGTGAAGATAAAAAAAAATGAATGAATATTTCAGAGAGGGAGGGCGAAAGGATGGGAGGGAAGGATGGAGAGAGGAAGGGAAGGATGGAGAGAGGGAGGGAAGGAGGTAGGGAGGATAGACAGAGGGATGGATAGAGGTAGGTAGGAAAGGAGAGATGAAATGAAGGAAAGAGGGATAAGCGGAGGGACGAAAGGTTGGTTAGGGGGAAGGAGGGAGCTGGTTGGGAGGGGGTTAGGGAAAGGGGAAAGAATGATGGAGAAACGGAGGAAAGGAAAATGCCCATTACAGGTATTTTCAGGACCGAAAAAATCGCGACCTCGGTTTGATTGGTGTTTTGTGTTCTTCTGGACGTACTTAATTACGGTAGTTAATTACAGTACTTAATTACAGTAGTTAATTCCATCAAATTTCATAGTCTGAGAGAAAAGTCATATTTGAGTGAAAATGCCTGTAGAGAGGAGGAAGGAAAGGATGGCGAGGGAGGGAGTGAAGGATGGGAGGTAGGGAGGGAGTGAAGGATGGGAGGGAGGTAGGGGGAGGAAGGATGGGAGGTAGGGAGGGAGTGAAGGATGGGAGGGAGGTAGGTAGGGAGTGATGGATGGGAGGTAGGTAGGTAGGGAGGGAAGGAAGGACGGGAGGGAGGTAGTTTGGGAGATAGGAGGATAGGTAGGTAGGTAAGGGGGAGATAGGATGATAGGTAGAGAGGGAGGGAGATAGGATGGTAGGTAGGTAGGGAGGGAGATAGGGAGGAAAGGGAGATAGGGAGGGAAGCGAGGGATAGAGGCATGAATCCACTGTGGTAAAGCTCAACCATTTCTTTATTTCTCTCCATTCCTTTTTTTTTTTTTTGCTTCCCACGTCAGTTTGCCTTTTTTCTTTTTTTCTTTTTTTTTCTTCTTCGTTGAATGCACATCTATAAAAATCATTCTTCTCGGCTTTTCGCCTCTGGATTGTGATGTTTTTCTTTTATTTATTTATTTATTTTATTTTTTTTATTTTTTTTATTTTTTTAACGAAAGCTCAGATGTGAAACCGCGCTATTTTCTTTCTTGTTGTCTTAATCTATATTTTTGGGGGTTATCCAACACCCAGTAATTGCTCTTATTATTTTTTTAGGATTTAAATGTGATTGTTTTAAGTCTGATGAAGGATGTTTATTATTATTAGTAGTAGTAGTAGTATTAACTATCTCAATAACATAAGAAAAAACACACTATAATGGCAGTACAGATTTGAATACTATATATAGACGTTCAAATACCAATTCCCTTTACAATAACACGACCACTAAAAGTTTCAGGGAAATTTTACACTCTGAGTATACAATACTGTCCCTCTCTAACTAAAAAAAATTCCTCGTGACAATTTTTTGCTCTCTTGTTTTTCCAGCGATTTATTTATTCTCAACTAAAAGAACAGCCTGTGATAGCAGTCTTTTTTTTTTATTCTTTTGTAAGTTGTCAGCTGATTTGTTTTTGTTTGTTTGTTATTTGTTATTTTGTTTTATTGTTTTTTGCTGGAAATGTCACCGTAAAATTAAATCATTATCTTATTCATCTTTCCGGGTGAGGTTATTATTGTTGTTTTTTTTTCTTTTTTTTATAAATCAGATTATAACCTATTACTTTTTCCAGGTTAGGTTAGGTTATATTAGCTATTCGACAGGATAGAAGGATAGAACTAGACCAGGATAGGTTAGGTTAGGTTAGTGACTCAACAGGATAAAACTAGACTAGGATAGAATTAGAAACCAGGATAGAACAGTTAAATTATAGTGAAACAAAAATCGTTATATAGGAGGAAATAAGTCAGATTAGGTTAGGTCAGGTTAGGTTAGATTAGGTTAGGTCAGGTTAGGTTAGGTTAGGTTAAGTCAGGTTAGGTTAGATTAGGTTAGGTCGGGTTAGGTTAGGTTAGGTTAGGTTACTGAAATTATTGAAGATGGGAAGGTAGAAAAACATGACTAAAATTGCTCCCCTTTAGTTTCTGGCATCAGGTGTTTTTGAGCGAATTGTAGTGTAAAAAAAAAGAAATATTTCTCTTTATTTCGTTTTCAATAGCTGTTTGTGTAAGATTGTTAGTCATCTTTATGTCCACAATTCTGTAAGTATTTAGGGAGTGTTTTGCATTTGTATTTTTCAGCAGAGTTAGTCA
Source organism: Homarus americanus (assembly GCF_018991925.1). Lineage (NCBI taxonomy): Eukaryota > Metazoa > Arthropoda > Malacostraca > Decapoda > Nephropidae > Homarus > Homarus americanus. The sequence goes on from NW_024736097.1 coordinate 1,003,478, forward strand.
GTTCTATGAATGTATTTCCTGTATTATTAGCTGTATCTGTAACTGTACTTGTATCTCTACCTCTATCTGTATTTCAAGCTGACCTATACCTATACTTGTATGTATGTACAGTAGCTAAAACAACTATCTGTGCAGGTAGGGGTAGATATGCTCCGAAATTTTACGTGTGACTAGTGACAGCCCTCATTTACCAAAATTTATCGTCCATGGCCTCATATTGTTTCCCACAAAGTATGCACAGATAGTTGTTTTAGCTACTACGTACCTATGGCTGTATTTTACCTGTACCGGCATATGTATCTGATTTTGTATTTGCACTTGTATATGTTCTTGTACTTATGTCTAACATAAAGAAAGACACCTCAGCGTTACACCACAGAACAGCGATAATGTACAGTACCAGACATCTCGAAAGAGTTGTCGGTAAAGAAAGAAGAACCCGATTAGGAAAATACATCTGCTGTAAACAACTAGCGCGGGAAAAACCACAAGTTTTTTCGTCTCTAGCAAAATTGCCGAAAGCCAAAAAAATAAATAAATCTTGAGGGATACTTCTCGCGCGCCTTCTAGAGCCAGATAAATGAAAAGAAACGAAAATGTTCTGGTAGCTATACTCCTAACACCCAGACAAAGACAAAAGCAGGCAATAGACAAGGCGAAGGAGGAGATTATTCGAGCCAAACTTACACAAGGCAGAAGGAAAAGAATTTTCTTTGGTTAAAAGACCTGCAAGAAATGGGCACTTGGAGAGATCCTTCAAGCCAGAGCGTCAGCAACACACAGCTTGAGGAGCTGTTGCTGCCGGGCGTATGATTGTTTGTTCGTTCTGGCCAGACACTGATCTTGTGTTTATATATATATATATATATATATATATATATATATATATATATATATATATATATATATATATATATATATATATATATATATATATATATATATATATATATATATATATATATAATGAACCAATTAAGAGACCGAGTGAGGAGTTAGGCTGGGGTTGAATGGTTACAATGAGTGGTCGAGACTCAGGAGAAGTAGAGCAGGAGAGCAAATACCGTGTGGAGGTAAGACGACCAAGGCAATCACACATTGTTACTCCAGTCTCGATAACCTAACGTTATTTTTTTTCTATGTGGATGGGAGTCCAAAAACGACACCTAACGGTGAGGTTTCAGTGCAGTTATGGCCGTCATCTTTGTGTTGCATCTCAAGTGAGCAATATACGTGTGATCTCGTATCTCCAGTTAGAGAAAAATAGTCAAGGTATGAATCTAAGAGAATATTCATGTTTATGTCGTAGCTTCAGTTAGCCAGTTGGAGACGTTCTCACTGCAAATTACGATTTTTTTGAGAACCCTGGTTGCGCCGTCTCTTAAGTTATCCCGTAATACGTTTGTACATCTTCGGGTAAAGGATTGATTGAACTTACGAGACTTTGAGAATCCCTCTCTGTCATATCTTACGAATACCAGTTTAATTTGTGCTCGCCTGTCCAATCTGGAGAGAAATTTAGCTCAAGAACTTTTGCGAATCCATTTAACTCCTTAACATTAAGTGTGACAGTTGCGTTATATACCCACAATATGCTATAGTTAGTAGAAATTTTGAGCTGTTAACCTTCGTGTCGTCAAGGTCAAATCAACTTCACGAACCTTAGTGTATCAAACTCCGGTGTTATAAGAATACATGACAAACTAAACCCAACCAGCGAGCTTAGGACCAATCCTGTATTCTGTGCTTATTTACCTGGCCACACAAAACACCTGTACTTGACGGCCGTGTGGCAAGTGAGTAACGAGGGGTGGGTGTGTGTGTGTGTGTGTGTGTGTGTGTTTATATGTGTGTTTATATGCGTGTCTTCTTCTGAGTGTGTATGTCAGTTGAAACCATATTTACTCATAACCAAATCCTTGTGTACATAAAGAAGAATGGTATGGCCGTCATCTCTCTTGGATAATTTCAAAGATACTTTTTCGCTTAGGCTCATTTCTGTACACGTGGTTGGTTCTCATTACTAAAGGCAAAGGAGTTACATGTTATATGCTCTGTCTAACGTAGCTTTGAAGACTTCGCATCTGCCTTCTCTGTCCCTGTGATCCCCTGTGACTCCCTAGAGGCCTAGACCTTTCTTGGGAAATTCCTCGTTTAGTCATTCATCTAGGCATTCACTCACACTGAGAATTAAGCATCTAGCCATCCAGGCGTTCACCTAATGAGGAGAGCTATGTTAATGTTAAACACCAGGTTAGAGTTCTCACAAGCTTACAGGGAAGACTCACCTACTCGTACACAAGGCACCTAAGTTATAGCTCCCGGGGTTGTTACCAAACTCACCTGTTACCTGACAATTTACTGACGTCCATGGTGTAATTCAGGGAGCCCACATACATTCCTGAGTGAGTCAAAGTGATATTAAACTCGCCCTGGAATCCTACTGCTAGGAGAAACCTCTGCCGCCCTTGGATTAATAATGTTGAGTTGTTAGTATAAGAGAACACTGTCTTGCCCTGCAGCGTGGGTGGGGTCTCAACTCTTATGCTTGGGCAAGTTTATGTTGATTTTAACGCTAAAACTTTATTATTATTATTATTATTGTTATTATTGTTATCATTATTATTGTCATTATTATTATTATTATTGTTATTATTATTATTGTCATTATTGTTATTATTATTATTATTATTATTATTATTATTATATTATTAATCATATAATAGTAGTAGTAGTAGTAGTAGTAGTAGTTTTCCACAGCCTGGGCGGGCTCACTAACGCCACCGCAGTAAAGAAAATAAAAAGAATAAGCAGCACTATATAAATAACCCAATATTAATACAAAGGCCTGACGACCCAAGGGAGCAGAACAAAGATAAAACACCAATAGGAAAGATGAAGCGATCTGGTTGAGCCCAAATTCTTTCTACTCCTACTGTATTTCAGTTTCACCACTTTTTCTTCAACCCCTAATAATCTTCTTTCACCTCATAACTCCTGACTCCACCACCGCCATACATACCACCTGAGTTGATCCTGATTTCCTCTTTGCCTGAAGCTTCTCCCACATCCTCATCTTCTGCTTATTGCTCTATTGTTCATATTCAACCCAACACATTACTTTCATCCACGTATTTATTTCGCCTCTTATTTTTTTCCTCCTGAATCCAGACTTCATGATTTACGCTCACAATAATGTCGACTCAAGAGCTCCCTGTACATCTTCATTTTGGTCTCCTTTCTTTGTTCCCATACATTCTCAATCCACTTAAATACTCCTCCCTACATTCTATCTCCATTCAAGCTAAATGTTTCTGTACTCTGGTTATTGTCATCATTTTAATACTCTTATTTACATTCACTATCAAATTTCTCTTAGTACAGTATATCCTTGTATAAGGCATCATTAGAAATAACACATTCAACTATTGATGGTAAAGTCGTAGACTCAATTTTTGTTGATTATGAAATTCTCATCATCATAAATTCACGAAACTATGCGACGGGAAAAGTAAAATTGACACACAATAATTATTTAGTTTTATTCGGGTTCATCTAGACCGGTGGCTTTTAACGGTAATTAATTTTAATTTGCTATTTAGGACAATGGTAAATCACTTGCATGGTTATTGCCGTTGTATGGTTTATATTTTTTATATCATATTATTTCCTCAATAGGAAGTCCGATTTGAATATTTTTTTTTTTGACAAACTGGGGATGACCTCGACCATAACCGCATATCAGCTGTAATAATATAGATAAAATAGGTATAGGGGGAATAAAAGAAATACTTTACAAATTGCACCACCCACTAGTTTCAACGATACTACTGTACATACAATAAGATGCACCACTCTCCCTTACCTCAGTGTAATCGATCGACTGGAGCGCCTCCAGTGGCTGGTGTTTGTTTACATCATGTCGCCGGGGAGTAAAGGCTAATCCAGCTACTGTTCAGCGGTGGAACGCTCCAACAGCAGAGGCTAATGTCTAAATTTTTATTTTTCTGGTTCCCTACAAATAAAATAAGGTAAACTTGATATGTTATTACAACTTTTGCATGATTAACTGTAGAATTACAAAGATAAAAGAGTGGCACTATTAACACCACATATAGCTCAGGTGACGACGATATTTTTTGTTAAGTATATGGACAGAAACTTGTCATAGACAGTACATATTAACGTACTCCAGTGTGACCACATTTGACCTTGTGTTAGCTTGTATGACCCAGTGTATCCTAACATGATCCCGGTTGTGACTCCTGCCCAGTATTTGGCTGAGGATGTTCTAATCCAGCTACATCCCGGGCCGTGAAATTGAATGACTCTCACACGTTCTCCTCGATTACTATTCATATTTATATTTACATTTCGAAGCTCTTGCTACCTGAGGCGGGTGGGTAAAGGCGCCACTTTTAAGAAAATTTCATTAAAACTCAGAGAACTACAAATTAAATGGGAATCTCGTGTACTCCGCATTCACTTGAGATCATCAAAGCTAATAAGGGTCAATCGAGGTCACTAGAGTCACAGGTCACCTAAGTTCATGCAAGATAATCATGTGAAACAGGAATCCTGGTGTTACAACTGATTGCCTTACATAACCCAAAACCACCATAAGCCATTTGACATCAGCATACAGATTACTGTGGATAACAGATAAAGTACTAAAAATAATTACAGTACTTCCAATGTGGTTTGATACCTGATCTGCTCACACAGTTTCATGTCAGCTTCCCCTCCCTTTAATCCCTATAATTGTCCAAAATTATATGATTCACGACTGAACTCTTCCTATTTTGATGTAATTATATACAAACGCGCGAGGTGATGTCATACAAGAAGATACACTAATTTTAACTCTATAATATATGGTGTCATTTCTTGATTTTTTTTTTACCAGTAGTTACAACTATATCTGTTCTTATATAGGTATAAATAAATGCCCCTATACATGTAACTGTACCTGTACCTGCACTTGTAACTGTGCGTGTACCTGTTCTGGGTTTTTTTCCTCGATTTAAAACATGTAATATAATTAGTTTGCGAGATTATTTTAATTTGTCAATATTTTCCCTTTTTGTGCATTTGTATGTGGCATTACTCTTACCCTGAATACCAAACCAGGTTGGAAAAATCACATGTGAAACCTTTGTGTGTGCTAATTAAATTTCAAATGCTGTGTGTCACAATATACAGTTTAAAGAGCCTATTCAGTTCTCTCCTTCATTATTTAGATTTCAAAACATTCCATTTACTAATTCAACTGTCGAAAATAAAAGTTGATAAATGTTATACCTGTATTGTGTGACACTGCTCGTGGGCGTATTTAGGTCAAAGCAAAACATTAACAAGTGACTCTCTCTCTCTCTCTCTCTCTCTCTCTCTCTCTCTCTCTCTCTCTCGGTATCAGAAGCGCCAGATAGATTCGAGGTCGAAAAACTTGTTTCCGTTCTCATACAAATTCAACAGTTTTACCAATTGTAAAGTTTGTGGGTTCATCTGTATTATTAGCATTGAAAAATCAACTGTCGTTTTTTGCCATATAGGGATAACTTTGTGTCTTTATTACTACAATATATTGGAAATTAAATCGTATATGGTAGAATTTGTTTTGATTTAATTAAGACGTCGTTTACCACCATATGACAGCTAAATTATACCTAAAGTAGGCTAGATAAGATTAGTTGTTTTCTTTTTAACTTATGACTGGTCATAACAATCACACATAAACAAATAACCTCATACATAACCTAACCTAACCTAACCTAACCTAACCTAAATTGCTCCAGGTACAGTAAAGAGGTCACGAGCACTGAGTGGCTATGCATTTGAGAATAAGCTTAGGTTAGCGAGTCGTAGATTGCGACTTTATTTAATTAAATTTTTCTGGGAAAAAAGGGAACAAAAATAGAAACATCAAAGACATATTAACATGCATAGGAAATTCGTATCGATTATCTTTGACGCAGAGTTTGTGTCTTTGAAAAAATAGAAAAATGGATAATTAATTCCGCTGAGTGATGTGCCGCCTTCTACGGAGACGCTTTTAACTCTCTCTCTCTCTCTCTCTCTCTCTCTCTCTCTCTCTCTCTCTCTCTCGCTTTACCATCTTTAAGCCAGCTAACGCATTACTTAACCAGATTACTGCAAGACCTGAGTGGGCACAATTTTCTGTATATGTGTCTCACCTGAGTAAACAAACAGCTATAATCTCTGTAATCATGGAACGATTCTTTGCCACAACGACGAAGCACCAAAGAACGTCACTTTTTTTTCCTAGCTGGAGAACCTATGACTGAGTCTTACACTCTCCTGATTGGGAAATTATTGGGTGTATTTAGTTTTTTTTTTTACCAGGTTGACAAACACGGAGATGCATGATAGAGTGACAGACAGACATACAGACAGACAGTGAGGGTTAGAGACATTGGAAGATATAAAGAAACGCAGACATAGAAAATGATAGAATTGAACATAGAAAAACAGACAAAACGAAAAAGAAATTAAAGAGACAAAAAGATAGATTGAGACTGGCGGTAGGAAGAAACAAGAAAACAAAGAGACTTGGCTGTGTGAATATGTTTACTGTATCTTAATGTTTGTCATATATCTAACATCAGTGTTGTTACTGTTATTTTTATCTGTATTACCAGGGTATGTGTGGATGGTGTCAGCTGTAGTCAAGCTCTTAATTGCCGGTTGTTAAGAGTAACGACCCAACATCGTTGGTAGAAACAATTACTGTAATATTCAGTTACAGAGAGAGGTGACATACATTGAATCCTTGATATGTACACAAATAATTTTATACAGCCCATCGAAGGGAAATAAAATTGTCTTCGTCAGCGAGTACATTCAATGAGGCAGTGACATTGTGTTGTACAGAACTTCTGGTGCGACTAATAGTCAAGTTAACAAATAAACATATCATTGTTTTTAAGTGTTATAAATACAAGAGTCTTGTTAGTTATGTGTTCATAAATATCCCTTCTACCGCTTGTTATGTTTCCGGTATATAAGTTTTTTTTTTTGCTGAATGTAGGTAAATAGTGAAGGAAAAAATCAACATATACCAAAGCACAACACACCAGATGCAAGTTAATACACAGTCCTACTAATAACTGAATTATTGAATCCTTTAAATAAATTAACATTTATCTCAGCGAAAATGTGAAATCCGATACACAGGAAAAAAAGATCTAGAAATCGAGGCTTTATGTGTCTGAGGTTTTATATATCTCATCAAGAGCAATATTTTCTGATTAATAAATAATATTATCACATATCACTGCCAGAATTATTTTTTCACAACTTTTCACGAACGAATAAAGCGATTTTGATACGTTATTTGAGACTCATGCCGTTGTATTTTCCTTATGTTTACTTTATGTTCTGTCTTGCCGAGGTTTCCCCTGGACTAAAGACGTCACGAATCTGAAACTTATTACAACCTTTCTATCATCCTGGTAACATCATTCCACTTAACGATTATTTGGCGTAGGTGTGTCTGTCACATTATCAACGCTCGACCTATTCTCAAGGGTCACGTTTTCTTGTTGTTGTGACCTGAGAACTTCTTGTTAGTGGGGTCGTCCTGAGCGCTGGAGGAGCCGATGTCAACCAGGATGTGGGTGTAGAGCGGGTGTCGCGTGACCGTCTTTATGGTGTAGTTAAGATTCTTCAGGCCATCATACGGATACCTTCCAGTGTTCCGTTTGAGGATCTTGTACCTGTAGATTGAAAACAAAAAATAGTGAAATTTTTGTGAGTTTATGTCCGAATATATTGTATATGTAGAAAAAATATATAAAGAACGTTTTACTTGGATTTTGTAAATATCTTGTATATCTGAAATGATCAAAACAAAGAGGGTATTATGGCAGTGCATTACTAGAGGGTTGGTGTTTTTAGCACAGAAGAAAATCGATTGATGGTTCATTTTTTCTTATCTCACCCATTTCTAGGTTTTGTTTTTTATGTGCATATAATTAACTCTCTCTCACACGTTTAATTTTACTCACCTATTCATCCTCTCTTTCACTCCCACTGTCACTCTCTCATATCTAACCACCACTGCCATGCAACCTGTCCTCTGTAATCTCTTACCTATCCTCATTCACGATCTGACGTTTGTGCTTGATCATCTTGTACTTGGCGAAATGAGCCGGATACCTCCAGACTGCCATGTCAGCGAAGGTTATACGCCTCCACATATCATCGTCCTCACCTCCCCAACCCCAGTAGATGTTGCTCCAACCATTCACCTTCCTGATGTGTCCTTCCCCCATGAGACACGCGCCCCCGTAGTAAGTATGGTAGAGGATACCGTGGGAGCTGCTGCTTGGGATGAAAGAGGTGGATCAAAGTTAATTTGTGTGTTTGCTGGAAACTGACAGCCACGTTGACGGAGAGTTCTTTCTTTCATAATTCTTAAATGTTGATGGACTAGTGTAATTTCTAATCTACTTATGTACTTCAAGACCTAAGTTGTTGCAACGTAGTAATAACATTAACTACCACGAGAGGAAGAGGAAATGGAGGAGGAATTAAGAGAGGAGAATCAAGGTCTGAAAAGTCGAGTCAGTGAGAGAGAGATAAGGATAGAAGGTTTATATCACTCAAATACATTTCATAACAAATAGAAAACCTGGGTCTGAATGGCTTGAGTCAGTCAAGTAGTTCTCTTATATGACTTAGTGAGTCACAAGTTATTTACACATTATTATACAGGATATCTGTTATCAGTGGGGTTTTTCTCGTCCAATACTGTTTTACGGATGTTTTTCCTGAGTAGTCTACATTTCACTTGTTGATGCAGTGCAATTATCACAATTTTATCTTATGATTTGAAGAATAGTATTTACCAAACACTTCGTATAAAACACACACACACACACACACCGGTACTTGTTGTTGGAGGTAGCGACAGCCAGGTGACGTGGTTGGGCTGAACAGTGATAGAGATGATAGTCATTCTCAGGCAACATGTCGACGTCGTGGAAAGCATAGCAGTCCCAGGGCCCCTCCTTATGGGACTCCAAGAATCCCACATTGAGCAGGCGGGCCCGGTTGAAGAGTTCCGTGCCTGGATGAGTGCGAGATGTGAAACAGGCGGGGAAAAGAACAATAATGGGACTGATAATGAGTAAAAAAGATAATATATAAAGCAGTGCAATAAGAGTAAAAGAGCAGATATGCTACACTGATGGAAAAGAAAAATTGATCCCAAAAAATGCAATGTTTGGTAGGTTAGTTTTGGTTCATTTTACTAACGACAAAATATATAATGTAACAAACCAGTACTTCAGGAAGTTTCCAGACTCGCCAAATGTAAAGAACAGCGTTTCATTTTTATTTTATTTTTTTATTATTATGATTTTTTTTTACTGGGAATTGCCCATCCGGGCACAGGTCACTGACCCATTTCATGGCCGGGGGAATATAATAATAATAATAATAATAATAATAATAATAATAATAATAATAATAATAATAATAATAATAATAATAATAATAATAATAATAATAATAGCCATAAATGCAAAAATTAAAAAAATAGTCAATAGTGAGAAACGATGTACAGTGTGTACGTTGTGTTGTCAATAGTAAGAGAAACAATTGAGACCCTGCAATTGTGTGTAAATGAGACAGAAAGTCAGATCAGCAACCTGGGACTTGGTCACAATTTTCGTGATGCCTTATGGCAGCAGGGTCTACCATTAGACACCACATTATGCTTCCATTATCTTTCCACGCGGTAGTACCTCCCTGTTTGATAGCTGCCCGTTAAATACAAGAGTAGTCTATTTTATCCTATAAATTTAATTTTGTGTCTTCGTAAGTACTGGAAGGTGATGCGAGAAATTTTGAATCAGGAATTCTAACTTAATGGGAGTTTTTTATTTTATTAGTGTTTCCCCTAACTAAATAAGAGAGAATTAATGTTTAAGCCGGTGATAGAAAACGAATCGAGTATATACACAACTATAATAAGTTCCTTATGTCTCTGTAGACAGGCATATACAGATAAATATTGATTCAATAAAATGCTTCAATCAAACCTCTCACTCAGCTTAGATCCGGGCAAAGCGAAGGTTTATTTCATTTACCTTTTTTTATTTATGGGCTCTTGAGTGCTTGAAGTGCCGGTGCCATGCAAAATATCTAGATAAGAATTAGAAGATGTAACTGTGCCAGTTGTGGTGTTTTTCCTCAAGAGGACGAGACTAGATGTAGCTTATCCCAGTATTGCCATTTTGTATGCACGTAACTCTCACCAATATGTCAAGGGTTCTAGCTTCGACTCGGACACACGTGAGAAGGGTGTTATCCAGTGTGACTCTGCCAAATACCACAGGTTTCCCGGTCCTCGGTTTCTTCCTGTATTAACACTGGATAAACTGTCCAAACGGCTAGTAAACTGATAAGTGGTGAATATGATAAAAAACAAAAATTGCTCTCTGAGCCTGAGGTAAACCTGGGTGAAGATCGTGCATCTCTGATCTTATCCTGGTCAGTATTGAGAGAGATCTCGCGGAAACCCTTAATTTCTACAAAGTTATCACAAGTTTTATTAGTACAGAAAAGGTGCTTTCACCATAAATTATAGTTTGTAAGCCTTTTGTGTGTGTGCTGAACATATTATTGCAATGAATTATTCATATACGGCAGTGGATATTTTGCCGTGACCGGCTAAGTTTCTACTCATGCTATTTTACTGTGAGTGCACTCTGGTTGGCTAATAGTCCATTACCGGCGAACAAAGCGAGAACTATATCTGACCGTGTCTCTGGCGGCATTTGGCATTTATTTTTTTTACGGGGAATAGCCCTCCCAGGCACAGGTCATCGACCCACAACGGGGTCTGGGGTGCGAAAGAATAAGAGTAAAAGGAAATTAAAAGTAAAAGAGAAAGAGACTATATACATACTTAACTACAAGGAGTTGTTCGATTTTGTTCATTTTTCCACAGATGTTCTTATTATTATAAAAGAGGCGATAATTACTTGAACCTAATAGAACCTGACCTCACCAATCAAAGAAACCTACATAACTTTACCTAACTTCCTAGAAAGCACATAGACAACCAGAGCGCACTCTCGGTAAAATAGCGTTAGTAGGAACTTAGCCGGTCACGGCAAAATATCCACTACGTATCATTTAAAAATAAGAAAATACACATTAAAATATTACTGAAATAACTATTATGACAATATTTATATGATATAAATGAAATATTGATCTGGAGCGTAAAATTGTATCTACACTGAATTACATTATTTTATGAAGTCTATATTTAAAAAGCGAGTAATTTTAACATATTTGTTTTGCAATTGTTTTTCAGTCAGTCCTGCCCCATCCTCCCCTGGTAGAGCTTTGTGCCTGGGTGCTCCTTCACTCACCTATTCAATCTGTAAAATTTTTAAGACTCACCCCCCCCCTAAAAAAAACTCTAGAATCACCACTGCATGAAGTAACATAAAAGTCATAAGCCAGTCTGTAATATCCAGAATGACTGACAACAAAAGGTCCCAAGAGTTTGAGAAATAAAGAGATAAATAAACAGAAATTTACCGTCCTGTTCGACGAAGTAGATGGAGTAGTTGAGTTGTTGTCGTTGGAGGAATGGGTGCATGTGGTTCAAGAAGGCACCAACCTGCGAAGTATACAACGCTTTAGTGCTCTCTCTCTCTCTCTCTCTCTCTCTCTCTCTTTCAACAACTGACCTGATGCTCTCTGTCTCTATATGGGACGATGATAGCCACACTCCAGCGGGCCTCACAGTGTTCAGGCCAGGAGAAGCCTCCATACTTTACACTGGCGCCGTGACGAGCCTCAGCTTCCTTCACCGTCACGCTCTCCTCCACCTTCACCTCCCCGACTGTAGTCCAAGAAAGTGTTTGTGAGAGCGAGATTAACACTTACAAATAAACAGAGACAAAAACAGGTTGCATTACGTGAAGGTATTAAATTAAACAGAGGAGGTTTTAATAAATACGAATTAACATTTGTGGCGTCGGATTTCATAAAATAGTTTGTGATAATTATATATTGTTTAGTTTGTATTTGTAGGTTGCTGCTACGCCTTTTTAATGCATTGTACACTAGCTTCCTCCTGCTAATATAACACTATTAGTTCCAAAACGTGAGTGTTATCCCGGTATATAAAACAAGTGCTGGCGACACTTCTCGTCGACGCCATGTCTCACTCCAATAAGAACTGACTTTCATATACCTCCATACACACTACACATCAAAACTATGTACAAGGTTTCTATCGTTTGTGTACAACGTATTCTCTAGTCATTGTGCAATATGTCAACAATAGCAAAACAAAATAAGTAAATGATACTCACCCAAGTGTGGTGGGGTAGAAGGACATCCAGGCAGCACCTTGACACTAGACTTTCCTGAGTCTCCACTTACACCAACGCTTGCCTCCAATGCCTCTTTGAAGGCATAAACGTTGGCCTGGACAGGGATGCTTGCGTCTGCCTCCTGCAGGGTGATTCTGTTTTTCAGTAGTAGACTCACCAGCAGCATCAGCAAGGTTATCGTTAGTATCAAGCACACACGCACCACCCACACCACCATCAACCCCACCCCAAGCCCACCACCCATACATCTCCACCACCTTCGACCCTCACCCCACATGTCTCTTAATGTAGAGAGAGAGATGGTGATGGGCTGTGAGGGACTATTACACTGAAGAGTTTCTGACCATTATAAGGGCACTGTCCTGAAGGCGGTGGTGTTCAAGTACTGTCCTGATGGCCGATGTGTTCTAGTACTGTCCTGATGGCCGAGGTGTTCTAGTACTGTCCTGATGGCCGAGGTGTTCTAGTACTGTCCTGACGGCCCAGGTATTGCCAGTACTGGCCTGAAAGCGGTGGTGTTTCTGTAATGTCCTGACGGAGATTAATTTTCAATTTGTCTGATGGGTGTACTCGCTGTTTTGACTGAAAAAAGAAGCAAATATCAGGAAAGCCTTTCTCTTTAATCTTACACAGGTGGGTCGTGGGGCGAATCTATATATCTCTCTCTCTCTGCGTAATCTTAATATTTAAAAGTATTTTAAGAACACTCATGCAATGCTTTCAGGTTTCATCATCTTATAATTTCTCGGTACACACGAATTTGTAATCGCATGGTTTCCTTTATTTTCTTCTACAATAACAATATTTTTAAAGTGAAAATACAATCATGATATTTTTCTCAAAGTAGTCAGTTATCCTCATTCAGTTTTGTGGAAAATCATATGTAATTTGGTGTTAACAAACAGGAAAGCCGCCAGTTTACCTCTTGGTACAACAGAGAACAGTTATTCTTAAGACTGCGTAACCTTCAGGTATTACAAAACAATCAGGATTATAATGTTTTTTATAAGAAAATGTGTTTAGGTGACTACTAAGACCTAAGTTACGGAAGAGAGTGAAAAATAAGACTCGTCTATAAACAACATGTACATTACATTTCATCAACAAAAGTTCATTGCTCATAAGAACAGTTAACTCGACTTAAATTTAATGTATGTGTGTGATGACGTACAAGTAACGCACTAGCTGGGTCCTGTTATCACATGGACAAACGGGTTCACCAAAAGCCTGTGGAGCAGTAGGTAATTTATTCTCGAGTCTAGTACCTCTTCTCTTCGTAAGTGTGTCTGCTGGGGTCGTTACAGAAGGTCACCGAATGGCTTCTTAATTCCTAAAAATAACCTCCTGGAGCGGTATTGGTGCACAGAGGTTACGCGCATATCTAAAAAGAGGTTTAGATCCAGTAACTAGGTTCTATTATATGATTAAAATGTTCATATAATTCAACAAATAAAAAGGGCTAATAATTCATCCAGGAGATTATGGGTCGCCATTACTATAAAAGTGTTCGAAATTCTACTGAGGTACATAAATCCCCCCCCCCCCCCACACACACACCTGCTGCGAACGGCGGGAACAGTAACAACAAAAAAGGTGAGGATGAGAAGTGGGACTGAGTAAAGGTGTTATTTTATCTATAACTTCAATTCTGACACGTAAGCTTCGTGGCTCCAAGGTTATCGCATCCATTATTAACTTTGGACTTCCTGTGATTAATGCAGTGTGTGTGTGTGTGTGTGTCTGTGTTGTTATTGTTGTTGTTTATCGTAATAATAATAATAATAATAATAATTAACGGTTTATTGAAAAAATTCTGCAGCCCGAAGGCTGAAAATATACATTGGACATAAATGACTTATTACATACATTGGTGGTTTAACAAAAGCCTTCATTAGAGAAAGGTAAAGGAACATACAGTGAACATACAGATTAATGTAGGTGTTGAACAGCAAACTCGTAGTGTAGTAACTCCCTCCCAGATGGTGTTAGGAGGAACTCACGTGGTGTAGTAGTTCCCTCAGATGGTGTTATGAGGGACCTGGCGTGGTGTAGTAATTCCCTCGCAGATGGTGTTATGAGGGGCCTCACGTGGTGTAGTAATTCCCTCACAGATGGTGTTATGAGGGACCTCACGTGGTGTAGTAATTCCCTCGCAGATGGTGTTATGAGGGACCTCACGTGGTGTAGTAATTCCCTCACAGATGGTGTTATGAGGGACCTGACGTGGTGTAGTAATTCCCTCACAGATGGTGTTATGAGGGTGCCTCACAGATGGTGTTGAGGGACCTCTGGTGTAGTAATTACCTCACAGATGGTGTTATGAGGGCCTCACGTGGTGTAGTCCCTCACAGATGGTGTTATGAGGGGCCTCACAGATGGTGTAGTAATTCCCTCTGAATGGTGTGAGGGGCCCGTGGTGTAATATTCCCTCAGATGGTGTATGAGGGGCCTCACGTGGTGTAATTCCTCACAGATGGTGTTGGGACAGATGGTAAGAGGACCTCACGTGGTGTAGTAGTTCCCTCACAGATGGTGTTATGAGGGGCCTCACGTGGTGTAGTAATTCCCTCACAGGTGGTGTTATGAGGGGCCTCACGTGGTGTAGTAACTCCCTCACAGATGGTGTTATGAGGGACCTGACGTGGTGTAGTAATTCCCTCACAGATGGTGTTATATGAGTGAGGTGTGGTCCCAGGCCTTCCTATCGTAGACGGATTACACATCACTGGTTTTTGTTGGGTCTCACGGGCCGTTATCACTGGGTATCTGGGACCTCACTGTGTGAAGGTTAACTTGGGTACGACTGTTACTGTTTAGTTGTTCTCACTGACTTAAGCACTGTTCACCACTGTTCACCTCTGTTTAACACTGGTTCCATTCCTTTCCTAAATGAAATAGTAACTTCTGGAGAGAAGTTGTTGATATTCCGGTGGGGAGGAGGGTTCAGGGGAGGGGGTTGGTATGGGCCAACTTAACAGTTGACCTGGCTGCTCCGAGAGGAGCGCCAGGTACGTCTTGACCCTTCGGTGGTCAAGGATGTAGTGTGTATGTATGTGTGTGTGTGTGTGTGTCTGTGTTGGTATTGTTGTTGTTTATCATGTGTATGTATGTGTGTGTGTGTGTGTGTGTATGAGCAAAGTATATACCGTTTCCAGCTAACAACTCCACGCTCCTGAGCCATCGTGTTGAACCGCGCACCCTGTTGGAGTAGAGACGGCGGGATGGGTGGGCGGGTGAAGCAGAAACCATACTCTCCGTTACAGTGTGTGGGAGCGGTGAATAGCGGTTAAGATACTTTTGTAGACACGGTCACTGGCGTCGAGCACTGTGATGCGTTCTGTCTCCCAGTGGTGGAGTTGAGGAGGGTAGATGACATGTTATGGAGGGTAGATGACATGTTAAGGAGGGTAGATGGCATGTTAAGGAGGGTAGATGACATGTTAAGGAGGGTAGATGACATGTTAAGGAGGGTAGATGACATGTTAAGGAGGGTAGATGGCATGTTAAGGAGGGTAGATGACATGTTAAGGAGGGTAGATGACATGTTAAGGAGGGTAGATGAGGGCGATCTAGGGTGGACGATTCATGTGCATTCTGGAGGAAATGACTCATGTTAAAATTATAACTGTACTTTTACCACCAACCCACTTTCCTCTGTTATCGGGTCTCCGCTCCCTCACTCCCTCTACCTCCTCACTCCCTGCAAGTAGTTACTTTTTTTCATAATTTTTCACAAATTATGTTCAGTACATCGTCCCTCCCCCTCCCCAAATCCGTCTTCCGATGTCGCGGTGAGCGCAAGATGATGTACACATTGATCGTACTATTTATTGTTTTTTATTATTATTATTGCTATTTTTATTATTATTATTATTATCATTATTATTATTATTATTATTATTATTATTATTATTAGTAGTAGTAGTAGTAGTAGTAGTAGGACGGCCAAAGACATCTAGGCGCAGTAATTGGCACTATGGACTTCAAGACCCAGTACGTAGGGGGAAAGGTGAATGAGTGGGTGAGCGAAATCCATGCTCTATCGGAGATTGCTAACACAGAGCCACATGCGGCCTTTGCAGCATTCACACATGGAGTCAAGCATCGTTGGAACTACCTGATGCGTACCATCCCTGAGATCCGACCCCTCCTCCACCCTTTGGAAGAAGCAATCAGTGTCAAGTTCATTCCCAAACTAGCGAAACACCACGACTTAACCCTAGTAGAAAGAACACTTCTTGCACTTCCACCAAGACTGGGAGGGATGGGACTAACTAATCCAGAGGAGATTGCTGACTCTGAACATCAAAATTCACTTAAGCTCACGGCAGCCCTCACTGACCACATAATAGCCCAGAATGCAACAGGGGAAGTGGACACCAGCGAAGTTAATAAGATCCGTAGATCCATTACAACAGATCGGCAGCACTGCCAAAATGACATGTTGCAGCAACTATTGCTGCAGGTTCCAGAAAATTTGACAAAAAAAGTAGCTATAGCGCAGGAGGTGGGCGCCTCGAACTGGTTAACTACGTTACCGATAAGGGCAAATGGTTTCAGCCTTAACAAACAAGAATTTACAGATGCCATTGCTCTAAGGTACGGTTGGCCAGTAGATGGTTTGCCCTCCCAATGCGTGTGTGGCTATTCCTATGATGGCGATCACGCCATGGTTTGCAAGAAGGGGGGCTTCATATGCATGAGGCATGACGAGGTAAGGGATCTCACAGCAAATATGTTGAAGGAAATCTGCCGGGACGTCATGGTAGAACCGAACCTCCTTCCACTGGATGGCGAGATCCTCCAACACAGGACCTCAAACACATCTAACGAAGCCCGTGTGGACGTCAGTGCTCGAGGATTCTGGACGCGGGGACAGCGAGCTTTCTTCGACATCAGGATTTTTGATCCCATGGCCGTTTGTCACCGTAACCTAGCTCTCGATGCTGCGCATAGGAGGAACGAGAACGACAAGAGAAGGGCATATGGGGAGAGAATTCAAAATGTTGATCAAGGCAGCTTCACTCCTCTAGTGTTCACAACCTCTGGTGGGATGGGCCCAAGTGCAAGAGGTTTCTATGCCAGACTCGCGGAGCTGATCTCCGAACAGAAGCAGCAGCCCAGAAGTTGTGTCACAGCCTGGATGAGATGTCGACTGTCCTTCTCTCTCCTTCGGTCGGCTTTGCTCTGCCTCAGGGGAACGAGAGCTTCTGCCCCTACTCCGTCAACTGCTGCAGATATCGACTATGAGGCTACAGTCACCGAATGCCGCATGGATCTGCGGCTCAACTAATTCAACACAGATAGGATAGTTGCTTATGTATTAGGATATTTAATATTAAGGTAAATAAATGGTGGCGAAGGTGTGGCTATTGGGGGAGGCTGGAGGCCACGTTTAAAAAAAAAAGTAGTAGTAGTAGTAGTAGTAGTAGTAGTAGTAGTATTAGAAGTAGTATTAGTAGTTGTAGTAGTTGTAGTAGTAGCTCAACTAACTCAACACAGCTAGGATAACTACTTATGTATTAGGATATTTAATTTTAAGGTAATAAAATGGCGGTGAAGGTGTGGCTATAGGGGGAGGATGGAGGCCACGTTTAAAAAAAGTTGTAGTAGTAGTAGTAGAAGTGGTAGTAGTAGTAGTAGTAGTAATATTTGTAGTAGCATGATCATTCTCTTCCTCCTCTCCTCTCGCCCGTGAATCAACCAACATCCTGCACGTCACCCCTGATAATGAGTTCACTGAGGGAGGTGAGCAGTCATTAACCTGAGACGGCAAAAATTTAGTAGAAAATTCATCACTGACACTGACACGTTAGTCACGGCAACCTTTGTATGGTACCTCTCATCATTCTGCACACACACTACAACTACTACTACTGCTACTACTACTTTGCTGTCACTCGGAATCGAGTATGACGATCATCCAGCTTGGATATAATGATATGAGTTATTAAGGAAGTCACCTTCTTTGGTGAGCTCTGAGGTGACTCAAGAGGCCGATTCGAGACCGGCAGGGTCGTCCACAGTTGTTGCACCTGTGGAGGGCTACATCTCGTGAGGAAGGGGCGGCGGAAGTGTCTTTCCGGCGTTGGAGCTTGTCTGCCTCGGAATGCAGTCAGGCTAACTCGAAAGTATTGACACCTTCACCGGTGGTGCTCTTCCAAGCGTTACGGTGTGGAGTGATCGTCTCCCAGGTGAGGGGGTCGATTTAGCACTTTTTCAGATTTGTCTTCAAACTATCTTTATACCTTTCCAGTTGCCCGCCAGCGTTACGTTTACTGTTCGTTAGGTGACTGTACAGTAGCTGCTTTGGCAGTCTACTGTCGTCCATGCGGGTAACATGGCCAGTCCAACGTAGTTGTTCATGGATAATGGTAGCCTCCATGCTCCTACAGTTGGTGTTAGAGAGAATACTGGCATTTGTTCTCTTGTCTTCCCAGCGAACTCGGAGGATGGAACGTAGACTACGTTGGTGAAAGTTTTCAAGTGCCTTGAAGTGCCTCCTGTGTGTGACCCATGTCTCACTGCCATATAATAAGGCGGGGAGGACCACTGCTCGACACATGCAACTTTGTAGATAATTTCAGCTCCCTATAGCTGAAGACAAGTGTACGGAGTCTGCCAAAGGCTTGAGATGCACATTTGATCCGATGTTGAATCTCTTCATCGATGTCCCCGGTGGTGGACAGGTGGAAGCCGAGATACTGAAAGTGGGTAACATTAGAGAGGGTAGTACTGTTAAGCTGGATGGATGGTGGTGTGGCTGAACCAGGGACAGGCTGAATGAAAATCTGAGTCTTTCGTAAATTCACCTCAAAACCGAAGTGCGCATACGCATCTGTGTAGGTTTTCAGGATCTCGTGTTCAGTGTGAGCTACGAGGGTGAGGTCATCTGCATACTGAAGTTCAGTAATGGGAGCTGCCGACATCTTTGTTCCTGCCCGAAGTCGTCTTATGATGAAAAGACCCTTCATCCGGTACTGGATGTCCAACCCGCCGGCTAAACTGGCACTGGCACGAGTAAGGAAGGCAGCCATGAAAATGGAAAAGAGAGTTGGTGCCAATACACGTCCTTCTTTTACCCCAGTTTAGATGAGGAAGAACTCAGACTGAGTGTCATTGTACAGGACACTACCGTTCATGCCATCGTGGAGTTGCGTCACAATGGTGATGAATTTTGGTGGGCAGCCAAAACGGCTGAGAATCCACCAGAGGGCTTCCCTGTTGACCGAGTCGAAGGCCTTAGTTAGGTTGATGAAGGCCATGTACAGGTCACGACGCTGTTCTCCGCACTTTTCATGTATCTGTCGGGCAGCAAAGATCATGTCAGTAGTGCCACGTGAAGGCCTAAAGCCACATTGAGGTTCTGAGAGGAAGTTTTCCGCCTCAGGAAGAAGACTGTTTAGGAAGACTCGGGCGATAATCTTGCCAGCTACGAACAGCAGCGAGATCCCTCGGTAGTTGCCACAGTCTGGCCGGTCTTCATTGTTCTTATAAATATTGACGATGGAGGCGTCTTTAAGAGCTTGGGAGATTTCCTCCTTTTCCCATATATATTCTTCAGGAGAGATTGGAGATGGCTGGTAAGCAGAGGTCCTCCTGCTTTATACACCTCGGCTGGGATTCCATCAGGTCCTGAGGCTTTGTTATCTTTTATCTGTTTAATGTCAGTAGCTACCTCATCCAGGGATGGAGGATAGCTGAGGTGAGTCAACTCTGGATGCTGAGGGACCTGCTGGGTAGCCAGAACATCCACATCGGTGTTTCGATTGAGCAGCGAATGGCCATGCTCTTTCCAGCACTGAAGGATGTCTTCTTCGTTTTTAATTAGGGGGTTACCATCGGATGGGCGGAGGTGGGATGCGCCATGAGTGATTGGCCCATAAAATGTTTTGGTGGAATTTAAAAATTTGCGCATCTTGTGTTGGTCTGCAAGCTTTTGCGTTTCACATGCTTTGTTTTTCAACCATTCGTTCTTTAGATTGTGAAGTTCATGCTGGGCAGTAAAAAAAAATTAAGAAACGCAAAAATCATCAAAATAATTATAACGCCACAATTAATACATAATAAAACCTTAAAAACTATTCAACACATTTCCCCTTTAACGATCGACATCCTCTCAACATCTTGGCAATGTGAAGGAGAGAGAGAGGAGGGGTGGGGAGTAATATGGGGCGAAGGGATGGAGAGGACAGAGGGGAGGGATGGAAATTGGAGGGGGAGGAGGGATACGGGGAGGAGAGGAAGGGAGGAAGAGAAAGATGAGAAGAGGATAGGGGCGAAGGGGGGAGGGGAACGAGGGCGAGGGGAAAAAGACAAGTGGGAGAAGTGAGAGGGGAAGAGTAGCGAAGGAAGAAGAGAAGAGGGGGATAAAGAAGAAGGGCGGGGTGAGAAATAAGAAGGGGAAGATATGCGAAGGAAGAGGATAGCTTGAGTGTTTATCTTGTAAGGGGCTCAGAGACAGGCGCTTCTCAGTTAATGCTCTGATAAACATAATAGTTACATGATTCTGCAACTCTTGTATTTAACGTGCCAGCTGATAATGTTGTTTTATATGTAAATAGATTTATCTCTCTCTCTCTCTCTCAGTGACACTCGGTAAAAATTATTTATTTTTTAATTCAAATATACATGTATCAAGTGTTTATATTACAGTCTGACTTTCATATTTTATGTCATAATGGCACCATGGGATCAAGGAACCCCCCATCACCACCCTTCCCCATTATCACCTCTCCCCACCATTACCTCTCCATCATCACCCCTCCCCATCATCACCACCCTTCCTCATCATCATCACCCCTCCCCATCATCACCACCCTTCCTCATCATCACCACCCCTCCCCATCATCATCACCCTTCCATCATCATCACCACCTCTCCCCATCATCACCACCCTTCCCATTATCACCTCTCCCCACCATCATCACCCTTCCTCATCATCACCACCCCTCCCCCATCATCATCACCCTTCCATCATCATCACCACCTCTCCCCATCATCATCACCCCTACCTATCATCAAGAACCTCCCCATCACACTTCCCCTCCCCATCACTACCTCCCTCCCCATCACTACCCCTCCCCATCACTACCATCGCTCCTCCCACTCCTCTATACTATCGTTTTCTCTAAAGACAAAACCGCCCACTATTAACCTTCCAGGGTCACGTTATAAAGGGTGTTATAGCGTGTGATGTATTACCCGTCAGTCTCCGTTTTATAGAGCGTCTTTTCTACGAGACCGTTGTTGCCGCCACGGAACAAGAGAATGAGAAAAAACTTTACCGTTAGCTTTTTTTGTTTTTGTTATTTTTACAGTCTTCTTAAGTGTAGAAGGTGGCGTGACAAACGAACAGATGCGTAACGGCCTCGGTGAACGGTTGACATCCTACCATACAGTTTACCAGGGGATAAAATTTCACACGACTATTTCCCGGTGTAGAAAATGGTGTGTGTGTGTGTGTGTGTGTGTGTGTGTGTGTGTGTGTGTGTGCGTGTGTGAAAAAGATAACGATGCTACTGGTCCACAAACAACATAATATGACTAACAGATTCACCTGACTACCAAACGACTTCTATTTAATTTCTAACTCGTCAACAGATTGTGCTGACGCTCCTCAAAAAGAAAAATTATGTGGGTCATCTACATATTATGTGGGTAACTCAGGCGTCGAGATGACCTACATATGGAAGTGGGACCAATCTATAACACGGGTGGAAAACGGACATGACCAGATACACCCAGGGTTTAATTCTGCTTTAAGCTCCTATTTACCCTTAACCTAACCTGTTACACTTGCGCCTCTCCGACGATCTTCCTCAATGTCTGTCTCCACTGTAAACACAACGTGACATTCGAGTAACTATACTGTACATCATGAGTGAATTCTGACACGCGAGCTCTGTTGTAATGATCAGGAACAAGTGTTTACCCCTGTCACTTATTATACTTTTCCCCGGTATCGTTGACGAAGAGAGAGAGAGAGAGAGAGAGAGAGCCTATCTTCATTCTGAAACAAAAAATAAACAAAACACAGACAAATGCAAACCCAGAAAAAAAAAGTATTCATTGAAAATGGATCCAAAATTCCATAACACGGTGAACTCGGAAATATTTATGACTACTTATTATATTTTCAGAAAAGGGAAGGCTCCCATTTTTTTCGGGGGGAGGGGGAGGAGATTTAAAATAGAATGCCGACTTAGGAAGATTTAAAATAGAATGCCGACTTAGAGAGCCAGTTTATTCACAGTCAGAGGATGATGGTGCAGACTCAGAAGACATCATAACACTTTAGTTCTTGAGGGATGGACTTTTTCATGACAAGACAAGATAACGGTAAAGAAGTACTCGTATATGAGGAAGCTGTATAACAGTCTCGTCTCCGTATCTTCTTATCCAAATGTGTGTGTGTGTGTGTGTGTGTGGTCATGCTAAATATGGATAATCACTGAATAAGCTTAAAAAAACGGAAGCTTTTGCCAAATAGGTATAACTGTTTGTTTTTATTGCTACAACATAATGGTAAAATATGCTGTTTCATTTGAGACGTCGTTTATCATCATAAGATAACCAAATAAAGTAGGTCAGTTGGGGCTAGGCTAGGTTAGGTTAGATTAGGTTAAGCTTGCTTGATTATGAGGCTATTCATTTATATGTATTATGATGATCTACAATTCTGCATGATCTGTGTTCAGGCATAAGTAAAAAAAAAAATAAGAGAATGCATGGATGTTAACGCTCTTATTTAGCCTAACATTACATAAATAAATCCCAGTAGGTGCGCGTGAGCCTAGTATATGCTGATAACCACAGGATAAAAGAAAAACACGTAGTTCCCAAGCGCTTCCGAGTATTTCGCATCTTCAGGGGTGAGTACAGACTTAGGACTTTAGGTTGGGTTGATTGTTGGGGTTTTTGGCCCTCTTTCCCTTTCGGATATTTCGGCCGTGTTAGGAGTAGTTAATGACAAGATCAATATAAACAGAAAAGGAGAGCGAGATCAAGTCCCTTCATCAACTGTCCACCATATTCAAGTCAGCCAAGCGTCAAAAAATTAAACAGAACTAAAGACTTTTTAAGGCTACACGATTACAAGAATCTATTGCACCATTACTTATAATATATGCTGTATTATCTTGCATGTTGATGGAAATACAAATGTTATTCTAAGTTGATTTAAGGTATGAGATAAGTTGACTATATTTTGAGCTGATTATTGACGCCCCCTATACACTAAAAAAAAAAGGGTTGTGTTTTGGTAATAATTTATCTATATAAATTCTATTCTATTTGTTATTCATCATCATTCATTCAAATGTATTATTCATTTATTCACTATTTTATTCATTATTCGTCGTCATATATTTTAATCATACTGAAATGATATCAGTAATGCAAAAAATCTACTAAATAAATTATACAGTACATGATAACATATAAACAGTAATTACTATAGTCATAAATCACAGAGAAGCATTGTTTAACAAGTTAAAAGTATCGACACATTTTAAGATTTTCAAAGATGCTGTCGGTCAGGCAACAACACATGGGGCTGAGGAGTCAGGAAGACAGATGTGGTAATGTTTGAGGTTCAGATCAGCTCATTGTGAGAATAGACGTCAGCTGTGACGTCACTGGGGCCGGAGCACGCACCTGGGCAGGTCAGATCATTGTGTGAACAGAAAATTCAAGGATCAGATCAGCTGTGACGTCATGAAAGATATGGTCACTGTGTCTGTGTAAAGAACATATTGCACTCTTTGCACGGAACTTTGGACAGTAGATGCAACCGCCTGCATTGCTTGAAGAATTCTCAATTAGGATTTTCTTTTCATTGCAAGAATTACTGAAACTTACATTTACGTTCCAGATTTTCAGTTGCAGAGGAACTTGAGATATTTTTTGGTTAAATAATAAAACTAGGAGATTTTTATTGTCATGAGGAGATGTAGATCAGTTCTATAATAAGATTTCTTAGCCATGTTAAGGCATTTGTCTATAAAATATCTAGGGTACTTTAAGTTCAGTCCAATATTATAGACAAATTCCTCATCAGTGAGTTCCGGACTGCATATTCGTAGAACACGTAAAAACATTTATGAAAATACTGTACTGACTGTTTGACTCTATTATGGAGGATAGAATAATGATGAATATATGAACATATCCTATAATTACAGAGTTTGGCACTACCGCCTGGGAAAATTATAAGAAGCATAATGTGTTGTCTTTTAATGGTAGACCCTGCTGCCATAATAAACATCACAAAATTTATGACCAAGTCCCGGGTTGCTGATTTGATTGATTTTCTGCCTCATTTACACACAATTGCAGGGTCTTTCACTTTGACAACACAACATATATATCGTTTCTCACTCTTGATTTATTTTTATTTTTTCCTCATCTGTATTTATTTATGGTTCATTTTTTCGACCCCCGCCCCAATATGGGTCAGTTACCTGTGCCCGGGTGGGCTTATCCCACTAAAACTTAAATGTGTTACCTTAGTTTTATAATGACAAAAGTATGGCGAGGAGAAAAGAATGAATAAAACAGTTGACAATTTGTGAGAAAAAGCGATACAGTATTAACCTGACAATTACACATATAACCTGTAGTAGTAGTGGTAGTATCAGTTACATTAATAATAGTAATAGCAGCGGGAATAGCGGTAGTACTGTACTAGTAGTTGTATTAATTACTATTAATGCTTTACTAATTAATATTATTATGAATATGTATACAGTGTACGGTAACTTCCAAGTGGTCTTGGTTGATTATTGTCACTCACTCTCACTCTTTCTGTTTAACTCACCTGAACAAGAGGCAGATAGCAGCGACACTCCCCGGTACTTGTCCAACAATGTCACTGACCGCCACAGGAAACTGAACCATAAGTTAACTATGGTGTATCCATAACAAAAGGTGCCAGGGAGAACAATCAACAGGAACCGGACAAACTTTCACTCTTTTTCTGCCTGCAATGATGATTTTAATGGAGCTACATTAGACGAAAGTGGCATTCTATTTATGCAGGAGTAATGGCGTTATACCGAAAGGGAAGGCTGAGGAGGGTAACACACCAGCACACCACAGCTGTTGACGCACAACTGGGCCAAGAAGACGACACTTTGCCGTCGCCACGTGCAAGAAGGAGGAGCCTAGCGAGTCACTCCACCATTCCACCACCCGTGAGCAACAAATGATAGGTTAACCGCACACCACTGAGGTTATTCACTGTCTGTTAAGTACATACTATACACTCCTTTTTGTTACTGTGTGTATGTGTCTATGTTTGTATGTGTTTGTGTTTGTATGTGTTTGTGTGCGTATATTTCTGTATTTTTTACGGGCATTAGCCCACCCGGTCACAGGTCATTTTATGACCCACATCAATGCCTGGGAGCGAAAATATTGTTACGACCCTTCTCCTTTCACTGCTTACCCAGCTTTCCCCACTGGTTACCATCGGCTAGGGTCGTATGTACAGAGCAGTAGATATCTCACAAGAGTTGTCGAATTACCACTGGCTGTCCCGCCAGTCTCCGGTAATTCCCCGACGATCGGTATCAGTGTACAGACAAACAACATGCAGGTAGATTTCCACCAAGTCACAGAAACACACTTGTGCACTGTAGTCTTCTTTAATAACTGTAATCCTTCACAACACAACCTAATCAGATGCGCTTTTATGTGTGCAGGGTCACTTTAGGAAATTTCCTGGATCTGCCTTTGATAATTATAATTTCTCTGCAGGTTAAATGATTATAAAATAGAGCAACATCGAAGTTAGTTATTAAGTGACAGTTGGTTAAAAAGAAAATATTTGGGTTATGTTGGCTCAGCTGTTCGTTAAGGATCCTCAAATTGATTGTAATCTTTTCCTCGGCTCCTGCAATTACTGTACATTCTTTGTGCCCGCTGTTGATTAGTTTTATGCCCACTGTTATTTCATTTTCTTAACCCATGCAAATATAGCTCGTATGTGGAGTATTTTGTTGTAGTAATAGTATTCATTACTCTAGTAGTAGTGAAGGTATGGCTATTGGGGGAGGCTGGAGGCCAATTTCTAAAAAAAAAAAAAAAGTAATAGTGGTACTACAGTAAAAAAAATAGTAGTCATAGTAGAAGTAGAAGTAGTACTTAATATTTAGAAGTAAGTAACACTAGGGTAGCTACTTATATATTAGGATATTTAATTTTAAGGTAATAAAATGGCGGCGAAGGTGTGGCTATAAGGGGAGGATGGAGGCCATATTGAATAAAAAAAAGTAACAGTAGAAGTAGAAGTAATACTTAGTACTGTATTAAAATTAGAAGTAGAAGTACTAGTAGTAGTACTCACATAAGTAGTAGTGGTTAGTAGTTAGTAGCTAGTAGTATAAGTAATAGGAGTATTAGCAAAAGTATTCCTAGCAGTTAACACAAATAACAATATATTTTTTATTAATCCACATTTATTGATAAGATGCCATAAAAAAGTCTACCATTCATTTTCACTTCGATTTTTAGGTAAACAGAAAGCAGAACAAGATTATAATAGGTAATGACACTGAGGGTGATATTGTGGGGTTATGCGATATTTGGTTCACACTCAGGATGGGATGGAGAAAGGAAACTCACAAGGTGCTCTCTGTATACATATTGTATTGGAAGTACAGTGCAGCTTGGTGCTGGGAAGTGGCAGCGTGGTTATAAGCGTGATGTAGAGAGAGCTGGTTGGTGAGGGTGCTCAGAGGAGAACCAGCTTGTGGGTCGCCATGGTCGCTGGCGGGAGCGAGGGCCGCCAGGCAGGAGTGGAGGAGGAGGTGTTGCTTGAAGACTGGCTGTAGGTAGAAAGAGAGGTAGGTCACCACGAGGTCAGTCTTATATAGCGGAGGTAGGCGTGGCTTAATAGTTGACCTCAGTCATGTATGGCGGCGCTGGTTGCTGACCTAGACAAAAGGTGCGGCTGGATTCGTGGGTCGGCTCGTCAGCAACAAACGGCGTTTGTAGGGGAGGAATCCACTACAATACTCCCCCTTCCCTCCAGGCGGTGGAGGAGACTTGTTATCTGCAGGGTTGCATGCCACATGTGAGACATAACGGCGAGGGCGTGGATGAGCCGGCCGCTAGAGGAGACAACTGTCTAGACACACGAGATCTGTGGGAGAAGAGAGAGAGAAAAAGGGTGTGTGGGGGCGATGAATGTTGTGCTTCTGTAGCTGCAGGGGCAGCGTCCTCATGGTCACTGGCTGGGATGACTGGGTCAGGGGCGACGTCAGGAGGGTCTATGATAGGAGCAGGTTCTACAACAGCAGCAGAGTCCACGACAGAAGCAGGGTGCAAGACAGTAGCAGGGAGTGCCTGAGGGAAAAAAAACGGTGTGTGGGGGCGATGAATGTTGTGGTTCCCTCTGGGCTGGTACAGAGTCCTCAGATGCGCCTGCTGGGGTCGGTAGGACGTGGTGCTTTGGGCAGGAAGAGGAGCTGGTGTCTGCTTAGAAAAGCAGTGCTGCTCTAGGGTGTCTAACCTGCGATGTAGAGACAGTAGCCGTAGAGCCGGTGAGAGCTGCCTACTGTGTGGATAAGCCAGTCTTACATGTTGCTTGAAGACTGGGAGAGTGACCGGTTTCTCCTACATCCTGTGTGAGTGCGAATCTCCGGGGGTCACCATTTGTGGGGTTATGTGATATTTGGTTCACACTCAGGATGGGATGGAGAAAGGAAACTCACAATGTGCTCACTGTATACATATTGTATTGGAAGTACAGTGCAGCTTGGTGCTGGGAAGTGGCAGCGTGGTTACAAGCGTGATGTAGAGAGAGATGGTTGGTGAGGGTGCTCAGAGGAGAACCAGCTTGTGGGTCGCCATGGTCGCCGGCTGGAGCGAGGGCCGCCAGGCAGGCGTGGAGGAGGAGGTGTTGCTTGAAGACTGGCTGTAGGTAGAAAGAGAGGTAGGTCACCACGAGGTCAGGTCTTATATAGCGGAGGTAGGCGTGGCTTAATAGTTGACCTCAGTCATGTATGGCGGCGCTGGTTGCTTACCTAGACACGAAGTGCGGCTGGAATCGTGGGTCGGCTCGTTAGCGACAAACGGCGTTTGTAGGGGAGGAATCCACAACAGTATCACTGATATGCAGTTCAGAGGATTATACACGAGAGAAGATAATAGAGTAGGTCATATTCATTAGTGTCATATTATAATTGAGGACTAATCAGTTTGAGTTAACAAATCTAGGATAAACTACCAAAATATCTCCAAGGACTCCTGATTCCATGTAGTAGCTACATAGTTCATGGTATAATAAGACCAGGTAGTCACTAGTCCTTGCCTGTGTCACATTCCTCTAAGTTGCCAGATGTGCCTATATCCTATCCTAATTTCCCTGTCAAAATCTGTCATATTTTACTAACTTTATGTTTTTAAGTATAGCATTGGACAGACCAAGGGGATGGGTGAATACTGATACTATATATTTGACTAAGGTTTCGACTTGCTGTTTGACGTTGTTTATATGCCTGAACTGTCTATGTACAGCAAACGTTCAAGCAATTTATATTTGCATTTTTCATTACGATTTTACTGAATGAAAAGCTGTCTCGAAATTGTCAAGTTTAAAGACGAGTGGACTTCTCACAATTCATTGAACAAAATTCTGAACATTGATGATTTTTAGAAAGCGGACATCTAGAATAAATGATTTTAAAATATTTTTTTTTTTTTACGATTTGTCCAACAAAAAAATTACACCGTCGGCGTCTATTTTTTGTAAACCTAACCTAACCTAATAATAACCAACTAGAAACTCACCGGTGCTACTGGAGCGTGCGGTCTGCCAGATATTCAGATTAAATTAGCTTAGGTTAGGTCAGATTAGATTAGATTAGGTCAGGTTAGGCTAGGTAAGGTTAGGTTAGGTTAAGTCAGGTTAGGTTAGACTAAAGATATCTTCGTAGAGCACGCTTTAGTAGCACCGACTGACCATTTTTATCAACACAAAACTCATGTAGGTCATCGACAGTTTCCACAAACAAAGTAAAGCCAGCCAGTGTGCCAGGTATAGGGAAGTTTCCCTTTTCTATGGAAAAAATAACCCCTAGAGGGAAAAGAGGAAGAAAAACGAAAAATGCTATAAAACTAGGGGAAAATGGCAATGAGGCATTTGCACGCACCTTCAAAAAAGGAACAAAACTAAAATTTGCAGTGGCGGATCCAGACCGTCTTACACGGTTTCCGGAAGTCGGTCAGAATATTGGAGTAAAAAAAGTTTCAGATTTATTGTAATAAATAGTAACCGCGCGCCAGATCTCAGTCGACTAATGTGCAATGTACGGAGGATTGACCTGACTGTGTGGGAAGTATGCTGTGTGAAGGAAGTATGCTGTGTGTGGGAAGGATGCTGTGTGGAGGATGAATGCTGTGTGTGGGGGGGATGCCTTGAATTTTATATAGAAGGAGTGTCTCGGATACTGAAAAAATTTAAATTTTCGGATCCAGTATTGTAACATCTCGAGGTGATGGACCCCCAAAGCATTCTGAAGAAAACTGTCATGTCTATCGTCCCTCTAGCCTCTCACTTTCCTAACATGGTTCCTGAAGGGGATTTAAATGGACTTAACTGTAAGTGGCGCTTGCTACGCAATATGGATTTAGGTGTAGAAGGTGACATACCGTAAGTATGTGCAAGTTTTGGGGTAAAGTGAGAATCTTGAAAAAGGAGATAACTCACTGATGTTTCCATTACTTGGAAATTTTATAGAGAAACTGATGTGGAGCGATTATGTTCTCAAAATAATCAAATGAAAACAAAAGTGAGAAATCTGTTGAGTACATCTACCATGAATGGGATGCTTCGTGCAAAGAGAACTTTTAAAACTGCTTCATGCTACGACTTTCAAGTACGTCCTAGCTCCTAGTGTTCTTAAGAGGATGACAGGTGAAATATACAAGGCCGAAGACCCCAAACATTATAATGTGAGTATCTCCTCATTAATTATCGCTAATTTTAATAGTTTAGACATTCATATACTAGAATGCATTCATAATTCTTGACAAAAAGTGTTAAAAATTTTTTAATGCGAATGATACAGACACCTAGGGAAATTTCATGTCAAAAAGGGAAATTTTGAGGAAGCTGCTCGGGAAATTTGACCAAGCACAGTACCTATATATCTGTACATCATGTAACACAGATTTTTTTTTAATTTATTACAAGAAAACAAAGTCACTGAAAAAGTACAACGCAGACGGCGGTACAACCAGAATTATTCCTGAAATGCAGTAAAACATCTCAAATTTTTACGTAGACAGAGGATATCTTCATAGAAGTCCCTTAAGACACAACGGGTTGGACCTCATAGACTCTGTGACTATTTTGAAGTCCAGTACTGTTCTCGATTCCACAGTTTGAGCTGGTAGACTGTTCGACATTTCTACATCAACCCATTCTACCACCATTCTGTGTGAAGTACAGTTGACAATCCCTTATCCGAAATCCTTGGGACCAAATGCATTTCGGTTTTTGGAATTTTTCGATTTTCAGAATGTTTTTTTTTTTTTTTTTTTTAAATACAGTGATTAGCCCACCCGGGCACAGGTCATTGACCCACATTGGGGCCTGGGGGCTAAAATATAATAGTAATAATAATAATAATAATAATAATAATAATAATAATAATAATAATAATAATAATAATAATAATAATAATAATAATTCATAGGTCTAGGTCGTGTTTCTCACTTTTGATCTTTTTTTTATTCTTGTATTTCTTTATTATTATTATTATTTTATTATTACAGTATTATTGTTATTATTATCATTGTTATCATTCTTATTTTATTTTTGTGTATTTTTTATTAAAATTTTTATTTACTATGAATAGTTATTATTATTACTGTATTATCATTATTATTATAATCATTATTACTATTACATTTTCACCCCCCAGGCCCCGATGTGGGTCAGTGACCTGTGCCCGGGTGGGCTGTTACCAAAAGAAAAAAAAATTGCTCCACAAAAAAACTTTCGGTTTTCAGAGCTTTTCGGTTTTTGGAATTTCTGATAAGGGGTTGTCAACCTGTGGTATTTCCTGTTGTTTGCTCAACTTCTGCATGGTAACTTGGTCAATTTTAAGTAATGTATCCTGATTTGCAAAGCCATTTGGCCATCTCTAGTAGCATTTAAACAAATCGCAAATTTAAATTAAGTATAATTAATATTGAGGCTTAAATCTTGAAATAAATTAAGAATACCTTTACAGGTGCGAGTTGTTTACACGTTTACCTTGAGTTTAAATATCGCGCGAGACACGAAGTTCGGAGACACATTGTCCCAGATATTTTACGTATATTGCTGGTTATTTTGGAAGATATTTTAATTTAATTAATATGATAGTAAGTATACTATGAAAAAACTATATTAATTGCAATTCTTCATGCAGTTAATATTGTTTGATCACATTTTATAAATTTTAAAGTTATTTTACAAGCATTCGAACATCGTAGATGGCGCTGTCAACAGTCAGCTGGTCAGTCATATGATTGTTTTTGATTGGTGAAAGAAAGATATCACATTGATGTATGGTCCAATCAAAAGTAAGTATCTACCGTAAGGATATTAAATCTGTATTGTGATTGGACATAGTAGGGATCACATGCAGTTTCCAAAGTAGCATCCCTTTAACTCGGGAAGCGGGAGTCAGGGTGGAAGAATCAACAGGTCCGTTAGCAGTAGCTGTGAGGGCCGCGATATTTCAACTTATTCTTCTAAAAGTAAGTTATTTTACAATAATTTATTAACATGCTTTCAATATTTGAGTTATTTGTCAGTCATATATGTACATATGTCTATTTCAGTTGTGTCAAATAGGTTTTTTAACGGTAGATGATGATGGACAGAGCTTGTACTGTAACTTTGAATCAATAAATGGATCATTATGTATGCTAGATTATTGTATTGGAGTTTATATAAATAAATCCCATTCAGGAGACACCACATTTAGTATTGTTGTATTTTCAACCAATATGCAACCGAAGGTTAGGTTGGTAGGTTAGATTAGAAACGAGGGTCAATTTGTAGTTTCGACCACCCACGGCTCTCGAGTTGAGCAATGTGTTTTTTCGATGTTTTAGACAATTTTAAGACACTTTTCTCCTAAGACGTTTCCCTCACAAATGACTTATATATCCTGGGGGATCCAGGGCGGTGGAGTCTGCAGATTAGGAGGTTAGGTTATGTAATTTTAGGTAATTTGAGAGGAAAACTTCATAGAAGAAAAGTGTTTTAAAATATTCGAAACCATTGGAAAAAAAAACAATGCTCAACTCGAGAGCCGTGGATGGTCAAAACCACAAGTTGACCGAAACGAGTGGTCCCTCACTTTGCTTCCCGGGAGGCCATTCTAACATAACTGGTAGAGCTATACAGTTTAAACTACCGGGTAAGTTTTTTTATTGACCATAATGGGAATTATTAAAGATATAGAAGGTTTTTTTTTGTGACTTTCATGGTCATTTAAAAGAATATGACCTTTCATTTCATCTTCGACCTTTATTTATGGAGATATGACCCACATCGGGTGCTGGACACTCGAAGAGGGTTTTTCTTTTATCTTTTCCATCATTAATCTTATCGGTTTACAGTACTTTCTCTTTATGGTCTTTAAATAATTGTATTAAATATTTTAAGGAAGTGTTCTTAAGATAATGTTTCCCGCTTTTACAGGTCAGGATCAACAAACATCAGCATGGGGTCAATATTCCGTAGTGAATCAATGACCCTGTGTCAGCTCTTTCTCTCCAGTGAGGGGTCATACAACTGTGTATCAGAAATCGGAGAGATTGGGCTTGTGCAGTTCAGAGATGTGAGATGCCTTATACATTTTTTTTATTGTATCACCAGATTTTTTTTTTTGGGTGGGGGGGGTGGTTATATGTAGTGTGCAGAGTATAATATATTAAAAAAATAAATTAATCACTGATGGCTTTGAAAAATATTCTTTTATTGTTTTACTGATTTCATAAAGGCTTTGGCTTGAATCTATTTCTATATTCCTAAATATTTGTTCCAACCTTAATTCAAAGCAGTCATCCTCAAGTAAATGAGTTAGAATAGAGCCAACCTCATTATTATCTGATTGCAGCTCAACCCAGATGTTAATGCCTTCCAACGCAAGTTTGTGCATGAAGTGCGCCGTTGTGATGAAATGGAACGGCAGCTCCGTTACCTGGAGAAAGAAATGCAGAAGGACTCTGTTCCAATTTTGGATACTGGAGAAAACCCAGAAGCTCCACAGCCTCGGGAGATGGTTGATCTGGAGGTGACTATAATTTTATTTGTGTTTAATTTAATGTTATGGATCATTTTAGTCATATTTCACTTTTTTGTCCTGTTCGTATGTGCTTTTTCCCTTATTCAAGTAAAATCTCCATGATTCATTATTTGTCATAAAATACTGAAGGTGTTTTCAGAAATTCCTATGCTCCAAATTTGCATGACCAGAAATCCCATAAAATGAACTAGCAATTTAAATGTAAAAAAATGTATCTCCTACATAATGTAGAGGAAACCCAGTATAACATGGAGAGATAGGAGGTACATCAGGTGGACTTCACAAAGGCCCCCCCCCACCCCGCCACAAACACATACCAAAAACACTCCAAAACCAAAGTTCAAAGACACCGTACAGCTCTAATGTAGTTCACATATACACAAACAGTACATATACCAGATTCACTTAAGCATGATCTTGTGGAGGCACTGGCATGTCCATGAAATAAATTACCCAAATTTTAACACCGCGGCCATTTGCAGACACTGGTTGAGTCACATGTGGTCTTCCTCAAGCCTCACCGTATTAACCCGGCCCAGCTGGGGGATTTCCCTTAGCAAAGCTCCCCTTCCCGCTGGCACACAAAGCAGTGTTTAATCATTTTATGTTTTGACTTAATGATGATTATTTTTTGTATATATTTTTTTTTTCTTCACATTTTGTATGTAGGATTGTGTATGCATGTAGCTGAATAAAAGAAATGTTAAGAAAGTTAAGTATAACTACTTGAAATTACGAGTTGAAAAATTACCATAACATAACTCCCACTAAATCTCACTGGTGCACGAAGAAATGTTTACATTCATTTTATGCTTTTGCCCTATTAATGGTGATTTTTGGGGGTTTTGCACATTCTGTGTGTAGGATTGTGTGTGCATGTAAATTAATAAAAAAATGAAGAAAGTTAAGTTTATCTAATTGAAATTACGACTCGAATCATCTCAGCATTCCTCTTGATTGACTTGTTCATGGAGAATACTGCTCCGACAGAGTGGGTGGACTGGCCTTTCTTCAGTTGTAAGAATGTCTAACTTAAATTTGATGAATAATCATCTTAATAATAATAATAAATATACTGAAGTCACATATGAATGGTACGAAGAATAGTGGTGATGTAGGCTGTTGGTTTGACATTAACAACTGTGTGGAGACATCCTAGGTGGATTGTCTTCACTCTCAAGTCGTTGAAGAATGTCTAACTTACTTTTTAGGGTAACCGTGGTCCTACTCTTCTTTGTTGGAGTGTCCCTAGGCAGAGGAGCACTTAAAGAACATTTAGATAAAGCCAATGTGATGAAAGCAAGCAAACAGACTGAAGTTAATCCAAGCGTAATTTTGGTTGTGGCTGGAACGAGCACGTGCTAAACTCTGACCCATGCGACGTGGGGGACGCTACCTGTGATGGATTGCAAGAGACTTGACTGCAAAACATTTCTACCTGACTGCGTTCATATGAGTTTTCCGAGTTAAAGCGAATCTTAGCTCTGTGTTAAATGATACCGGGTAGTAATATAAAAAATGTGTTTCAGTGAGTCTCCGTTGAAAAACCCGTTTTAAGCAAGGGGGCAGTGTACAGGTGTTTGTAACTGGAAGGGTAGAGCCCTATTACTCTAAATTATGGAGATTATAATGTACTGTATATGTATGTAAGAATAATTTTGAAAGTGAAATTGAATAATTTGTCATGCAGGCTACTTTCGAGAAGTTGGAGAATGAATTGAGGGAAGTGAATGCCAATGCTGAAACTCTGAAGAAGAATGCACTTGAATTAACAGAACTCAAGCATGTCCTGAACATCACCCAGCATTTCTTTAAAGAGGTTAGTACTCCTTTTTTTATTCCTTGATACTGTATACAGAATTAGGATTATCAGTAATTTACAAATAATGCTTCAAAAATTTGATTAGATAATTTATATATATATTTTTTCAAATATTAATACTTTACAGTACAGTAAAATCATTAAGTTTAATCACAGGTTCATTTTCAGTGTAAATATTAACAAATCATTAGTGGTAAAAAGGGACTGTCAGTATTTATTCGTAAATTTTATGAAGTAATAAAGGATGATATTAGGAACTACAAAGCTCAGATCATGACAGCAATGCAGTTATGAGTTCATGGACTTAAGATAATTTTTTGTAGATAATGCACCATTTAGGCCTACTTTTGCTTATACTTCTGGTGGTCATGTTAACCAGACTCTAAGACCGTAGAAGGCTTACAGTAAAGTCACCTATTAATGCTGCTATTGGCTTGAAGAATATGTCTTTGAAAGAAGTTAATGAATATATAGCTGCAATTCAATTCAAAAGCAGATATTGTCTGTGCTATATCACCTTTCATTATTTTTGTAAACTCGTAAGAAACATTTATGGCAATTCTGCTTTAACTGGTTTGCACAGATTATTTTTAGATATCAAAATACATTTTGCTGAAAATGATAGAAATGGCAAACCAGCATCCTAGTTTTATAATCCTTTTTATTCCTCACCCAACAAATTTGGGGATGCTTGTAGAAATGTGTTCAATCCTGTTCTCCATCTCAGTGCTTAGTAAAGTGGGGGAAGAGAAGTAGAAATGTGTCCTGTGTGTTGATATATCCATCCAAGCTTAGTTTCTTGAGTACAGGTAAAGGTAAAAAATTCTTTCAGGTATTTTATTTCAATATTTCTGTAGTGAAGGATATACCGGTAGATAATTTTGTCATCCTGTTGATTTCGATTAATAAAATTCTCGGAAATCTTGAATAACAACTGTATACTGTATATTACGTAGAGGTTGTTATAAGTTATCATGGGTAAGATTTCATCTTGATTGATTGAAATCTAAGGATAAAAGATGCTAAAAGCTTGTGATATTTACCGATCACTTTTCCAAATTTACGATAGTCTTAGATGTTTAGTATTTTATATGAGCTGTAATATTGTTTGAGGAATACTGTACAGACATTTACCACTAATGTTTTGTAATTTACATGTAGATTTATGTATAGTTACTCAAATTAAATTTTATAATTAATGTTAAATATACAGTAAGACTTCACTTAATCATATTTGATTCAGACTGAAACCTGGGTGTAAAATCAAAATTTTTGCTGAATCTGAGCATATGTTAGCCCTCCTTTTGCACAGTAGTAAATAAATAATAATAACATGCAGTACTGTACTGTATACAAGGGGAATTGAAGGTAGTTGAGTGCAGTAAGATATTTTTTTCTAAATTAAGTGCACTAAAGCCCAATTTTGGTAATTAATAATCGGTTAATGTGAAGTCTTACTTCAAGTTAAAGTGTAGATTGAATACTGAGTCCTTTGATCTTTTGCAAATAAAAAGTTATATTGTTACATACAGGCTTATTCCCCAATTTGATATG
The DNA here is from genome assembly GCF_018991925.1 of Homarus americanus. Classification (NCBI taxonomy): domain Eukaryota; kingdom Metazoa; phylum Arthropoda; class Malacostraca; order Decapoda; family Nephropidae; genus Homarus; species Homarus americanus. Next base: position 1,040,554 of record NW_024736097.1, read on the forward strand.
GATGATGTGAAATGGTACGTTGGAATTATATATTGGGGTTCTCCTGTATTGTGCGTAAAGTTGACTTTGCTATTATGGGAATGCAGAGCATTGGTAGTATAGTTGTTTCATGTTCATATTGTGTTCTGATTGTTTAAATAAATGAATGAATATTGTTTATGGCATTATTTGTTTGTGATGACATGTGAGGTCTTGACATTTTTGGTATACTGTAGTGTGACAGACTGATGCTAATTTGAAGACTCTCATAAAGATATTGTAGTACTGTACTGTATTTTTTGCCTGGGAATGTGATGATGAAACTTGTCATTTTGGCCTCTTTAACATCACTTTATGTTGTTACTTGTAGTTTAGTATTCTGTCCTTGCTTTATCTTGCCAATTTCTTGTTTTTTTGTATTTTCATGTCATGTCAGTAGTTTTATAAATTAATACTGTATGTATTAGCTGTGTGAGCATCTTCTTCTGAATGTTTAAATTAGTAGTCAGCTACTAACCAAAGATAAAGATAGCTCTTACAAGCTTTATGCATAAAAGTTTACAAAACTAAAGATAAAAAAATACACTTTGTATTTAAAAAACAAAATTGAAGTTAAGTTGTATTAAAGTACTACTGTAATAAAGTGATATATCCACACAGTCCCCAATGGACAATCTTGCCTATGAGGTACTTTCATTATCATAATGGAAGATACATTTGGTCACAATAAATATGATTTTCAATACAATTTTAGGCTGTTACAAGATTTTGAAAATCATTGCTTATTTTTGTATATGATTATCTTTAACCATCACAAATATTTCAAACTTCTCTTAAGATAGAAGGGACTTTGTGGCACAGTGGATAATGGACTGCAGGTAAAACCTAAGTTCATAATTGATCAAGCATTCTTGTCAAAGCTTTTAGTTCTACTTGCCTCAGTAACAAAAGGGGCAACCAGCTTACTCTGCAGTACCCCTTAGTGACAATGTAGTTGCTGATTGTTTCTTACCCCTCATGAGTGCTGCTTTACTCAGGAGACAAAACAGTCATTAGTTATCTCTAAATTCTGAATATCTTGTAAGCCCATAGAAATACTGCAGTATCCTCCATTACACACCACCTAAAATGAATTATAATGATGAAGAGACTTTGAAGATCCAATTTAAAGCAATTTCCTCACAGCTACACAAATGGTTTTATGGAATATAAGGTAAGATGGTACAGTATAGCTGTTAAGGAGCAGTAAGCATATACACATTATTCAGACTTGCATTTTGAGAACTAAACACTGCATTTGCATTAACATAACACTAGATATAAGGTAACACTTTCAGTTCTTGTGTCTTCTTGGGACTCAGGAATAGCCATTTGAACAATGTGAATCAGATTCCTCTTCTTTTTGGTCTCCTGTTCTCTTCATGCCAAAGATAATGGATGTGCTTGATTTTGGCTTGGAATGGAATAACCGTTCTTTCCTAAGAGGAATCATTACTGGTTATTACTCAGCATGCTGGATTTTGTTAACACATAATATAGATATTTAAGCATGAATTTGCATCTTCTCCATTAAAATTTACCATAATACTTAGCTAATGCTACTCTTGTGGAAAATGTGATTTGCACTCTTGTATATTATTTATTTAATTAATTTATTATTAAATTTGCTTTTCATTTTTAAGGTAAATAGGATTTACATACTGTACAGTGACCCCTCGGTTAACGAACTCAATCTGTTCCAGAAGGTCGTTCGTTAACCGAAAAGTTCGTTAACCGAAACCATTGTTTCAATGGGTTTTTGGGTAATTGGTTCCAGCTCACCGAAAATTTCCTAAATTCAACAAAAATGGTAGAAAAGTTCACTTACTTTGAGGTGTGTTTGTAGAAGGCTCCTGGATGATGATGATGATGATGGTGATGATGATGGGATTTAGAATGGGGGTGGAGGAGAAGGAAGAAGAGAAGGCATTGGGGTGGAAGAGAAGTCACCCCATGGTGCCATTTCACCCATAAAATTTTAGCTCTCTTGGTGTAATTCAAGATTATTTTCTTTAAATCAACACTGCACTGCATTATATATTGTCAATATGTAAAATATATTTCAAAATGACCAATAATTTGCTTGGAAACACAGAAAAAAAGTGTTTAGTTGAAGAGAGTCTCAAGCAAGATGTTACCTCCAGTGAAAACAGAGAGAGACTAACACCTGTTTGCTGTGTTAAGAGGCTGGATGCTGCGCATTAAACTAGTCACATTACCTTCAATTATGTTCAATAATCGTTAAAATGACTAAAAAATTGAATATTAAACTTAAAATTATTGAATAGTATAAACTTCTTGATATTTACTAAAATAGTAAGGAATTTAAGCCCTAGAACCGATTAATGTATTGGCGGACTGATACTAAAGCTGGTTGCCCGGTCAGTGCAAGCGAAAACATGTTGAGGTCGGTTCGTAAGAAATTCGTTAACCGAATTTTTGTTCGTTAACCGAATTGAAGATCCTTATGGAAGGCAGTTCGTTAACCGAAATTTCGTTAACCGAGGCGTTCGTTAAACGAGGGGTCACTGTATTTAGTTTTATTAGTATCCATTAGTTTCCCTTGAAAGGAGTGTACAGTATGCATTTTTTTACCTGCTTTTGTAATTCGTATACAGGTACAGAACAGTATTTTATCACACTTATCTTATATTGAGTTTTTGTTTTATCCCAGTGTACACGGTAACAGACTAAGGTCAGTCGCGATTTTAGTTTGAGTACTGCGCGTTCAATATCTTTCTTCAACACTTTTTATTTGTTTTTCATTTAAAGATAGTACAAATTAATATTGCTTTAACAAAATTAAGTAAAAGGTTAGGTGTATTGAGTACAGTATAATAAATCAATGAAATTTAATATGTGAACAAAAAGCTTTTGATATTAGAAGTTTAGCAGATGTTACTAAATTCTAGTCTACCAGCCATACCCAAGATGGTTTAAAAAATAGAGAACTTGTTGTCATCGTATCAACAAGTTTTTGGGAAGGAAAATTTTTATTACTACTTCTGTGTATCATGGGAGGAGATTTTTTTTTGTGTATACAGTATGCAGTACAGTATGAGGTATTGTGCTTTTGCCCCCAGTAGGGTGGAGTATAGTTAAGAATGTTTGAAATTGTTCTTGTTCTAAAGAAAAACAGTGAAAGAATGTCTTCATAATACAGTAAATAGTGGAATATAATGATGATAGTGTGGTAACAATAAACATCAACAGAGGCTGTCAAGAATTGGTCATCAGATGTAATAGTGATGGGGGTACTGTGAAGAGGAACCCACAGCATCGACTAGTAGGGTCACTTGAAATCATTCTTTCACTCAGTCAGGAAAGGTGTACAGTACTTAAAGCTAACTCATAAAAAAAAAAATTTGTACTGTATTGCTTGAAACTTGTGATCATTATTAGTGACAACTAGGTGTGCAGGATGTGAAGAGCCAGTGTTGGGTAAATTGAATAATTTCGAGTACAGTACAGTATTTGATTGATTAGATGTTGCATGCAATTTGTTAGAAATGTTCCAATTGCCTTAAAGCATTTTATCCTTATTGGAACTCTTAATGCATATTTAGATATTAATGAAAGTAAATAGAATTTAATAGGAATAGTGGTAAGAAATTGCAATAATTTAGAACACAGCATTATTATTCACTTATGCAGATTTCATGGATACTTATTGCTACAGAAGAATAGAAGATAAATAGGCTGAGAAATAGTTGATTAGCTATTGATAGAGTTATAGATTAAAGTGATTAGCTTTATATAGAGAGAGATTACCCAGGCAATGAAGGTTTGGGAGATCATTCCTCGTATGGTGAATGCCAATGGTACTGTATTTTCATTTGAAATAGTCGTGATAAGTCGGCTTAAACAATCCCTCTTTTATTTTATGTGTTGTTGTTAGTGTGTTTGTAAATATAAGTCAGGTCCAGATAGAGATGGGGTATGTTGTCCTTCATTTTTGACTTGTTTATTATTATTTGTACAGTCAACATATCTTTCTAGACTTGTAAACTCACTTATATAATTTTAATACGAGTTGATTCAAAGATGTCTAAAGTGAAGTTGGGAGGGTATATTAAGAGGGGAGTTGCTCCTTGACTTTGTATAGTACAGTAACTTTTTGTGCCCACTGCTTGTTATATTTACTTAGCATAAACGCTTTCCTTAATGTACATCATATCTGAGGTTTTATAGCCATATATACAGTTGCTTTAGAGTGCCATATAGGGTTAACTTATTTGCTTGCATTTACAGCTAGGACCCTGTTTTGGGTTGGGTAGGAAGATAGAGAAGTGTCGGAGTCGGGTGGTAGGCAAGAGTTGGCATCCTCTAAAATTCTCGCCTTATTTACTTTTTTTTTTTTTGCTTGACCCTTTAACATATAAGAGATGGATGACTCAGCATTTAAGAAAGAAATCAGGAATGGTTGAGCTGAGCCATTCTGTCTTAGGTTGTACTTATAACCAAATTTTATATTTCAATTGCTGTTCCGTATTTAATTCAGTGACTTTTATTAACAATGACATAAAAAGTTTCACTGAATAGTTTAACACATTAAAAGCTAATTGAAATGAATATTTGGCTGAAATGGGCAGATGGTTGTATTCTTAAGGTTTTCTCCATAAAATACTGTAATGGGCATGTCAAAGATATTACTACTCTGAAATCAGTAACACTGAAGCCTGATATTGAAGATAATTAATATATAATATCTTCTAACAAAAATAAAAGAGTCCAGTTGAACAACAAATATCGGGTAAATACTAATGATACTCTCATTTTCCCCCCCTGTGCGTGTGATTCTGCGATGCTGGTTCTTCGGCACGGCTCAAACCCCAACTGCATCTGCTCACATCTGCTGCTCTTAACAAATATTTCTGCTGGGATTTGATAACTTTGTGTTTTGAACAATATTTTCATTACAAAATGCCCGACAAAATTACTAATATTTCCTGGGATATATGATTTCTTATATAATATATACATTTATATATTTTTTAATTGTATATATTTACATATATATATATATATATGTTTAAACTTCCATAATATTCTTAAAATTCTCCTGTGTATGTGCCTATTTGCAATTTATGTATTGGAATTAATGATTAAAATTGCTCAATGTTGATTGTTGTGAACAATTGTCTGTAATGTCTCATTTGTGGAACTCTGTAAACTTAATTATGGGTGGTGTGTTTTGTGTATACTGTACTGTCTGGTGTGGCTCGAGTCCAACTAACAGCAAGAGGCACATTCTCCCATCCATCTTGATCAGCAGGATTCTGAACCCAATAGCAGCATCACCCAGAACCTCCTGCCTGCTGAGGAAGGAAAGGGATCAGTTCAGCTTGGGTGAGTTCAACTTGAGAGTATAATCTCTGCTTTTATTAGAGAAAAGAACTTCCCATTAATTTTGAGTCATTATGAAATTATAGAAATAGATTTTAGTCTAAAACATGACAATAACATAAAATTTATTATTTACATCAAGGGACTAATTTGTACTTCATCAGTACTCAAAATGCATTGAACAGTTTTTTTATTATTATTCTTTGACATTTGATTAAGTTTCAGGTGTTTGTCAATACAGTATTTGTTTTAACTGAATTTTTTTTACTGCAAAATGATTTACCATATATATGTAACTTGAGTTAAATTAGAACAAAGTAGTTGTCAGATAGTAAGATAGAGTACTGTTTAACCAAAGTTTTTTCCTAAAGCTTTGTCGCTGGTGTGGCCACTCGTGAGCGGATGCCCATGTTTGAACGCATGCTTTGGAGAGTCTGCCGTGGAAATGTGTTTGTACGACAGGCTGAGATCCTCGAGCCTTTGGAAGATCCTGTCACTGTAAGATGTTAAAACTTGTTTGTGGTAATTTTATATTTGTTACATAAAGATAAATATAGATTTTATGTCCCTACCATTGAATATGAAGAGACAGATAGCATTTCCCCAAGTCAGAACAAGAGATGTGGTACCAATCATTGCAATATGAATATCTGAGAGTTTCTGTTGACTTGACGACAGCCGTCTTACAATACGGTAAATAGGAGTCCTTTTTATTTTACATTGTACTTCCAATGGAGGAAAAAAAATAAGTGAAGACTCTGTCTGTTGTTTTCTCTGTTTGTCATCTTTAGTAAATTATAATAAATGTAAGAACCAAAAATATTTGCAGTCACCATATAATTTGATTAAGCCATAGAAGTGTGGTAACTCAATTAAGGTTGTGTCCATGTTTAATTAAACATGAACAATTATTGCGATAATGTAACTTAAGTTTAATATTAAAATACAAAACTATTACAATTGTACTTAAATGGTAACCTGTTTACACCCACTGAGTGTAGCAAGGGAAGTAGCAGCAACTTATGTTTGTGGGGCTCATTGTTATACTGTGTACCCTTCTCTTTACATTGAATACTTGTTTAACTTTTGTTCACTTTCATTACACTCAACACTGCCACCTACACCTAACATGGAAGAAATAGGGAGCATTACATAGGAGAATAGCATTGAAAATGCATCACAGTTTACAATGTCTAAGGCATGATGTGACTAGAACACTGATAAACAAAGTACTGGAGGAATTTGGTGGGTGAACCTGAGCTGACAGATAATGTTCTCTGGTAATTGAAGTCATAAAAATGCACAATTTTTTTTAATTTAAACTAAATCAAATATATAACAGCCAAAAATAGATTAAGAATTTTATGCATACCTTATTGTACTATGACTATCTCAACCTGTCAGCAGTTGCTTAATTATTGCATGAACTTATGAAAAAAAATGGTGGTTGGCTATTTTTGTTATTTCATCCTCCCAAATTGGAAATAAAACAAGGAGCAAGGCAGTACCACATTTATTGAGGTATGACTTCAGGTAAGTGGATCTACAACTACATAATCTGATCACCCTCTCAGCATTACCGC
>NW_024736097.1:1052500-1054255 GCF_018991925.1 Homarus americanus
AGATAAAATGTTTGCTAATTTTCATCATCTACTTACATTACATCTAAAATTTGTAAGTCTAATGCAAATGTTGAGATGTTTATATTTAAAATGATCACCATCTTGTAAGGATTCCAGCAATGTAAATTATATATTTTATGAGCTAAAAGCATATATATCTTCAGTAAATAAACAAATTATACTTCACCCGTAGGCATTGAAATTTGCTGAAATTGCAGCTATATCTGACTATAAGACGAAATTTGAACATTAAAAAAATCTGCCCAAAGTTAGGGGGTCGTCTAAACCACCAAGTTTAAAATTCTTACCTCTTAAATATTGTGGTTTAGTGTGTCAAGAGTGGTGATGAAAACATCGTAAGCCACTCACAAGGTCTTACCACTAATTATTTTATACTGAAACTTACGTTTGGCAAGCTGGATTCAAATTAAGATTACCGGTATATTAAAATAATAAAAATGTATTATAAACCTGTCTAACATACCCTGTAATAAACACAGCTATCATCACACACCCCTCCCCACGCCCCCCCCATTTGCCAGTGAGGAGACAAGAAAGGCAAAGTGACCCGAGATTGGGCTATTTTTAGCCGTGGAGGTGGTCAGTAATGCATACCGGTATCGGTATATTTACTCATAATAATATTTATCTCCTATAAATAATTGATTTAAATTTTATTTTTTTACAAAGAATATTCAGTAAATGAGTGCATTAATTCTTGAAACTATCGACGGTTAATTACAGACGCTCAAGTGACGTCACTAGTGTTTACACTACACAAGCTGGTAATATTTGATGCCATTACTTGAAGTGAATTGGCCTTATTTTAAGTAACTAACTATAAATAAATACAAAAATTAAAAAAAAAGATCAAAACTGAGAAATAATATACTGTATGTATGTTGTGTTGTCAAAGTAAGAGGAACAATTGTGTAAGTACGTAATATTTTTTCACTCAAATCCTAATGAAACACTACTGGAGAACATTCCTTTGTCGCAAAACAGTTTATAAATTAAAGAAAATAATTACAGTGTGTTTAATATATTACAGTATATTATAAATAAATAAATAAAACAAATAATTCGGTAAATCTATTTAAAGTAAATGGAAAATAAGGAAACATGTTATTTACCAAGACGCTTCTGTCTGGCTCAGGGTGAGATGGAGGGGAGATAACAAGGTTATTTATAGCCCATCTGAAGTGGCCAGTACCCTAATGCACCATAAATAATTCATTGAACATTCAGTTTTTGTACATAGTATATTCAGTATATATATATATATATATATATATATATATATATATATATATATATATATATATATATATATATATATATATATTTGTGTAATAAATGTATGTAGTAAGTACATACTGGTAACCTTTTTCACTCATATCCTAATGAAACACCACAATTAGAATACGGTGGTTGCTGTTGAACCACATGTTGTATAAATAGTCGGAACACAGCCACACCACCGAGACGAGGGAACACTCCCACCACGCTTCAGTGACGTCACTAGTGTTTACACTACACCAGCGGGTATAATTTGATGACATTACTTGAAGTGAATTGGCCTTATTTTAAAAAATCAAGGATGGTTGGTAAAGGACTACTGAGTCAGTGGGTAAGTGTCACATTTGGGGTACTGGTCTTATACAGCAAATAGAGCTCAAAAGCTACTTTTTAAATGGTGGGGCGTCTTATGCACACTTGCGCCTTATAAGCGTGATATCTGAGTAATTAAAACAT
>NW_024736098.1:0-2622 GCF_018991925.1 Homarus americanus
CCACTGATCGAGTACAACAAAAAGTCCCTGATCTCGATTATAACAAAGTCCCTGATCGAGAATAACAAAGTCCCCTGATCAGTATAAAAAAAGCCTCATGATCAGGTATAACAAAAGTCCCCTGATCGTATATAACAAAGTCCCTGATCCCGAGTATAACAAAGTCCCAATATCGAGTATAGCAAAAGACGCCAGTCGAGTATTGTAACAAAGTCTGATCGAGAATAACAAAGTCCCTGATCCAGTATAAAAGCATGATCAAGGTATAACAAAATCCCCACAGTGTTAGTATAACAAGAATCCCTGATCGAGTATAACAAAGTCCCCCGGTGAAAATAACAAAGCCACTCTAATCCGAGTATAATAAATTCACTCTGATCCGAGTATAATAAAGCCCCCCTCATCGTAGCCATAACCAAAGCCCCTCATCGACTATAAAAAAAGCCCCCCTGAGTCGCGTATAACAAGTCCCCCTGGTCCCGAGTATCCACAAATTCACTCTGATCGGAGTATAACAAAGCCCCCCTCATCATGTATAACAAAGCCCCTCATCGACTATAAAAAAAGCCCCCTGGTCTGAGTATAACAAAAAGTCCCCATGGTCGAGTATAACAAAAAGTCCTATGATCGAGTAAGCAAGGCCCCTAATCGAAATTGTAACAAAAAAGGCCCTGGTTAAAGGTATATAAAATCCCCTGATCGAGTATAAACAAAGTCCCTGATCCAGGTATCCCAAAAGTCACCTCTGATCGAGTATAACAAAGTCCACTGATCGCGAGTATAACAAAAGACCCTGATCGAGAGTATAACAAAGTCCGCTTGATCAGTATCAGCCCCCTCATCAGGTATAAAAGTCCCTGATCGAAAATAACAAAAGTCCAAGAGCAGAGTATATCGAAAGTCCCCTGATCAGCGAGTATAACAAACTCCCTGATGGAATATAGAAGTTTTCCTAATGTCAGGTATAACAAGGCCACTTAATGGGTATAAGAATGGCCCTGATCAAGAAAATAACAAAGTCCTCTAATCGAGAGCACAAAAAAGCCCCCTGATCAGGTATGGCAAGGCCATAATGGAGCATAACAATGGCCCATGATCCGAATATAACAAAGTCCAGATCAGGTATAACAATGTCCTGATCCGGTATAGCAAGTCCCTGATCGAATATAACAAAAGTCCCCTGATCGGGTATAACAAAGGCCCCTCATCGGGTACAACAAGTCCGTGATCGGAAGAGGTATAACAAAGGCCCTAATCCGAGGTATAAGGCCCTCAGCGACTATAACAAAGTGTCTTACGATTCTGTCGGATATATCCTCAAACTCATATCAGCCCTGTCATAAACAAACTCGATCGAGTATAACAATGTCAAATCCCCAACTCGTAACGCACCTCTCATCGAGATACAAAACCGCTCATCAGAGTATAACAGAGTTCCCTCATCGAGTATAACAAACGCCCCTGATCGAGTATAACAAAGGCCCCTGATCGAGTGTAACAAAGTCCCAAGATCGAGAATAACAAAGTTCCCTGATCGAGTATAACAAAGTCAAATGATCGAGTATAACAAGGCCCCCTGATCGAGTATATAAAAGGCCCCTGATCGAGTATAACAAAGTCCCCTAATCGAGTATAACAAAGGCCCATCATCGAGTATAACAAAGGCCCCTCATGGAGTATAAAAAGCCCCCTGGTCGAGTATAACAAAGTCCCCTGATCGAGTAAAAAAAAGTCCCCTGATCAATTATAACAAAATCCTCTGATCGAGTATAACAAAGTCCCTTCAACGAGTATTACAAAGTCCCCTCATCGAGTATAACAAAGTCCTAAGATCGAGTATAACAAAGGCCCCTTATCGAGTATAACATAGGCCCCTTATCGAGTATAACAAAGTCCCCTCATCGAGCATAACAAATTCCCCTGATAGAGTATAACAAAGTCCCCTGATCGAGTAAAACAAAGCTCCCTGATCGAGTATAACAATGCCCCCTGATCGAGTATAAAAAAGCCCCCTGGTCGAGTATAACAAACTGCCATGATCAAGTATAACAAAGTCCCAATTTCGAGTATAACAAAGCCCCCTGATCGAGTATAACAAAGTCCACTGATCAAGTAGAACAAAGTCCCCTGATCGAGTATAACAAAGTCCCTTGATCGATTATAAGAAAGTCCCCTGATCGAGAATAATAAAGTCCCCTGATCGATTATAACAAAGCCCCCGTGATCGAGTATAACAAAGGCCCCTCATCGAGTATAACAAAGTCCCCTGATCGAGTATAACAAAGGCCCCTCATCGAGTATAACAAAGTCCTCTCATCGAGTGTAACAAATTCCCCTGATCGAGACTAACAAAGCCCCTGATCGAGTATAAAAAAGTCCCCTGATCGAGTATAACAAAGGCCCCTCATCGAGTATAAAAAGGGCCCTGATCGAGTATAACAAAGGCCCCTCATCGAGTATAACAAGCCCCCTCATGGAGGATAACAAAGGCCCCTCATCGAGTATAACAAAGGCCCTGATCGAGTATAACAATGTCCCAAGATCGAGTATAACAAAGCTCCCTGGTCGAGTATAACAAAGTCCCATGATCGAGTATAACAAAGGCCCATGATCGAGTATAAC
>NW_024736099.1:0-34482 GCF_018991925.1 Homarus americanus
GAACAATAATAGCAGCAGAAAACCAATACAATAATAACAGTAAAAGAAACCAATACAACAATAACAGCAATAGAAACTTAATACAAAAATAATGGTAACAGAAACTAATACAACAATAACAGCAACAGAAACCAATACAACAATAACGGTAACAGAAACCAATACAACAATAACAGTAACAGAAACCAATACAACAATAACAGCAACAGAAACTAATACAAATAATAACGTAACAGAAACCAATACAACAATAACAGCAACAGAAACCAATACAAATAATAACAGTAACAGAAACCAATAAACAATAACAGTAACAGAAACCAATACAACAATAACAGTAATAGAAACTAATACAACAATAATGGTAACAGAAACTAATACAACAAAATAACAGCAACAGAAACCAATACAACAATAACAGCAACAGAAACCAATACAACAATAACGGTAACAGAAACCAATACAACAATAACAGCAACAGAAACCAATACAATAACAGCAACAGAAACCAATACAACAATAACAGCAACAGAAACCACAACAATAACAGCAACAGAAACCAATACAATAATAGCAACAGAAACAATACAACAATAACAGCAACAGTAGAAACCAATACAACAATAACAGCACAGAAACCAATACAACAATAACAGTAACGGAAACCAATAACAACACCCAATAAAACATTAATGAGAAATAAAAACAAGAATAAGAACTCCTGAAACAAAAAATAACAAACTAAGATAATGTTAGCAACCACAAACACAACAATAACAATCCCTTCACAACGATAACAACACCCAAGACAACAAAATAAAAAACCCACAAATGACAACTCAACACAAAACAGCTATAAACATTAACAACGACAAATAAACGAATAACAACTAACTCTAACGCAAATAATAACAACACCCAACACAACAATAACAACACCTAACACAACAATAACAACACCCAACACAATAATAACAACACTCAACACAACAATAACAACACTCAAATACAAATAATAACAATAACCCAACACAACAATAACAATACCCAACACAAAATAATAATAACAACCCAACACAAATAATAATAACACACAATACAACAATAACACTAACACAATAATAACAACAATTAATACAAACAATAATACCCAAATACAACAATAAATAACACCCAACACAACAATAACAACACCCAACACAACAATAATAACACTCAACACAACAATAACAACACCCAACACAACAATAACAACACTCAACACAACAATAAAAATACCTAACACAACAATAATAACACTTCAACACAAATAATAATAACACCTAACACAACAATAATAACACTAACACAAATAATAACAATACCTAACACAAAAATAACAAATACCCAACACAACAATAATAAATACCCAACACAAATAATAATAAATACCCAACACAAATTAAATAATAATAATAACACTTAATACAATAATAACAACACTCAACACAAAAATAATAAATACGTAACATAAATAATAATAACACCTAACACAAATAATAATAATAAATACTCTAAATACAACAATAATAACACCTAACACAATAAATAACACTCAAATACAAATAATAATAAATACCCAACTACAACAATAACAACACTCCAACACAACAATAACAACACCCAACACAAATAATAACAACTTTCCAAATAATAAATAATAACAACACTCAAATACAACAATAACAACACCTAACACAACAATAACAACACCTAAACACAAATAATAACAACAACTCAATCCAACAATAACAACACCCAACACAACAATAACAATACCCAACACAACAATAACAACACAACACAACAATAACAACACTCCAACACAATAATAACAACACCCAAATACAACAATAACAACACCCAACACAAATAATAACAACACTAACAACAATAACAACAACCCAACACAAATAATAACAACACTCCAACACAACAATAACAACACCCAAACACAACAATAACAACTCCAACACAACAATAACAAACCCAACACAACAATAACAACACCCAATCACAACAATAATAACACCAACACAACAATAACAACACCCAACACAAATAATAACAACACCCAACACAACAATAACAACAACACCCAACACAACAATAAAACCCAACACAACAATAACAACACTCAACACAACAATAAATACCAACACAACAATAACAATACAACACAAAATAATAACACAACACAACAATAACAAACCCAACACAAAAATAATAAATACCAACACAACAATAATAAACTCAACACAAATAATAACAACACTAACACAACAATAACAACACCAAAACAACAAATAACACCCAACACAAAAATAAAAACACCCAACACAAATAATAACAACACTCCAACACAACAATAACAACACTCCAACACAACAATAATAACACCTAACACAAATAATAACAACACCCAACACAACAATAACAACACCCAACACAACAATAATAACACCCAACACAACAATAACAACACCCAACACAACAATAACACCCAACACAACAATAACAAATACTCCACAACAATAACAACACCCAACACAACAATAACAACAACCAACACAACAATAACAACACTCAACACAACAATAACAACACCCAACACAACAATAACAACACCCAAAACAACAATAACAACACCCAACACAATAATAACAACACCCAACACAAATAATAACAACACCCAACACAACAATAATAACACCCAACACAACAATAACAACACCCAACACAACAATAACAACACCCAACACAACAATAACAACACCCAACACAACAATAACAACACCCAACACAATAATAACAACACCCAACACAACAATAACAACACCCAAAACAACAATAACAACAAACAAACAATAATAATAAACCCAACACAACAATAACAACACCCAACACAACAATAACAACACCCAACACAATAATAACAATACCAACACAATAATAACAACACTCCAACACAACAATAAAACAACCAACCAAATAATAATAACACCAACACAACAATACAATAACACTCCAACACAACAATAACAACACCCAACACAACAATAACAACACCCAACACAACAATAACAACACCCAACACAACAATAACAACACCCAACACAACAATAACAACACAAACAAATAATAAATAACACCCAACACAACAATAACAACACCCAACACAACAATAACAACACCCAACACAACAATAACAACACCCAACACAACAATAACAACACCCAACACAACAATAACAACACCCAACAACAACAATAACAACACCCAACACAACAATAACAACACCCAACACAACAATAACACACTCCAACACAACAATAACAAATACCTCAACACAACAATAACAACAACACCCAACACAACAATAACAACACCCAACACAACAATAATAACACCAACACAACAATAATAACACCCAACACAACAATAACAAATACCCAACACAACAATAACAACACCCAACACAACAATAACAAACCCAACACAAATAATAACAACACTCCAACACAACAATAACAACACCCAACACAACAATAACAACACCCAACACAACAATAACAACACCCAAACACAACAATAATAACACCAACAAATAATAACAAAACCCAACACAACAATAAAAACACCTAAAACAATAATAACAAACCCAACACAACAATAATAACAACACAACAATAACAACACCCAACACAAAAAATAACAAACACTCCAACAACACAACAATAACAACACTCCAACACAACAATAACAACACCCAACACAACAATAACAACACCCAACACAACAATAACAACACCCAACACAACAATAACAACACCAACACAACAATAACAACTCCCAACACAACAATAACAACACCCAAATACAACAATAACAACAACCCAACACAATAATAACAAATACCCAACACAACAATAACAACACCCAAATACAAACAATAACAACACAACACAATAATAACACCACACAACAATAACAACACCCAACACAACAATAACAATACCAAACACAATAATAACAACACCCAAACACAATAATAACAACACCAAACACAACAATAACAACACCCAACAAACAATAACAACACCCAACACAACAATAACAACACCCAACACAACAATAATAACAACACCCAACACAACAATAACAACACTCCAACACAACAATAACAACACCCAACACAACAATAACAACACCCAACACAACAATAACAACACCCAACACAACAATAACAACACCCAACACAACAATAACAACACCCAACACAACAATAACAACACCAACACAACAATAACAACACCCAACACAACAATAACAACACCAACACAACAACAACACCCAACACAACAATAACAACACCCAACACAATAATAACAACACCCAACACAATAATAACAACACCCAACACAATAATAACAACACCCAACACAACAATAACAACACCCAACACAATAATAACAGAAACCTCAAGTATGGAGAACTAAGACAAAAATATTACCAGTTACCATGACTAACGCACATAGCAAAAGCAGTAATGAATGGAGCTACGACAACAACAACAACGCTAATCACACACAAACAGTTCAGTAAGAAGAGCGTCCCCATAACACCAATAAGCTTCTGGGCCTCTCCCAACACCTGTGTGATGAGATATGTCAGTTCTGTTTTGGCTGAGTAAATTCTGGTGGTTGTGTGGATGACAGGCGGCCAACTGTTGTCGAGAAAGTTAGCGGGAGAGAGAGAGAGAGAGGCTGGTGTTCGGGTAACACCCCGTCGTTCCACTTGATACTTTGCCAATCAATACTGGCGCCACATCCTCTGGCAGCACCGTGTTGTGATGCGGAGCTTCCTGCGCCATTCATTCTACCAGTGATATCAGTGCCATATTTTGTGGCTGAGCTATGTTATGACCATCAGATCTATCTGCATTATGCTTTATCCATCAGGTGGACTGTCGATGGTAGTACTACCATCAGAGTAAAAGGTTTCACTAAGTCAGTGATTCATGTCATCTCATCAAAGTTTTCAGGCGTGACATTGGGAATGAACCCAAAAAACTATTTTTCACGGAAAGAATTTTTCAACATAAAAATAGTTTCATACCTTTAACTGAATTACCATTACCAAACAAAAATCCCGGAAATATCTCGATTTTAACCTTGAACATTGTTTTCCAGCAAATGATCTATAGTCTATTGATCATTAACTAAATTATTATATGCGTAACTCTTATTGAATTTTCGACTATTATATCTCACCTTTGAATATCGCAATTGACGCATCCAGCTTCATAATCATCCTGCTCCTAAGAGCATATTTGGTACTTTTGTTTAGTGAGTTATGTTTTGGGATAAAAATGTCTGCATAATCCAAATATTCCCGCAGATGGTCGATTTTAGGTGAAAATTGCTAGTCTCTTTTTTAACTGTGTTTTTGTATATTTTATATATAAAAGAAACACATTTTATTTTGTTTTGTAACAATTTTCTTTGGGGTACTGATTAAGTGATTCAAATATCTACAGAATGCTAATTTTCCAGCCATAGTTGCAGAAGAGCTCGCTATGGGTAAATTTTGTCGGATTCCATGTTAAGAGTGCATTTTATATATTTGGGACATTAGACATAGTACGATATATTTTTATAGAAATAAGGAACTGAGCTCCAGTAAAATTTCTTGACATTTTACTGTTTTTTTAAATAGTAAATATTTACATTGTATTCCATTTTCACAAATGTAGTTCAGGTTTCTACAGCCCTGTTATTGGTAAATAACATTTTGTAACACTTCACTATCAATCTCTTACTCTGAGCTGTCTCAATCACAAGCAGCTAAATTTATGTTATCATCGTCATCAATATTTTCATTATCATTTGCGAATATACTTTGAGCAATAACTTCTGGCATTTGTTACTCTTCAAACCCCACTACACTGTATTTGATTTATGCCATCAGTCAGTCTCCGACCACTACGATTGGATCAGTAATGAGAGCAAGAGGCTCCTGTGGATGAGAACTCTTCCATATTATAGTAATATTTTTTATTTGTTTCACTTTTTAGAAATGAGCTAACGTTTATGGTAGTTATATGCTTGAGATTGAACCTCCAATTTTGCAGTGGGCCAGGCTGCTTTATTGAAGAATACTTATTGAGAAACGGCATAATGTGCATCCCCAAGTGTGAAGAATATGGGCTACCATACACTTCACAAACAAACGTCTCTATTTCTGAATGTACAGTAGATCGTATCTTTTGCCTAGTGGACGGTGGTATAGCGAGGTGAAGACAGTGACCCAACGAGAATGTAGGGTGTGATGGGGGGTGGGGCACCAGAGAGGAAGGGGGCAGGTGACCTTCTACGTACAGTAATGGTATCCGTGAATGATAAACTATTAACACTCAATTGAGGCTTATGTTCATATTGTTAATATTAAACTTTGACCATAGTGTGAACAAGATGTTAACTGCAGTGATTCTTTATTAACATGTGTTTGTTGCGTGCTAGAACAATCTAGTATTCTGCTTGAACAATCTAATAGATTAAATAATCATGTAATAATAATAAGAGTGCTTGGTAATCTGTCTCAGTATCTGTGGTGCATGTCACGCCTGGTTGTGTAAGAATGGTAAACAGTAAATGAAAATATGACTTTTTCTAAGCACAACGAATTCCCTTTCTATAAGCTATATCTATTTCTGTATCTGTAAAGTAATCAGGACCAAGCGAGGGATGTGAATTGACTGTTCATTGATAACATACCGAAATCAGTGTCTGACACTTGTGCCATTCAAAAAATTTTCAGTCAGTTGTCATTTCAGACATTTTAATTAAATTTTTAAACCATTATGAAGGTAACAATATGTGTTGAATATGTTTCTAAATAAATTTTTTGAGGTTAAGGAGACTTCAGACTTCTGTCCACCGCTTTTACTAAAAATAGAACATGTTGTCAACACTACAGTAGATGTCAATGCAAAATTTATATTCGTCACGGGCGACAAAGGGAGGTTTTCTTCTGATCTAGCATTTTGATATAATCATTAAAATCGGTGACGAATGGCATATATAACGAATTTTCAATATAATGCACAAAGAACTATAAGAAAATAATCAAGACTACCTTACGACAGTTTATGTTCCTATCGACCACACAAGTACTACTACTACTATTTTGCTGACACTTGAGTCGAGTATGACGATCATCCAGCTATGCTATAATGATATGAGTTATTAGGATGTCACCAAGGTTGGTGAGTTCTGAGGTGACTAAAGAGACCAATCGGGACCGGCAGGGCCGATCACAGATGTTGCACATGTTGGGGCTACATCTAGTGCCGGAGGGACGGCAGCAGCACCTTTCAGCGTTTGCGCTTGTCTGTTTCTGTTATGCAGTCGGGCTAACTTGTGTGGTGATTCTCCAAGCGTTACTGTGTGGAGTATTCGTCTCTAGGTGGGGGGCCGATTTGGCACGTTTCAGGATTGTCTTAAGACTATCTTTATACCTTTTCAGTTGCCCGCCAGCTTTACGTTTACTATTCGTAAGGTGAGTATATAGCTGCTTTGGCAGTCTACTGTCGTCCATTGAGTAACATGGCCAGTCCAGCGTAGTTGTTCATGGATAATGGTAGACGCGATGCTTCTACAGTTGGTCCAGCAAGAATACTGGCCTTGGTTCTCTTGTCTTCTCAGCGAAATAGGAGGATGGAACGGATTATGTTGGTGAAAGTTTCAAGTTCCTTAGGGGTACCTCCTGTATGACCATGTCCGCTGCCATATAGCAGGGTGGGTAGGGACCACTGCGCGCTATACGTGTAATTTGAAGATAATCTCAGGTCCCTACAGTTGAAGACATGGTTTCAGAGTTTGGTTGAGGTTTGAGGTGCACATCTGATCCGATGCTGGATCTTTTCATCGATGTGCGGTGGTGGACCGTGGGCGGAGATACCGAAAGTGGGTTACATTAGAGGGGTAGTTCCGTCAAAAGGGATGGACGGTGCTGGTCTGGCTCAACCAGGGGCAGGCTGATAGAGAATCTGAGTTTACGTACATTCACCTCAAGACCGAAGTGTGCATAAGAATTTGTGTAGGTGTTCAGGATCTCCTGTAGGTCTAGTGTGAGCAAAAAGGGTGAGGCCGTCTGTACTAAAGCTCCGTAATGGAAGCTTCCAACACCTTTTGTTCCTGCCTGGAGTCATCTTATGTTGAGATGACCCATCATCCGGTACTCGATGTCCACCACGCCAGTTAAATGGCGCTGGCACGAGTAAGGAAGGCAGCCAAGAAAATGGAAAAGAGAGTTAGTGCAAATACACACCTGTTTAACCCCGTTTGGATGGGGAAGAAATCATACTAGGTGCCATTGTGCAAGACACTGCCATTCATGCCATTATGGAGTTACTTCTCAATAGTCGATGAATTTTGGTGGCAGCCAAATTGGCAGAGACTCCACCAGAGAGCTTCCTTTGATCGAGTCGAAGGCCTTGGTTAGTCGATGAAAGCCATGTACAGGTGCATGACGCTGTTCTCTGCACTTTTCCTGTATCTGACAGGCAGCAAAGATGATGTTAATGGTGGCACGTGATGGTCTAAAACACATTAAGATTCAGGGAGGAAGTTTTCCACCAGGAAGCAGTCTGTTTAGGATGACTCGGGCTATAATCCTGCAGTAGATTGACACAGTCTGACCAGTCCCTTGTTCTAAATTTTGATGATGGAGGCTTTTTAAGAGCTTTGGGAATTTCCTCCTTTTCCCGCATATTCTCCAGGAGAGAGTGGAGACGGCCGGTAAGCAAAGGCCCTCCTGCTTCATACACACCTCGGCTGGGATACCATCAGAGCCTGAGGCTTTGTTAATTTTCATCTGTTGGATGGAGGAAGCTACTCATCCAGGGATGGAGGATAGCTGAGGTGGTACTCTGGGATTCTGAGGGACGTGCTGTAGTAAGGACATCCACATCGGTGTTTCTGCTGGAGCAATGAATGGTAGAAACTTTTTCCATCCAGCGCTGAAGAGGCGGTGTAGGTGGTGGTGTAGGTGGTGTAGGTGGTGGTAGGTGGTGGTGTAGGTGGTGGTGGTAGGTGATGTAGGTGGTGGTGGTAGGTGTAGGTGGTGTAGGTGGTGTAGGCGGTGGTGTAGGTGGTGGTGTAGGTGGTGCAGGTGGTGGTGTAGGTGGTGGTGTAGGGGTGTGCAGGTGGAGTGTAGGTGGTGGTGTAGGTGGTGGTAGGTGGTGCTGTAGGTGGTGGTGTGAGGCGGTGTAGGTGGTGGTGGGTGGTGGTGGTGTAGGTAGGTGGTGTAGGTGGTGGTGGTGTAGGTGGTGGTGTAGGTGGTGGTGGTGTAGGTGGTGGTCTAGGTGGAGGTGTAGGTGGTGTAGGTGGTGGTGTAGGTGGTGTGTGTAGGTGGTGGTGTAGGTGGTGGTGTAGGTGGTGGTGTAGGTGGTGGTAGGTGGTGGTGTAGGGAGGTGTAGGTGGTGTAGGTGGTGGTGTTGGTGTAGGTGGTGGTGTAGGCGGTGTGTAGGTGGTGGTGTAGGTGGTGGTAGGTGGTGTAGGTGGTGGTGTAGGTGTGGCGGTGGTGGTGTAGGTGGTGTGTAGGTTAGTGTGTGTGTAGGTGGTGGTGGTGTAGGTGGTGTAGGTGGTGGTGTAGGCGGTGGTGTGTAGGTGGTGATGTAGGTGGTGGTGTAGGCGGTGGTGGTGGTGGTGTAGGCGGTGGTGTAGGTGGTGAGTAGGTGGTGGTGGTGTGTGTAGGTGGTGGGTGTAGGTGGTGGTGTAGGTGGTGGTGGAGGTGGTGGTGTAGGTGGTGGTGTAGGGTGTAGGTGGTGGTAGGTGGTGGTGCAGGTGGTGTGAGGTGGTGGTGTAGGTGGTGTAGGTGGTGGTTTAGGTGGTTAGGTGGTGGTGTAGGTGGTGTAGGTGGTGGTAGGTGGTGGTGTAGGTGGTGGTGTAGGTGGTGTAGGTGGTGGTGTAGGTGGTGTGTAGGTGGTGTAGGTGGTGGGTGTAGGTGGTGGTGTAGGTGGTGGTGGTGGTGGTGGTGTAGGTGGTGGTGGTATAGGTGGTGGTGGTGTAGGTGGTGGTGTGTAGGTGGTGGTGTAGGTGGTGCTGTAGGTGGTGTGTGTAGGTGGTGGTGTAGGTGGTGGTAGGTGGTGGTGTAGGTGGTGGTGGTGTAGGTGGTGGTGTAGGTGGTGATGAGGTGGTGTAGGTGGTGGTGTAGGTGTAGGTAGGTGGTGTAGGTGGTGGTGTAGTGGTGGTAGGTGGTGGTGGTGTAGGTGGTGGTGTAGGTGGTGGTGTAGGTGGTGGTGGTGTAGGTGGTGGTGGTGGTGGTGTAGGTGATGGTGTAGGTGGTGGTGTAGGTGTAGGTGGTGTGTAGGTGGTGTAGGTGGTGATGGTGGTGGTGTAGGTGGTGGTGTAGGTGGTGGTGTAGGTGGTGGTGTAGGTGGAGTGTAGGTGGTGGTGTAGGTGGTGGTGTAGGTAGGTGTAGGTGGTGGTGTAGGCGGGTGGTGTAGGTGGTGGTGTAGGTGGTGGTGTAGGTGGTGGCAGGTGGTGGTGTAGGTGGTGGTGTAGGTGGTAGTGTAGGTGGTGATGGTGTAGGTAGTGGTGTAGGTGGTGGTGTAGGTGGTGGTGGGTGGTGTAGGTGGTGGTGTAGATGGTGGGTGTAGGTGGTGGTGTAGGTGGTGGTGGTGTAGGTGGTGGTGTAGGTGGTGTAGGTGGTGGTGGTGTGGTGGTGTGTGGTGGTGTAAGTGGTGGTGTAGGTGGTAGGTGGTGATGTAGGTGGTGGTGTAGATGGTGGTGTGATGGTGGTGTAGGTGGTGGTAGGTGGTGAGTGTAGGTGGTGATGTAGGTGGTGGTGTAGTAGGTGTGGTGTAGGTGGTGATGTAGGTGGTGGTGTGGGTGGTGTAGGTGGTGGTGTAGGTGGTGGTGTAGTAGGTGTGTAGGTGGTGGTGTAGATGGTGGTGTAGTCGGTGGTTGGTGTGGTGGTGTAGGTGGTGGTGTAGGTGGTGGTGTAGGTGGTGTGGTTGGTGGTGCAGGTGGTGGTGTAGTTGGTGTAGGTGGTGGTTGGTAGGTGGTGGTGTAGTTGGTGTAGGTGGTGATGGTAGGTGGTGCTGTAGTGGGTAGGTGGTGATGTAGGTGGTGCAGGTGGTGGTGTAGGTGGTGATGTAGGTGGTGGTGTAGTTGTGTGGTTGGTGGTGCAGGTGGTGATGTAGGGTGTAGTTGGTGTAGGTGGTGGTGTAGTTGGTGTAGGTGGTGATGTAGGTGGTGATGTAGGTGGTGGTGTAGTTGGTGGTGGGTGATGGTGGTGCAGGTAGGTGTAGGTGGTGGTGGTGTGGTGGCGTGGTGGTAGTAGGTGGTGGTGTAGGTGGTGTAGGTGGTGGTGGTGGTGGTGGGTGTAGGTGGTATGTAGGTGGTGGTGTAGGGGCAGTATGCGGTTGGGACGGAGGGCGAAACCACGAGAATGAGAAGAGAAATGTCAAAGTTGTAATATCCCACCCACCCGGAAAGGAGGGGGGGGAGTGACCTGAATACCTGTGTAGATTTGGTACCTGTGTGACCTGTTTTCTGATACCTGTGAACCTGAGACCTGGTATACATGACTTAAGACCTGATACCTGTGAACCTGAGACCTGGTATACATGACTTAAGACCTGATACCTGTGTCCTGATATATATGACTTAAGACCTGATACCTGTGACCTGAGACCTGGTATATATGACTTAAGACCTGATACCTGTGACCTGATATATGACTTAAGACCTGATACCTGTGACCTGATATATGACTTAAGACCTGATACCTGTGACCTGAGACCTGGTATACATGACTTAAGACCTGATACCTGTGACCTGGATATATATGACTTAAGACCTGATACCTGTGACCTGGTATATATGACTTAAGACCTGATACCTGTGACCTGATATATGACTTAAGACCTGATACTGTGACCTGGAGACCTGGTATACATGACTTAAGACCTGATACCTGATGGATATATAGGACTTAAGACCTGATACCTGTGACCTGATATATATGACTTAAGACCTGATACCTGTGACCTGATATATATGACTTAAGACCTGATACCTGTGACCTGAGACCTGGTATATATGACTTAAGACCTGATACCTGTGACCTGAGACTCCTGCATACATGACTTAAGACCTGATACCTGTGACCTGAGACCTGGTATACATGACTTTAAGACCTGATACCTGTGACCTGAGACCTGGTATACATGACTTAAGACCATACCTGTGACCTGAGACCTGGTAGTATACATGACTTAGAACATACCTGTGACCTGTCGTACCTCTTGACCTGTAGACCAACTTCTTTCTTACATCCCTTAGAGTCTGACACCTCCCTAAAATGTCCCAACCAAAATCATTCCCCAACATTTTCGAATGTAAACAAAGGGGGCGGGACTTGAACTTGTCCTGGATGTCGATTGGCTGAACCTACGGGAGTCCTTGGTCACTGATTGGCTAAAGGAGTTAGACAATGACTGCCTCTCCCTCGTGGCATATATGAACAACTGAGAACAAAGAGAGGGAACGGAGGGGGATGGTGGGGGATGGTGGGGGATGGTGGGGGATGGTGGGGAGGGAGGGGGTGGTGGGGAGGGGGTGGTGGGAGGGGGGATGGTGGGGAGGTGGTGGGGATGGGGTGGTGGGGGTGACGAATGGGAGGGGAGGTGAGTGGTGTTGTGAGGGGAAGGTGGTGGATGCTAACACAACCCTGAACACCACCACAACACAACCCCTGAACACCACCACAACACAACCCTGAACACCACCACAACACAACCCTGATCACAAACAATTTCATCCCAGTTAATAATAGCTCAATAATCCTCTAATTTATAACTCTGATCGAAAAGTAACCCAACGATGGGGTAAAAATCACTACTCTCTCTCTCTCTCTCTCTCTCTCTCTCTCTCTTCTTTGTTTCCCTCTCTCTTTTTACTGTATATCTGTGTGTCTTTCTCTCTCACACACACACACACACACACACACACACACACACACACACACACACAGAATAAATCCCATCATGGAGTGTAATTGTCGTATGGTAATTTGATAATGGGGTCATTCATCACCCTAAATTACTGGAGTATAGCCCCTAGCCCCCTCTAGCTCCAAGTCCCTTCACTAGCCCCCAGCCCCTCTCTTGTCTTGCCCCAGCCACCCTCTCTAGCTCTCTGTCTGCCAGTCTCTCTCTCTCTAGCCCCAGTCCTCTCTTCTAGCTCCCAGCCCCTCTGTCTAGCACCCAGTCCCCTCTGCCTA
Organism: Homarus americanus; assembly: GCF_018991925.1. Lineage (NCBI taxonomy): Eukaryota > Metazoa > Arthropoda > Malacostraca > Decapoda > Nephropidae > Homarus > Homarus americanus. The sequence continues at coordinate 13,333 of NW_024736099.1, forward strand.
TCCTCTTCTCTCCTCTCTTCTAGCCCCTTCTGTCTAGCCTGCCACCCTCTCTCTCTAGCCCTCAGCTGCCTCTCTCTCTCTCTAGCCCCACCTCTCTCTCTCTCTCTAGCCCTCACCTGCCTCTTTTAGCCCCCACCTCTCTCTCCTAGCCTCACCTGCCTCTTTTATAGCCCCACCTCACCCTCTCTAGCCCCCACCTCTCTCTCCCAGCCTCAGCTGCCTCTTTTATAGCCCCCACCTCTCTCTCTAGCCCTCAGCTGCCTCTCTTTATAGCCCCCACCTCATCTCTCTAGCCCCCACCTCTCTCTCTAGCCCTCACCTGCCTCTCTTATAGCTCCCCACCTCATCTCTCTAGCCCCACCTCTCTCTCTCTCTCTCTAGCCCTCACCTGCCTCTTATAGCCCCCACCTCATCTCTCTAGCCCCCCCTCTCTTTCTCTCTCTCTCTAGCCCTCAGCTGCCTCTCTTTATAGCCCCACCTCATCCTCTCTAGCCCCCACCTCTCTCTCTCTCTCTCTTAGCCCTCACTGCCTCTCTTTTAGCCCACCTCTTCTCTCTCTAGCCTCAGCTGCCTCTCTTTATAGCCCCCACCTCTCTCTCTAGCCCCCACCTCTCTCTCTCTCTCTCTCTCTAGCCCTCAGCTGCCTCTCTTTATAGCCCCACCTCATCTCTCTCTAGCCCCCCCTCTCTCTTCTCTCTCCTCTCTCTAGCCTCAGCTGCCTCTCTTATAGCCCCCACCTCATCTCTCTCTAGCCCCCACCTCTCTCTCTCTCTCTCTAGCCCTCAGCTGCCTCTCTATAGCCCCCACCTCCTCTCTCTCTCTAGCCCTCAGCTGCCTCTCTTATAGCCCCACCTCATCTCTCTCTAGCCCTCAGCTGCCTCTTTCTCCCACCTCATCTCTCTCTCTAGCCCCCACCTCTCTCTCTCTAGCCCTCAGCTGCCTCTCTTTATAGCCCCACCTCATCTCTAGCCCACTCTCTCTTCTCTCTAGCCTCCTGCCTCTTTGCCCTCCTCTTCTCTTCTTAACCTCTCTTTGCCCTCAGCTGCCTCTTTTTGCCCCTCTCTCTAGCCCCCACCTCTCTCTCTCTCTCTAGCCCTCACCTGCCTCTTTTTATAGCACCCACCTCTCTAGCCCTCAGCTGCCTCTCTTTATAGCCCCACCTCCTCTCTAGCTTTCACCTCTCTCTCAGCCCCACCTCTCTCTCTCTCTAGCCCTCACCTGCCTCTTTTATAGCACCCACCTCTCTCTAGCCCTCAGCTGCCTCTCTTTGTGCCCCACCTCGTCTCTCTCTAGCCCCCACCTCTCTCTCTCTCTAGCCCTCAGCTGCCTCTTTATAGCCCCCACCTCTCTCTCTCTATCCCCCACCTCCTCTCTTCTCTCCACTCACTCCCTCACCCCTTCCATCACCTCCTACCCCTGAAAAAGGTCAAAGTATAGCATCAACAAAACACAGCTGTCAGATCACTGTAATGGTGCAGCAACCCACATCCCTAAACTCCTGGTTGACCTGACCTATTATGAGATAAAATACACATTAAGGGGAGGTGAGTGTGGGTTGGTGTTGAGGGAGGTGGGTGTGGTGGTGTTGGAGGATGGTGGGTGGGGTTGGTGTTGGAGGAGGGAGGGTGGGTGTGGGTTGGTGCCGGAGGAGGTGGGTGTGGGTTGTGCCGAGGAGGTGGGTGTGGGTTGGTGCCGGAGGGAGGTGGGTGTGGGTTGGTGCCGAGGATGGTGGGTGTGGGTTGGTGCTGGAGGGAGTGGGTGGGTGGGTTTGGAAGGAGGGTGGGTGGTTGGTGCCGGAGGGAGGGGTGGGTGTGGGTTGGTGCTGGAGGTATGGTGGTGTGGGTTGATGCTGAGGGAGGGAGGGTGGGTGTGGGTTGGGCCGGAGGGAGGTGGGTGTGGGTGGTGCCGAGGGATGGTGTGGGTTGGTGTTGGAGGGAGGAGGGTGGTGGGTTGGTGCCGGGGGAGGGTGGGTGGGTTGGTGCCGGAGGGAGGGTGGGTGGATGGTGCTGGAGGATGGTGGGTGTGGGTGATGCTGGAGGAGGGAGGGTGGGTGGGTTGCCGGAGGGATGGTGGGTGGGTTGGTGCTGGAGGGATGGTGGGAGGGGTGTGGGTTGGTGCTGAGGGAGGGAGGGTGGGTGGGTGTGGAGTTGGAGGGATGGTGGGTGTGGGTGGTGTTGGAGGGAGGGAGGGAGGGTGGGTGTGGGTTGGTGCCGAGGGAGGGTGGGTGGGTTGGTGCTGAGGGATGGTGGGTGGGTTGCTGAGGGAGGGAGGGTGGGAGGGTGGGAGGGTGTGTGGTTGGTGCTGTAGGATGGTGGGGTGGGTTGATGCTGGAGGAGGGAGGGGAGGTGTGGGTTGGTGCCGAGGAGGGTGGGTGTGGGTTGGTGCTGAAGGATGTGTGTGAGGGAGAGGTTGCTGGATGGAGTTGAGGAGGGGGTTGGTGCTGAGGGAGGGACGGTGAGTGTGGGTTGATGCTGAGGAGGGAGGGTGTGGGTTGATGCTGGAGGGAGGGAGGAGGGTGGGAAAAGAAAGAGAGAAGAGAGAAAGGAAGAAGAGAGGGAAGGAGGGTGGGGTCTGTGGAAGGGAGGAAGAGAAGAAGATGGAGAGGTGGGGTGGGAGGAAAGAGAAGGGGAGGAGAGGAGAATGGGTGTGTAGAGTTGGGGGACGAAGACGAAGAAGACGAAGAAGACGAAGAAGACGACGAAGAAGAACAAGAAGTGTGGGGAGGCATTATTGAGCTGTGCGACTAGAGTGTAAATAAGCAGCCTTTCTTGGTTGTTTGATCCCCTTCACCCTACCTCACACTACCCCCACACTTTCTCCCCTCCTGTCTGCCCCACCCCTCACACTACCCTACACTCTTCTCCCTCCTGTCTGCCCCCACCACCCTCACACTACCCCCATTTCTCCCCCCACCCCTCACACTACCCCCACACTCTTCTCTCCCTCCTGTCTGCTCCCCACCACCCCTCACACTACCCCCACACTCTTCTCCCTCCTGTCTGCCCCACCCCCCACACTACCCCCCACACTCTTTCTCCCCTCCTGTCTGCCCCCACCCCCTACACTACCCCCACACTCTTTCTCCCTCCTGTCTGCCCCCCACCCCCCTACACCTCTTTCTCCCCCCTCCTGTCTGTCCCCCACCCCTCACTACCCCCCACTCTTTCTCCCTCCTGTCTGCCCCCACCCCCACACACTACCCCACACTCTTCTCCCCTCCTGTCTGCCCCCCACCCCCTCACACTACCCCCACACTTTCTCCCCCATCCTGTCTGCCCCCGACCCCCATCACACTACCCCACACTCTCCCCTCCTGTCTGTCCCCCACCCCTGTCACACTACCCCCCACACTCTTTCTCCCCTCCTGTCTGCCCCCACCCCCTCACACTACCCCCACACTCTTTCTCCCTCCGTCCCCCACCCCTCACACTACCCCCCACACTCTTCTTCCCTCCTGTCTGCCCCCCACCCCTCACCCCACACTCTTTCTCCCCTTGCCCGGCCCCCCACCCCCTCACACTACCCCTACACTCTTTCTACCCCCTCCTGTCTGCCCCCCACCCTACCCTCACACTACCCCCACACTCTTTCTCCCCTCCCCTGCCCCCCCCCCCCTCACACTCTTTCTCCCTCCTGTCTGCCCCCACCCCCTCACACTACCCCCACACTCTTCTCCCTCCTGTCTGCCCCACCCTCACACTACCCCCACACTCTCTTCTCCCCTCCTGTCTGTCCCCCACCCTCCCCCTACCCCCACACTCTCCCCTCCTGTCTGCCCCCACCCCTCACTACCCCCCACACTCTTTCCCCCCTCCTGTCTGCCCCCACCCCTCACTACCCCACACTCTTCCCTCCTCTGCCCCCCACCCCCACACTATCCCTCCTGTCCGTCCCCCACCCCACCCCTCACACTACCCCCACTCTCTTCCCCTCCTGTCTGCCCCCCACCCCACCCTCACACTACCCCCCACCTTCTTCCCCCCTCCTGCCCGCCCCCACCCCTCCACACTACCCCCACACTTTCTTCCCCCTCCACTACCCCCACTCTTTCTTCCCTCCTGTCTGCCCCCACCCCCCCTCACTACCTCTACACTATCCCTCCTGTCTGCCCCCACCCCCCTCACACTACCCCACACTCTTTCTCCCCCTCCTGTCTGCCCCCACCCCTCACTACCCCCACTCTTTCTCCCTCCTGTCTGTCCCCCACCCCTCACTCTTCCCCTCCTGTCTGGCCCCCCACCCCCTCACTACCCCCCACACTCTTTCTCCCTCCTGTCTGCCTCCCCCCACCCCTCACCTACCCCCACTCTTCTCCCTCCTGTCCCCCCCCCCCTCACACTACCCCCACACTTTCTCCCCATCCTGTCTGCCCCTACCCCATTCACTACCCACACTCTTTCTCCCTCCTGTCTGTCCCCCCTCCACTACCCCACATCTTCTCCCCCCTGCCCCTAACCCCCTCCTACCCCCCTTTCTCCCTCCTGTCTGCCCCCCACTCTTTCTCCCCCTCCCTACCCCTCCTACCCCCACACTCTTCTCCCTCCTGTCTGCCCCCACCCCCACCCCCACTCACCCCCAAACAGTCTCTCAGTTTTCAAGGACAAAGTTGTGTTAGATGTTGAACCAGAAAATATAAAACTTTATTGATTATCTCGAGCATTTTGCCCTCCTGACACACACACACACACACACACACACACACACACACACACACACACACACACACACACACACACACACACACACACGCACACACACACACACACGCACACACACACACACACTACTATTAAACCGGATCATAACAATGTATTTTCTCACAGCATATCCGGATGAGAGAGAGAGAGAGAGATATAGAGAGAGAGAGAGAGAGAGAGAGAGAGAGAGATTACTAGTTCATGTTATGATTTACAAGACAAGGACCGAGAGACATTTACAATAATAACGATATATTTACGAGAGAGATTTACAAATTAACGAAAGATTTACAAAATAACAATATATTTACAAGTTACTTTATGACATTTCCCACTGTATAGCCAACCATACCCACACAGTATAGCACTTACTTGATCCTCTGGGGAATTAGGGGTGTTTTAAAGGCATCAGGGGGTGTTTTAAAGGCACCAGGGGTGTTTAAGTGGATCAGGGGTGTTTTAAGGAACCAGGGAGTGTTTTAAAGGCACCAGGGGGTGTTTTAAGGGGATCAGGGGGTGTTTTAAGGATCAGGGGGTGTTTTAAAGGCACCAGGGGGTGTTTTAAGGGGATGGGGATGTTTTATGATCAGGGGGTGTTTACTGCAATGCAGTAAGGAACAGCACAGGACAACCAACACAACATTTTCAGGTTTCGAACGCGTGGTGTCAGGGAGCACTTAGCGAGGGAGGACCAGCTTCGCCACACACTCCCCTGGTCCCTCTGTCCTCTCCCCACCACTCTCCCCGTCCCTCTGTCCCACCACTCTGTCCTCTGTCCTCTCCCACCCACCTCCCCGTCCCTCTGTCCTCTCCCACCACTCCCCGTCCCTGTCCTCTCCCACCCATTCCCCCTCCTACTCCTCCCCGTCCCTCTGTCCTCTCCCACCCACTCCCCCGTCCCTCTGTCCTCTCCCCACCCACCCCCGTCCCTCTGTCCTCTCCCACCCACTCCCCCCGTCCCTCTGTCCTCTCCCACCCACTCTCCCCGTCCCTCTGTCCTCTCCCACCCACTCTCCCCGTCCCTCTGTCCTCTCTCCCACCACTCTCCCCGTCCCCTGTCCTCTCCCACCCACCTCCCCGTCCCTCTGTCCTCTCCCCACCACTCTCCCCGTCCCTCTGTCTCCCCACCCACTCTCCCCGTCCTCTGTCCTCCCACCCTACCTCCCTGTCCCTCTGTCCTCCCACCCACTCTCCCCGTCCCTCTGTCCTTCCCACCACTCTCCGTCCTCTGTCCTCTCCCACCCACTCCCCGTCCCCTGTCCTCTCCCATTACTCTCACTGCCTCGTGTGTCCTTTCCCACCCCTTCCACAGCCCTCACCACGCTCTACCCTTCCTTACAGCTATATTATTTGGAGTAATGTCTAGTGAGAGAGAGAGAGAGAGAGAGAGAGAGAGAGAGAGAGAGAGAGAGAGAGAGAGAGAGAAGGGGGGGGAGAGTGCAAGTAAAAGACACAAATGTTTTCAACTCTCCCACAAATTAACTCACAATTCCATTATCCCTAAATGGAACCATTAATTCAATACAGCCAGTACACTAATGGACCTAATCTCAGCCAATCAGCAAAGATTCCACCTGACGTCATAATCCAATAGCAACCAATGAGGGGGTTCCTTTCTGACGTCATAATCCGGAGAGGGGAGGCGGATTATCCTTTGACGAACACGTAAGGTAAACAATATGAGAGCCAATCAGAACCACTTAATTATGTCCTCCCTATAAGACTTTACGCAAATTACTGGTAACCTAATTATTAATTAACTTAAGAAAATATTAACCTAACCAAACCTAAATATTAATTAACCTAAGCATATAATTATTAACTTCACCTAACCATATATAGCGACCAATCCTATCCTGACACAATCTTAACCTAACCTAACCTAACCATACCAATCCTATCCTGACACAATCTTAACCTAACCTAACCATACCAATCCTATCCTGACACAATCTTAACCTAACCTAACCTAACCATACCAATCCTATCCTGACACAATCTTAACCTAACCTAACCATACCAATCCTATCCTGACAATCTTAACCTAACCTAACCATACCAATCCTATCCTGACACAATCTTAACCCAACCTAACCTAACCATACCAATCCTATCCTGACACAATCTTAACCTAACCTAACCATACCAATCCTATCCTGACACAATCTTAACCTAACCTAACCTAACCAAACCAATCCTATCCATTCTTAACCTAACCAAACTTCACCTACCACCAAACAAACCTAACCTAACCAAACCAAATTTAATTACAACCGATACAATAAAACACGAGACCAAACTACCATTGATTCCTAACGAGGCATTAAGGCCAGCACTGCACTCTACCTCCTCTACTTCCTCAACTGTAACGTCAGGTTCCAAGTCACAGATGGGGTCGAACTAGGGGTACTAGGTGAGCGTCGGTACCACTCCGCCACGGCACCAAAAATTGGATAAGAGAATGAGATAATGCTGGAGAAGAGGGAGAATGTGGTGATAGGAGGAGAAAAGGTGGGAGGGGGGAGGTGAGGGGAAGAGAGGGAGGGAAGGATGTGGGGAGGGTAGTGAGGTGTGAGGGGAGAAAGAGAGGAGGGGAGGGGTGGGGAGGGAGAGTGAGGGTGTGGGGGAGGGTGGGGAGAGGAGGTGTGAGGGGAGAAAGAGAGAGGGAGGGGTGTGGGGAGGGTGAGAGGTGTGGGGAGGGTGGAGTGAGGGGTGGGGAGGGTGAGAGGAGGGTGTGTGGGGAAAGAGGGAAGGGGAGGGTGTGGGGAAAGAGGTTGGGAAGGTGAGGAGATGGTGAATGAACGGAAAGTAAGTAAATTGAATAAAGAAGAGGAGATGAAGGAAGGATTAATAGAGATGAAGAAGAAGGAGATGGAAGGAATGAAGGAAGGTGGAGGGAATGAAGGAAGATGCAAGGGGAGAAGGAAGATGTAAGGGGAGAAGGGAGAGGGAAGGAATGAAGGAAGATGGGAGGAATGAAGGAAGGTGGAAAGAATGAAGGAAGATGCAAGTAGAAGGAAGATGTAAGGAATGAAGGAAGGTGAAAGGGGAGAAGGAAGATGTAAGGGGAGAAGGAAGATGTAAGGAATGAAGGAAGGGGAGAAGGAAGATGAAAACAATAAAAGCAGATAAGAATGTACGTCCCCACCTCTTACTAACACACCTCTACGATCCAGTCACTGAACGGCACCTATCAAGAACGTACGAAATCTCACCCTCCGAACGTTCAACCATCCCCTAAGCGTTCGTTCATGACCCCGACTAATCGTAAGAACGTCGTGTGGTCCAAATTCCCAAACGTTCGTAAATTAAAACATCCTTCATAATTAGACCCAAAAAAGAACGTATCTAAACTTGGTAGCTGAACATAAGACACCAAGATATTTCATAAAAGATCGTAAGTTTACGTTCCTTGAGAGTGGCTACACCAAACTTGCTCCCCAGAAGTTACAACACAAAGTTCAAGGTCCCAAAATGGCGACGAAAGTACACCGAGACTCGACCCTATAATAAGCTGCGTTACCTTCCCGTCACAAAGGCCAGACGAATTTTATGAACCTTTGAAGGATGAAACTATGGGCAAGTTTCTTTTCACCAACCACATATATACATAACCTACATACTACAACAACCCCCCCATACACCCACGACCCACCCACAAATACATAATCTCACATACACTCCCACACCTCGACACCACCACACTCACCCCCCCATACACCCCCAACCTTCCAACACCATCCACACCACCCCACATACACCCCTTCCGACAACCCACCTCACCCCCTCCACCACACCTCCGACACCACCCACACTCACCCCCCACATCACCCCACACTTCCAACACCACCACTACCTCACCCCATACACCCACACTTCCGACACCACACCCAACCCCCCCATACACCCCACACTTCCAACACCACCCACACTCACCCCCACCCACTTCCAACACCACCCACACTCACCTCACATACACCCCCACACTTCCAACACCACCACTCACTCCCCCCACACTTCCAACACCACCCACACTCATCCCCCCACATACACCCCACACTTCCAACACCGCCCACACTCACCCCCCCACATACACCCCACACTTCCACACCACCCACTCACCCCCGACAGACTCACATGCGCGATGCTGAACCTCTGTACTTGGAGGGGTCCTCCTGAAGCATCTCCACCTCCCCCTCACTGAACCTCTGTACGTGGGTCCTCTCTGAAGCATCTCACAACACCTCACCTCACTGAACCTCTGTACTTGGGCTTCGCATCTCCCTGCCTCACTGAACGCTTGGGTTTTTCTGACTTGTACTGGAGGGCCTCTCCACACCTACTGAACCTCTGTATTGGGAGGTCCTTTCTGAAGCATCTCACAACACCTCGCCTCACTGAACCTCTTACTTGGAGGGTCCTCTCTGCACCCCACAACACCTCACCTCACTGAACCTCTGTACTTGGAGGGTCCTCTAAGCATCTCAGCACCCCTCCACTGAACCTTTGTACTTGGAGGTCCTGAAGCATCTCACAACACCTCGCCTCACTGAACCTCTGTACTTGGAGGGTCCTCTCTGAAACATCTCACAACACCTCGCCTCCCACTGAACCTCTGTACTTGGAGGGTCCTCTCTGACATCTCACAACACCTCGCCCTCACTGAACCTCTGTACTTGGAGTTCTCTCTGAAGCATCTCACAACACCTCGCCTCACTGAACCTCTGTACTTGGAGGGTCCTCTCTGAAGCATCTCACAACACCTCACCTCACTGAACCTCTGTACTTGGAGGGTCCTCTCTGAAGCATCTCACAACACCTCACCTCACTGAACCTCTGTACTTGGAGGGTCCTCTCTGAAGCATCTCAACACCTCGCCTCCACTGAACCTCTGTACTTGGAGGGGTCCTCTCTGAAGCATCTCACAACACCTCGCCCTCACTGAACCTCTGTACTTGGAGGTCCTCTCTGAAGCATCTCACAACACCTCGCCTCACTGAACCTCTCTAGAGAGGGTCCTCTCAAGCATCTCACAACACCTCGCCTCACTGAACCTCTGTACTTGGAGGGTCCTCTCTGAAGCATCTCACAACACCTCGCCTCACTGAACCTCTGTACTTGGAGGGGTCCTCTCTGGAAGCATCTCACAACACCTCACCTCACTGAACCTCTGTACTTGGAGGGTCCTCTCTGAAGCATCTCCAACACCTCCGCCTCACTGAACCTCTGTACTTGGAGGGTCTCTCTGAAGCATCTCACAACACCTCACCTCACTGAACCTCTGTACTTGGAGGGTCCTCTCTGAAGCATCTCACAACACCTCGCCTCCTGAACCTCTGTGCTTGAGGGGTCCTCTCTGAAGCATCTCACAACACCTCGCCTCACTGAACCTCTGTACTTGGAGGTCCTCTCTGAAGCATCTCACAACACCTCACCTCACTGAACCTCTGTACTTGGAGGTCTCTCTGAAGCATACCACACCTGCCTCACTGAACCTCTGTACTTGGAGGGGTCCTCTCTGACATCTCACAACACCTCACCTCACTGAACCTCTGTCTTGGGGTCCTCTCTGAAGCATCTCACAACACCTCGCCTCACTGAACCTCCTTTGGAGGGTCCTCTCAAGCATCTCACAACACCTCACCTCACTGAACCTCTGTACTTGGAGGTCCTCTCTGAAGCATCTCACAACACCTCACCTCACTGAACCTCTTACTTGGAGGTCCTCTCAAAGCATCTCAACACCTCACCTCTGAACCTCTGTACTTGGAGGGGTCTCTCTGAAGCATCTCACAACACCTCGCCTCACTGAACCTCTGTACTTGGAGGGTCCTCTCTGACATCTCACAACACCTCACCTCCTGAACCTCTGTACTTGGAGGGTCCTCTCTGAAGCATCTCACAACACCTGCACTGAACCTCTGTACTTGGAGGGTCCTCTCTGAAGCATCTCACAACACCTCGCCTCACTGAACCTCTGTACTTGGAGGGGTCCTCTCTGAAGCATCTCACAACACCTCGCCTCACTGAACCTCTGTGCTTGGAGGGTCCTCTCTGAAGCATCTCACACCTCGCCTCACTGAACCTCTTGTACTTGGAGGGTCCTTCCTGAAGCATCTCACAACACTCACCCTCACTGAACCTCTGTACTTGGAGGGTCCTCTGAAGCATCTCACAACACCTCACTGAACCTCTGTACTTGGAGGGGTCCTCTGAAGCATCTCACAACACCTCACTGAACCTCTGTACTTGGGGGGTCCTCTCTGAAGCATCTCACAACACCTCGCCTCACTGAACCCTCTGTACTTGGAGGGGTCCTCTGAAGCATCTCACAACACCTCGCCTCACTGAACCTCTGTACTTGGAGGGGTCCTCTGAAGCATCTCACAACACCTCCCCTCACTGAACCTCTGTACTTGGAGGGGTCCTCCTGAAGCATCTCACAACACCACTGAACCTCTGTACTTGAGGGTCCTCAGCTCTCACAACACCTCGCCTCACTGAACCTCTGTACTTGGAGCTCTGAAGCATCTCACAACACCTCGCCTCACTGAACCTCTGTACTTGGAGGGGTCCTGAAGCATCTCACAACACTCGCTCACTGAACCTCTGTACTTGGAGGGGTCCTCTGAAGCATCTCACAACACCCGCCCTCACTGAACCTCTGTACTTGGAGGGTCCTCTGAAGCATCTCACAACACCTCACCTCACTGAACCTCTGTACTTGAGGGGTCCTCTACATCTCACAACACCTCACCTCACTGAACCTCTGTACTTGGAGGGTCCTCTGAAGCATCTCACAACACCTGCCTCACTGAACCTCTGTACTTGGAGGGTCCTCTCTGAGCATCTCACAACACCTCGCCCCACTGAACCTCTGTACTTGGAGGGGTCCTCTGAAGCATCTCACAACACCTCGCCTCACTGAACCTCTGTACTTGAGGGGTCCTCTGAAGCATCTCACAACACCTCACCTCACTGAACCTCTGTACTTGGAGGGGTCCTCTCTGAAGCATCTCACAACACTCGCTCCTCACTGAACCTCTGTACTTGGAGGGTCCTCTCTGAAGCATCTCACAACACCTCGCCTCACTGAACCTCTGTACTTGGAGGGTCCTCTCTAGCATCTCACAACACCTCGCCTCACTGAACCTCTGTACTTGAGGTCCTCTGAAGCATCTCACAACACCTCACCTCACTGAACCTCTGTACTTGAGGGTCCTTCTGAAGCATCTCACAACACCTCACCACTGAACCTCTGTACTTGAGGGGTCCTCTCTGAAGCATCTCACAACACTGCCTCACTGAACCTCTGTACTTGAGGGTCTCGAAGCATCTCACAACACCTGCCTCACTGAACCTCTGTACTTGGAGGGGTCCTCTCTGAAGCATCTCACAACACCTCGCCTCACTGAACCTCTGTACTTGGAGGGGTCCTCTGAAGCATCTCAAACACCTCACCTCACTGAACCTCTGTACTTGAGGGGTCCTCTCTGAAGCATCTCACAACACCTCACCTCACTGAACCTCTGTACTTGAGGGGTCCTCTGAAGCATCTCACAACACCTCGCCTCACTGAACCTCTGTACTTGGAGGGTCCTGAAGCATCTCACAACACCTCGCCTCACTGAACCTCTGTACTTGAGGGGTCCTCTCTGAAGCATCTCACAACACCTCACCTCACTGAACCTCTGTACTTGGAGGTCCTCTCTGAAGCATCTCAACACCTCACCTCACTGAACCTCTGTACTTGGAGGGGTCTCTCTGAAGCATTCACAACACTCACCTCACTGAACCTCTGTACTTGAGGGTCCTCTGAAGCATCTCACAACACCTCGCCTCACTGAACCTCTGTACTTGAGGGTCCCCTGAAGCATCTCACAACACCTCACTCACTGAACCTCTGTACTTGGGAGGGTCCTCTCTGAAGCATCTCACAACACCTCACCTCACTGAACCTCTGTACTTGGGGGGTCCTCTGAAGCATCTCACAACACCTCGCCTCACTGACCTCTGTACTTGGGGGGTCCTCTGAAGCATCTCACAACACCTCGCCTCACTGAACCTCTGTACTTGGAGGGTCCTCTCTGAAGCATCTCACAAACCTGCCCCACTGAACCTCTGTACTTGGAGGTCCTCTGAAGCATCTCACAACACCTCACCTCACTGAACCTCTGTACTTGGAGGGTCCTCTGAAGCATCTCACAACACCTCACCTCACTGAACCTCCTGTACTTGGAGGGGTCCTCTCTGAAGCATCTCAACACCTCGCCTCACTGAACCTCTGTACTTGGAGGGGTCCTCTCGAAGCATCTCACAACACCTCACCTCACTGAACCTCTGTACTTGGAGGGTCCCTCTCAACATCTCACAACACCTCACCTCACTGAACCTCTGTACTTGGAGGGTCCTCTGAAGCATCTCACAACACCTCGCCTCACTGAACCTCTGTACTTGGAGGGGTCCTCTGAACATCTCACAACACCTCACCTCACTGAACCTCTGTACTTGAGGTCCTCTGAAGCATCTCACAACCTCCCACTGAACCTCTGTACTTGAGGGTCCTCCTAGCCATCTCACACCTCGCCTCACTGAACCTCTGTACTTGGAGGGTCCTCTGAAGCATCTCACAACACCTCACCTCACTGAACCTCTGTACTTGGAGGGGTCCTCTGGAAGCATCTCACAACACCACCTCACTGAACCTCTGTACTTGAGGGTCCTCTCTGAAGCATCTCACAACACCTCACTCTGAACCTCTGTACTTGGAGGGGCCCTCTGAAGCATCTCACAACACCTCGCCTCACTGAACCTCTGTACTTGGAGGGGTCCTGAAGCATCTCACAACACCTCGCCTCACTGAACCTCTGTACTTGGAGGGTCCTCTGAAGCATCTCACAACACCTGCCTCACTGAACCTCTGTACTTGGAGGTCCCTCTGAAGACCACAACACCTCACCTCACTGAACCTCTGTACTTGGAGGTCCTCTGAAGCATCTCAACACCTCACCTCACTGAACCTCTGTACTTGGAGGTCCTCTGAAGCATCTCCACAACACCTCGCCTCACTGAACCTCTCTGTACTTGGAGGGTCCTCTCTAAGCATCTCACAACACCTCACCTCACTGAACCTCTGTACTTGGAGGGGTCCTCTGAAGCATCTCACAACACCTCGCCTCACTGAACCTCTGTACTTGGAGGGGCTCTGAAGCATCTCACAACACCTCGCCTCACTGAACCTCTGTACTTGAGGGTCCTCTCTGAAGCATCTCACAACACCTGCCTCACTGAACCTCTGTACTTGGAGGGTCCTCTGAAGCATCTCACAACACCCGCCTCACTGAACCTCTGTACTTGGAGGGTCCTCTGAAGCATCTCACAACACCCACCTCACTGAACCTCTGTACTTGAGGGTCCTCTCTGAAGCATCTCACAACACCTCGCCTCACCTGGCGTCATAAAAGGTTTCTATTCTTGTCTTGCGCTTTTCTTTTGATGTTTTGAGTCTGTTGATCAGTTCGATGGTGTGGTTAGGTTAGGTTAGGTGTGGTTATGTTATGTTGACGTCAATAAACTTAAAACTCGCCGACAAGACATTGGCCAATTTTTTTCCGTCACCTTCGACCCCTGTAACCCCATTATATCGTAAGGTCACCTTTGAATAGTAGTGATTAGGTCATCCTAGTTGGAGAGCCATTCATTTAATACTGGAAGGTGGTTTGGGTTGGTAAGTTGATGATTGGCTACGTACATACGTACATACATACATACATACATAATAATAATGGTCGCCCCTAGGGCCACCTAGGCGTGAATTTGTTTAAGGTGTAGAAGCTGTCGCCAACACAACAACCACACCCTGCGTGAACAAGCTGCCTGACCCAGTGTCAAGGAATAGTCCGAGAAGACCGGACAACTCGCCAACTGCACTGGCTAACCATTACCCCGGAACACGATCCGCAAATCGATTAACATCAGGTCCCCAATTACTGCTGGGTAGACAAGGGCAAATGACGTAAAGAAACTTGCCCATAGTTTCACCTGCGGGGATCGAACCAGGTCGCTCATGACCATTACACCACAGGTCCCCACACATGCATACATACATCTCCCCACACCCCCACACACACCCTTACACAAATATACCCACAACCCACCCATTCACCCTATACACCCCCCCACACCCAACACCCCCCCACACACCAACACCCCCCTCAGGCCAAGACGGGCGAGAGGCATCAACAACTTGTGCATCACGTCGTAAATGTGTTTCCGTAAGTTCCTGCGTGTTTTTACTACAAGGCCGCTCCGTCAACATTTTTTTCTCAGAGACGGGTTGATGGTAGCTTTGACTCTCTCTGACCCCCCTTTTGAAGCTCTCTACCACGACCCCTTTGAAGCTCTCTAACGACCCCCCTTTGAAGCTCTCTACCACGACCCCCCTTTGAAGCTCTCTACCATTGAGGCTCTCTACCGACCCCCTTTGAAGTCTCTACCACGATCCCCCTTTGAAGCTCTCTACCACGATCCCCCCTTTGGGCTCTCTACCAGACCCCCCCTAAGCTCTCTGCAGTCCCAAGCTCTCTCCGACCCCCTTTGGAAGCTCTCTACCTCCTCCAGTTGGAACTCTCTACCCCCTGGAACTCCTCTCAACCCCCCCTCCGCCCTATTTAAGCTCTCTACCCTCCAGGAACTCCCTCCTGACTCCCTCCCCCTTTGCCCTCTACCCCCACCGCCTCTAGAAATGACCTCCCCATCCCCCCACCCTCCTCCTCTGTTGTAATTTTCATAACCTAGTTTACAACACCCTATACACCTAATTGTTTACCTAACTATTATTATCTCCATCTGTAAAAAAACACCAACAATCTACTTATAATTAATCCCAGGATGATGTAGTCCACTATACCGTCAACATAACCATAGTACTACATTATTGTTTTTTTTATTCACAGGATAAACACGTCCATCCTGCACTATAAATAAACGAGATTGTTGATCTTACTAGTTATTTTTCACAGGATAAACGAGAGAGAGTATCACCTGCAGGACAACCAGCTGCGCCCCCCTCCACCTATCACACCACCTGCCAGGGAATATTACCCTGGCTACCTGAGCACCTCAACATCAGCGGGTAGTCCTCCACCTCCCCGTCAGCCCCTCCTGGCGGGTCTTAGTGGCTGCAGGTCTGGGGCCCATTAGGACTAGGGTTTATAGGCCTGGGGCCCATTACGACTGGGGTTTATGCAGGAGGACAAGAATATGTCTAGAAAATTACGACTGGGGATAGGAAGTCATGGAAGAGGGTGTGAAAGAAGACATAGGAGGAAGATAAGAAGACATAGAAGAGAGAAGAGACGGACATAGAAGAGGAAGATGGAAGAGAAGACATAGGAGGAAGGATAGAAGAGACATAGGAGGAGATAAGAAGAAGACATATCACAGGAGGAAGATGAAAGAGACATAGAAGAGGAAGATGAAGAAGACCTAGGGAGGAAGATGAAGAGGCATAGAGGAGGAAGTCAGAAGAGACAAACATAGAGGAGGAGGAAGATGAAGATGACATAGAGGAGGAAGATGAAGAAGACATAGAAGAGGAAGATGAAGAAGACATAGAAGAGGAAGATGAAGAGGCCTCAGGAGGAAGATAAGAAGAAACTTATAGAGGAGGAAGATGAAGAAGACATAGAAGAAAGGGAAGATGGAAGAAGAAGACATAGAGGAGGAAGATGGAAGAGACATAGAGGAGGAAGATGGAAGAGACGACATAGAGGAGGAAGATGAAGAGACGACATAGAAGAGGAAGATGAAGAAAAGACATAGAAAGAGGAAGATGGAAGAGAAGACATAGAAGAAGGAGAGATGGAAGAGACGACATAGAGGAGGAAGATGAAGAAAAGACATAGAAGAAGGGAAGATGAAGAAGACAGAAGGAAGATGAAGAAAGACCACCGAAAGGAAGGAAAGATAGAAGAAGACATAGAAAGAACATAGGAGGAAGATCAGACCTCAGAAGAGGAAGATGAAGAGACATAGAAGGGAGGAAGATGAAGAGACGACATAGAGGAGGAAGATGAAGAGACGACATAGAAGGAAGATGAAGAAAAGACATAGAAGAGGAAGATGAAGACGACAGAAGAGGAAGATGGAAGAAGCTTGACATAGAAGAGGAAGATGAAGAAGACATAGAAGGAAGATGAAGAAGACATAAGAGGAGGAAGATGAAGAGAAGACTATAGGAGGAAGATGAAGAGACATAGAAGGAGGAAAATGAAGAGACATAAGGAAGATGAAGAGAAGACATAGAAGGGAGAAGATGAAGAGACGACATAGAGGAGGAAGATGAAGAAAAAAGACATAGAGGGAGGAAGATGGAAGAGACGACATAGAGGAAGATGGAAGAACAACATAGAAGAGAAGATGAAGAAGACATAGAAAGAGGAAGATGGAAGAGACGACATAGAGGAGGAAGATGAAGAGACAACATAGAAGAAGGAAAGATAGAAGAGACATAGAAGGAAGATGGAAGAGACATAGAGGAGGAAGATGAAGAAAAGGAACACTTATAGAGGAGGAAGATGAGAGACGACATAGAAGAGGAGAAGATGAAGAGACGACATAGAAGGAAGATGAAGAAGATTATAGAAGGAAGATGAAGAGACGACATAGAGGAGGAAGATAGAGAGACGACATAGAAGAAGAGGAAGATGAAGAGAAGACATAGAAGAAGAAGACCTCGAAGAAGGAAGATGAAGAGACGACATAGAAGAGGAAGATGGAAGAGACGACATAGAAAGGAAGATGAAGAAGACATGGAAGAGGAAGATGAAGAAGACATAGAAGGAAGATGAAGAGACGACATAGAAGGAGATGAAGAAGACATAGGGAGGAAGATGAAAGAGACAAAGAAGGAAGATGAAGACATAGAAGGAAGATGAAGAAGACAAAGAGGAGGAAGATGGAAGAAGACATAGAAGAGGAAGATGAAGAGACATAGAAGAGGAAGATGAAGAAGACAAAGAGGAGGAGAAGATGAAGGACGACATAGAAGAGGAAGATGAAGACATAGAAGAGGAAGATGAAGAAGACATAGAAGGAAGATGGAAGAGACGACATAGAGGAGGAAGATGAAGAGAGACGACATAGAGGAGGAAGATGAAGAAGACATAGAGGAGGAAGATGAGAGGAACCTGAAGAGGAAGATGGAAGAAGACAAAGAGGAGGAAGATGAAGAGACGACATAGAAAGAAGGAAAGATGAAGAAGACAAAGAAGAGGAAGATCAAGAAGACATAGAGGAGGAAGATGAAGAGACGACATAGAAGAGAGAGGAAGATGAAGAGACGACATAGAAGGAAGGAAGATGAAGAGACGACATAGAAGAGGAAGATGAAGAGAACGACTTATAGAAGGAAGATGAAGAAGACATAGAAGAGGAAGATGAAGAGAAGACCATAAGAAGAGGAAGATGAAGAAGACAAAAGAGGAAGATGAAGAAGACATAGAAAGAGGAATGGAAGAGAAGACATAGAAGAGGAAGATGGAAAGAGAGGAACCATAAAGGAGGAAGATGAGACGACATAGAAGGAAGATGGAAAGAGAGAAGACATAGAAGAGGAAGATGAAGAGAAGACATAGAAGAGGAAGATGAAGAGACGACATAGGAGGAAGATGAAGAGACGACATAGAGGAGGAAGATGAAGAGAAGACATAGAGGAGGAAGATGAAGAGAAGACATAGAGGAGGAAGATGAAGAGAAGACATAGAGGAGGAAGATGAAGAAGACATAGAAGAGGAAGATGAAGAGACGACATAGAAGAGGAAGATGAAGAAGACATAGAAGAGGAAGATGAAGAAGACATAGAAGAGGAAGATGAAGAAGACATAGAAGAGGAGATGAAGAAGACAAAGAGATGGAAGAGACGACATAGAGGAAGATGAAGAAGACATAGAAGAGGAAGATGGAAGAGAGAGACAAAGAAGGAAGATGGAAAGAGAAGACATAGAAGAGAAGATGAAGAGACAACCGAAGATGAAGAAGCTATAGAAGAGGAAGATGAAGAAGACATAGAAGAGGAAGATGAAGAAGAACATAGAAGAGGAAAGATGAAGACATATGGAAGAGAATGGAAGAAGAAGACATAGAAGAGGAAGATGAAGAAGACATAGAAAGAGGAAGATGATGAAAGACATAGAAGAGAGGAAGATGAAGAAGAAGACATAGAGGAGGAAGATGGAAAGAAGAGAGAAGACATAGGGGAGGAAGATGAAGAAGACATAGAAGAAGATGAAGAAGACAAAGAGGAAGATGAAAGACATAGAAGAGGAAGATGAAGAGACGACATAGAGGAAGATGAAGAGACGACATAGAGGGAAGATGAAGAGAAGACATAGAAGAGGAAGATGAAGAAGACATAGAAGAGGAAGCTGGAAGAGGACAATAGAAGGAAGATCAGGAACGACATAGAAGGAAAGATGAAGAAGACATAGAAGAGGAAGATGAAATATAGAAGAGGAAGATGGAAGACAACATAGAAGGAAGATGAAGAAGACATAGAAGAGGAAGATGAAGAAGACATAGAAGAGGAAGATGAAGAAGACATAGAAGAAGAGAGGAAGATGGAAGAAGACATAGAAAGAGGAAGATGAAGAGAAGACATAGAAGGAAGGCGAGAGACGACAGAGGAGGAAGATGAAGAGACGACATAGAAGAAGGAAGATGGAAGGGATCGACATAGAAGGAGATCAGAGAAAACATAGAAGAGGAAGATGAAGAGACGACATAAGAAGAGGAAGATGAAGAAGACATAGAAGAGGAAGATGGAAGAACGACATAGAAGATGAAGAAGACATAGGGAGGAAGATGAAAGAAGATTATAGAAAGAGGAAGATAGAAGAAGACATAGAGGAAGATGGAAGAGACACTCGAAGAGGAAGATGAAGAAGACATAGAAGGAGAAGATGAAGAGACGACATAGAAAGGAAGGAAGATGAAGAAGACATGAAGAGGAAGATGAAGGAGACGATATAGAAGAGGAAGATGAAGAAGACATAGAAGGAAGATGAAGAACGACACCGAAAGGAAGATGGAAGAAGACATAGAAGGAGGAAGAGATGAAGAAGACATAGAAGAGGAAGATGAAGAGACGACATAGAAGGAAGATGAAGAAGACATAGAAGGAAGATGGAAGAGACGACATAGAAGAGGAAGATGGAAGAGACGACATAGAGGAGGAAGATGAAGAGACGACATAGAAAGAGGAAGATGAAGAAGACATAAAGAAGGAAGATGAAGACATAGAAGGAAGGTAGAGAGACGACATAGAGGAGGAAGATGAAGAGACGACATAGAAGAGGAAGATGAAGAGAGAGACATAGAAGGAAGATGAAGAGACGACATAGAAGAGGAAGATGAAGAGACATAAGAAGAGGAAGATGGAAGGAGACGACATAGAAGAGGAAGATGGAAGAAGACATAGAAGAAGAGGAAGATGAAGAGACGACATAGAAGAAGGAAGATGAAGAAGACATAGAAGAGGAAGATGGAAGAGACGACATAGAAAGAGGAAGATGGAAGAACATAGAAGAGGAGATGAAGATATAGAAGAGGAAGATGAAGAAGACATAGAAGGAAGGAAAGATGAAGAGCGACATAGAGGAAGATGAAGAAGACATAGAAGAGGAAGATAGAAGAAGACATAGAAGAGGAAGATGAAGAGACGACATAGAAGAGGAAGATGAAGAAGACATAGAAAGAGGAAGATGGAAGAAGACCTCGAAGAAGGAAGATGAAGAAGACATAGAAGAGGAAGCTGAAGAGACGACATAGAGGAGGAAGATGAAGAGACGACATAGAAGGAAGATGAAGAGACGACATAGAAGAGATGGAAGAGACGACATAGAGGAGGAAGATGAAGAGAAGACATAGAAGAGGAAGATGAAAGAAGACATAGAAGAGAGGAAGATGGAAGAGACGACATAGAAAGAGGAAGATGAAGAGACATGAAGAGGAAGATGAAGAGACGACATAGAAGAGGAAAATGGAAGAAGACATAGAGGAGGAAGATGAAGAAGACATAGAAGAGGAGAAGATGAAGAGAAGACATAGAAGGAAGATGAAGAGACGACATAGAAGGAAGATGAAGAAGACATAGAAGGAAGATGGAAGAGAACCTCGAAGGAGGAAGATGGAAGAGACGACATAGAAGAGGAAGATGAAGAAGACATAGAAGAGGAAGATGGAAGAGACGACATAGAAGAGGAAGATGAAGAGACGAAACATAGAGGAGGAAGATGAAAGAGACGACATAGAAGGAAGATGAAGAAGACATAGAAGAGGAAGATGGAAGAGAGAGACGACATAGAGGAGGAAGATGAAGAGACGACATAGAAGAGGAAGATGAAGAGAACATAGAAGAGAGGAATGAAGAGACGACATAGAGGAGGAAGATGAA
>NW_024736100.1:0-16838 GCF_018991925.1 Homarus americanus
TTCATCCATTTTGGTTGGTTCCGTATCGATCTGAATTTTCTTTTAGGGATGTGTTTATTTTGGGCATTATTGATTGTCGCAATAAATTGTTCATAAGTAGCTGCTAAATTAAATTCGGGGTTATCCCGTCCTAAGTTGACAGTTTCCGGAGGTGTGGGGGGGATTAATCTTTTGACCGTAGGGTCATCCCTTAGGTCTCTCCTTATGCTACCGTAATTAGCATTCCTAAAATCCGGGATCAAGGCCGAATTTTCCTTCTTCCTGCCATCCCATATTATGTTAAAATATATGGCTTTATGATCACTGTTTCCTAGTTCGTCTCCAATCCCAACATCTTTTACTAGATTTTCATTATTACTGAGAACTAAATTGAGGATATTATTTCCTCTAGTGGGCAAGTTTATAAATTTATATATAAAACTATCCTGTACTACTTCTATAAAATCTTCAGATTCATTATCGCTAAGTTGATTTTTCCAATCTATGCCTGAAAAGTTGAAATCGCCTAGAATACATACATTGTTTCTATCAGATGCCTTCTTTATTTTCTCCCATAGCAATTTACCATCGTTCCTACTCAAATTAGGTAGTCAATATATAACACCAATGACTACGGATTCACTGCCCTCACCAATCTCTACCCAAATACTTTCATTGTCGCTATTTGTTTTAATGTTTGATTTATTGCAGCTTTTTAATGACACCCTGATATACACTGCTACACCGCCCCCTCTCCTTCCTACTCTGTCAAATTTAAATAGGTTATATCCTGGAATATGAAATTCTGCTAAAAAATGTTTGCTGTTTGAATTTATCCATGTTTCCGCTATTGCAATTATATCTATGTTCTCTTTACTAACAATGGCTCTGAGCTGGTCCATTTTGTTACACAAGCTTCTACTATTAGTATAATAAACACTCAATATATTTCTTCCGTTTCTATCTGTTTTACATTTATTACTTTGATGTTTGTTATTATGAATAACTATATTTTCAGCATTATCTACTTCTGTTTCACTCATTTCCCCAGGACCTGCTTGTTTTTTGACCCATTTTCCCTTTAATTCCCTCTCTACTGGCGAAACCCCCTTCGAGTGATACTACTTCCAGGGATGCAGACAACGCCTTACCTCACGAGACAAGGCATCTGGCCGACAGTACAGGTAGTCAAGTATGTAAATCGTTGCCCGTCATCAATGAATGCCCAACCATTGTTTGCACAATGTTTTTCCAGTCGGCAATTAATAGCAATTGCCCTGGACAGCCATTCACTACCAACCCCTCTTCTAGGCAAGACACCACATACTATCGGGACCCCTCCCCTATCTCTAATCTTCCCCAGCGCCTCCCTATACCTCTTGAAAAGTTCCTCACTCCTAACCTTACCTATGTCGTTTCCCCCCACACTAAGACACACTACTGGATTGGTACCCTCCCCTGACAAAACTCTGTCTAACCTCTCGGCTACATGCCCTATCCCAGCCCCAGGAAAACATACCTTAGTCCTACGTTTCCTATCTCTCGCACAAAAAGCCCGATCCATAAACCTCACCTGGCTGAAGATTGTGAAGTGAGATGCAGTGAAGATTGTGAAGCGAGATGTAGTGAAGATTGTGAAATAAGATTATAAAGTAAACTGTAGTAATTGAGGTTAAACGAACGCGGGTTATTCTGTAGTGTATCCGTGTCTTGTTAACGTGGAACCAACATGGCGGTGGTTCTCAATATAGATACGTTATTTTGCCGGGAATTTCTGTCAAAACAAAATATGAATCAACCATATTTAGCCTAAATTAACCTAACGGCTTTATTATATATTCTAAGTTTTTTAAGTTGGATAGATCAGATCAGGTTAGGTTAAGTCAGGTTGGGTTAGGTTAGGTTAGTTTTGTCAATTTTGCCACTTAGAGGCTAGTTTATTGTGCCCCCCATACTCATCCTGTCAGCTGTAGCACAGAGAGATTACAAAGTGGTGTTAGATGAGGTAGGTGGTTAAGTTAAGTTTCAATAGGTTAGGTTAGATTATGTCAGGTTAGGTTAAGTTAGGTTAGGTAGGTAATAAGTAGATAGGTTATGTTAGGTAGGTGGGAAAGTTAGGTTTGATTAGGTTAGCTTATGTCAGACGGGGAGGTTAGGTTAGATTATGTCAGGTTAGGTTAGATTATGTCAGGTTAGGTCAGATTTCGTCAGGTTAGGTTAGATTATGTTAGGTTAGGTCAGATTACGTCAGGTTAGGTTAGATTATGTCAGGTTAGGTTAGATTATGTCAGGTTAGGTTAGATTATGTCAGGTTAGGTTAGATTATGTCATGTTAGGTTAGATTATGTCAGGTTAGGTCAGATTACGTCAGGTTAAGTTAGATTATGTCAGGTTAGGTCAGATTACGTCAGGTTAGGTTAGATTATGTCAGGTTAGGTAAGTAGGTAGAGGTGGGTAAAAAAGGTTAGGTTAGGTCGGCAGGTTTTAGTGTAGGAGCTTAAGTAATCCCGTAAAAATTTCATGTTAATTTTTGACACCATACATTATAATAATCCTTATAAACTATGTTAAGGAACTGTGGTGTAATTTTTTCTGAACGGTTTATTATAAGTTTTATGCCTTTAAAGAAGTTTTATTAAAGAGCGGCGTAATGAACCACAGATGTATTACCATTAAGTCCTAATTAACTTAAAACATGACTAATAACCTATGAACATGTAGTATTATATGATTACAATTTAACATAATATATCATGAATGCTGTTATATTATCATAAGTGTGTTACAAACATGGCTGCTCATATATGCCATCCTGTCTCTGGCAAAGAAGAGATTGCAGTAAGTAAAATTATTTGCTAAAGACAAATACTGGAAATTAAACATATACATATTACCATTATCTGAAAAGCTTAGAACCACTGTTTTATATTTATTAAAAGTTTGTAGTGTTATACATCATGTGTAAACAAGTCACAAGTTATTATTTACGACATTGCTTCAGTCCTCGTCATCAGAGTCTTCTGTGTACAACAGATTCCTTCACCTTGTTTAGGCATTTCTCATCATCTGCTTGACAGTTACACATCTCGGTGCATGTCATGCTATTCTTTCTGATTCTTTCTGTATGAACATGATAATGATCCACATTTCCTGACGCCACATCCACATTTAACAAGTTCTGTGATTGCTTCTGGAGCTGGTGGTTGGTCTGATATTACTAGTATGAAACACAGTCATTGCTGATCTTCCAGCTACACTGAATGAAAGCATCACTGTCTGGTATCACAAGACCACGGAAGAGCTTGATACCTTCCTCAATATATGATACTTTAGAGTTGCTGTCAGCTGTGTCTCCAGCTTCTGCTCATGTTTTTGAAGAGATGCCATCTGTTATGAGGTTTAGTGAAAGTCATTCGTGGACAGAGCTTAAACACAAAATTTTTTAGACCAACAACATGTCTCATGGAGGCATTTGGTCTATTTGCATCTTGAATGCATCTAGGACTTTGTGTTAGATTTATCAAAGTGCTCCAACATGCTTTTTCTTGCCAACAAATTTTCCAATGCAGCCAGATCCTGTAAAGGTGTGGAAACCTGCAAGGCTCTCTGCCCAATGTGTCGTCGCTCACCAGTTCCTGTTTTCATACTTGTATTTTCTCCAAGTTGAGGCTGCTTTAATATGCCAAACACATCAGTGTCTGGTGACTTGATATGTACAGTGCTGCCCTTCTGTGATGCATATACTGTATGTCCTGCTTAAGTTCTATAACTTGTGATAGCAATTTGATGGTTGAAGTCTTATTTGCTGCTTTCCAAGACAGAAGATTAACCTTGGACATCTTTTCCCAGATGCTCAATGGACCAACAATACGTTTCTTGACAAAATTTTCATAATTTTGTCTTCCAACTTCATATGCACATAGATTGTCATATTTGGCATTTTCTGGCATTACAGCTCCAGTTACCAAGTTTAAAAGAGCATCATTTTCCTGGGATTACAGTCACCAATAACATTGTGTAGCTTCTGTACATCAGCATATTGACGGCTGACAATAGCTGTAGATAGCTCATGATGTTCTGTTCTTTTGTAATCTTTATGAGTTTGATATTTTATGTAATGAACTTAATTTGAAAACCCAAATGGTAGTATATGATCTTTTATCACCTTAGACACTCTGTGCGTCATGCCTCTCAAGTGATTTTTTTCCTCTCTTACTTCTCTGGACAAATACGACCTTTATCCCATCAGAAAAAATATCACCATATATTTTCTTAATCTACAGGTGCCAAGGTTTAAAATGACGGATGGTGTTAAAAATTAACCTGAAATTTTTACGTGACCACATATTGTCTTGTTGAGTTTTTGAGAGAACTTCACGGCTAAATAGCGCCTCTGTATTGATAGCCGGTACATGTCGTAATATCCACCGCTCATAGTTAAATCTTTATGTCCGTTTATTTTGTCCTAATTTAAGTATCAAAGAGTGTTTTTATTTTTAAGTATCTTAAGTATCTTTTTTCCTCACTCTTAAGCATCTAAGTATGATGTTTTTTTTCATTTTTAAGTAACTAACCATATTTTTGTTTTCATTATAAAATGTGATTGATATAGACAACAGAAGTAAATATCAGCTGGAGGTCGTAAACGAAGCTGATGTGAAGTATTTTGACTCACTGTTCTCACGAACTAATTGCTTCTCTGGTTTATACCGAAGAAATAAAACCGTCAACGAACCATCCGATTCAAATGTGTCTTAGGCGATACAGGGTGTTTAGGCGTCATTCTGATACCAAGAATGACTTTGTGTACTGTGGTGAAGCTGGGGTAGGATAGGGTTGGGTTGGGTTGGGATGGGTTAGGATTACGCATGTGTGGGTATATTCTGTCGCATTTTATAGGTATCTTGCGTCTTTCTCTTTATTCCTTCTTTATCATGAGTATCTGTGCCTATTAATACACCACCTCGCAGGATAGTGGAAGAGGAATGGATAGTAACGAGATAATATTCTTCTTACATATACCTTAGCTTGATTACAGGTAACACCAGGTAGAAGTTACGTGACTCTTAAGAGTTTTCCTCGACTTGGCTGATTCAACTGTAAGACTTGCTGTATTTATTCTTATTAAAATCCTCCACCTGTAAGACCCTCCACTTGTAAGACTCTCCACCTGTAAGACCCTCCACTTGTAAGACTCTCCACTTGTAAAACCCTTTATGGATTTGAAATACCTTCTCGTCTTGACTCCACTAGTACTGTACACACTCTCTCTAGCCTTAGTTTACAGTAATGTTGAAGTATATAATGAAGACTCACAGCTCATGGGTTAGAAAAACAAAAGATGCTTGTTTTATTTATTTATTTATTTATTTATTTATAGCTTATTTTAGAATCCCCGAAAGTTAGAACAAAATGGCTGACGGGACTCACAAGCGGGCGATGTTTACAGTATGGACCAAGAATAAAAAATAAATGAAAAATAAAATAAATAAATCGTAAATTGGTGCATTGTTTCTCCAGGGTAATTATAGAAGTACAAATGTTCTCCAGCAGTGGGTAACGATCATAGCCACGTATAGAGCTTCTAACGCAGGTAGATTGATATAGATGCATTACCTGGAGTTAGTGGGTTACAGGGGCCTCCTTCACGATAATATTAAAGGTGTTTTTTCCTTCTGTTTGTGGCACTTGAGGTGTTTAGGTTAGGTTTAATTAAAATGGTTTAGTTATAATAGTTATATTACGATAAGTTAAGTTGAATTTAGAACTTTTGATTTGCATATATCGTGTTTTAGAAGGATTTGTTAGCTAATAAGTTTAATTTGGATAAGTTTAGTTTAATTTAGATCATTTGATTTTACAAGGTCGTATTATAATGACTGGGAACCATATAGAAAACTGTTAGAGAAGTAAATATTTCTACGGCAGTGAATGAGTAAGTCAATAAGTGGTGTATAGAGCTGCTGATGCAACTTAAACGGTATATACTGTACATTATATGTTATCAGAGCTTTCCTGTTGTACGTAACCGCCTCCGTCAAAGTGTCTTAGTGGCTCATGTGAAGATTAGTCTCTAGTTTATTTAACCCCAAGATTAACTACACTGGCACTGCCTGACCTGGGATTCTGGACTTGACTCCATCTCATTCTCACTCATCTCACTCCTACTCCTGGCATCTCACCTTCACTTGGCCCTACCCCATCAATCAACCTAACTTAACTCCCAAGCAAAGAAGTTTAATCATTAGTTGAAATAAGCTGGGAGGTTAATCTCAGTAATCTATCTTTAATTAACACCTTAATAGGTGAGGCCTCTCCTTACCTTTTACTTGAGAGCAGGAGGAGGAGGACTCTGCCAATGCTCCACAGATCATCGCCAACCAAGGCAGATATTGAATACCTTTGTTTACCTTCTGGCTTAAGAACACATCTTAACACCATAAGACTATTCACCCAATACACATTGGCAGAATGAGGTATTGTGGTAAACATCCTTAAGAGCAGCTCTGTGTGTTCTTACGACCTCAAAGTAACACAAAAGGTAGCCAATATCTACCCTTGATCAGTCACTTTATGTAGATGTCAATTGTGTCATTTTTCTAGACTTAGTGCCCCCTGGAGGAGAAAGTAAATACAATGTTGATATATTTTGGTCACAACACACACTAGTAGATTATTTTTCCTTTTAACTAAATAATTAACACTATGAAGCTAACTAATTATATAACTCAAAGATGGTAACCAATATGGCGTCGATATTGTTCACATACTCTATGATAAATAAATGTATTGTCTGTTTAATTTTAGGGAAGAATTTACTTTATAAACTTTTGAGAATCTGGATACAGGAGTTTTGTCTTTGTGTGTGTGTGTGTGGTGATGATGACGCATACTTTCCTCTGCAGTGAAAAATATATCTTGACATTGCAAAGTTTAACTGTAAGCCGAAGGAACGTTTGTAATGTGACTTGTTATGTGAAATTGTAACTTGAAATTCTTTGTGAAAAAATATTTCCCTATAAAGTTTGGCAATAAATGAAGTATTACATCAAGGTGTAACTTGTAGTTCCTTGTGGAGTAATTACCTATGTGGACGATACAGCTACTCCAGGGTGTAAGACCTAGAGTAGAAAGTCTTTAGACCTTACCTGAGGTTGAAAGACTCTTATAGTGGAACGTCTTAGGTATTGAAACTTTAATTACAGTAAATAAAATATAATCTACCTAAACATTCCTTCACCTGGCGACAACTAATGATACAGGTGGTGAATAGCTCTTTAAAATTCCTCCGTTTGATATAATAATGACCACACATGAACTTATAATGTGCAATATCTTGATAACACATTAGCTGCAACATTACACATAGTCCAGTGTATGTGTAGTGAGGGACATCTACCTAAATGAGTTACAGAATGTGGAGTTGAGGCAAAAAAAAGTTGGGACATGTTTGAGATCATCAGTTG
Organism: Homarus americanus; assembly: GCF_018991925.1. Classification (NCBI taxonomy): domain Eukaryota; kingdom Metazoa; phylum Arthropoda; class Malacostraca; order Decapoda; family Nephropidae; genus Homarus; species Homarus americanus. Next base: position 7,446 of record NW_024736100.1, read on the forward strand.
AGCCAAACGTTTATACTCAATATTGTTTTAATGGTATTTTAGAGCGACCGAAAAATGTAAACAAAATGGCCGGCTAGGTGACACATACCTTACAAGAAATAAACATGAGAACGAACACACACACACACACACACACACACACACACACACCAGTTTTACCCACATTATCACCAGACTATCGGCATACCTGGTCGGTGGACACCTGCCTCCTCCTCCTCCTCCTCACCTTGCTAATATGCTAATATGCTAATATGCTCTGGTATGTTCCAGTCTATTTAAGATATGCTCCCATCTATCTTAAAGAGCTTATGCTAGGTTGGTCTGATATGCTCCTCAAAGACTATGCTGATATACTCTTGTCATCTAATATGCCATTATGTTCATATCACTCTAAAGGATATACTAATATGTTCTGATATGTTGGTATGGTTCTGTCTCTCAGAGGGTGTGCTGATGTACTATAAGAGCATATGGGGTATGCTGATATACTTGGTTATGTAGCTAGGCTCATATCTCTCTTACAGGGTATGCTAATATACCCTGATATGCTTGCATCTATCTCTGAGCGTATACTGGTTGACTGTAATGACATAAGAGATATGCTGGTATGCTTCTAAGGGAATATGTTAACATACTCTAATAATAATTTGAAATGAGGTTAGCTATACCTTAGATTCAGGGGATATACTGATATGATATGAATTAACCTAGAAGCATACTGATATGTTCTCAAGGCATTCAGGGGATCTGTTAGTATGCTTCGACATACTTTCGGAACCAGGTAAACTGGACCTTCAGAAGATAGGGTGATATGCTGACATATTCTGATGGATCTAAGAGAGAGTGGAAGACTATGAGAGCTAGTTAATATACTCAGGTATGTTGATATCCCTTCATGGCACTTGGGATATATGGTAATATACTCCGATGTGTCTCTTTGGATATACTGATATGCCACTAATGGGTCCCCAGAAAGCAGGAGACAAGTTGATCTGCTTCGAGGACACTAATCTGTATAATGATTTTTTCCCTGACTGTTAAGAAGTATACTGGTATATTTCAAATGTTGCTTAGTATTATAGTATACTTTGGGCTGTTCTGAACATATTTCACAGCTGATTTTCAGAAATATATGCTGCTGTCACTGGCTTGTTTATTCCGGAGACATTGATTATACTTTGAGTATGTTGATATGCTTTGTTACCAGTCAAGGAATATGCTGATATGTTCTGACACTTCTCAGTGATTACCCTGATATACTTAGATACCTGATAGTATTTATTGGAGTATAGTGTCCTATACTCTGATGTCATTCTAGTGATATGCTGATGAGCTGACATACCGCTTTATGTAACTGTGATATATTGAATCATATACATCCATTCCTCACGCTTAATATATATGATATTCTAAACAATGCTGATATTATTTATGTTATACCCTGATTATATACTAACATACTACAGTGTCATTTATAGTGTATGATATTAAACATTCGGGGGTATACTTTGAGGTTATTTAGAGAATATGATGGCAAACGGTGATATACTCTGATGCTATATTTGGTATACACAGATATATTGATATAATTTATATAATATACCGATAGATATAACTAAATATCTGTGAAGTAAATCCTGTACTTTTTGATATACCATTCAGGGTGAAGGTATGCTAATATACCACGATAGCACCCGTCTCTCAGCGCTAATATACCCTGATGGCACACTTAACATCCTGGCGCCGGTCGTGGGGTATACTGATATGCTAAAGTCTTCTTCATCTTCTAATATCTCGACTTCAGCTTCGTAAACTGTGATTACTTAAACGTATTTAACGCTCGTTTACGTAACTTTTTTGTAGAATAAATGAATGTATATCCGGGGTTCTTCTGTTTCTTTGTCCATCTGATGTTTGCGTCCATGTTGAGGAGAACCACTTAGCAGGGCTCGCATTTTCCCATAATGTGTTACCTCAAGTTCCATAATTTGCACTTAGTGAAGCCACGATATCCCGCGTTATGTTGCCCGTCTTACTTCCTTCTGGGTTATGTGTCTTAAGTTGGTGAAAAAATTAAATTAAGGCTGAATTATTGTTAAATGTTAAGGTATTATAGTACTTGTCTGTCGTGTTGTTAATATAACATAGTTTCACCAGCAGTATGTACTCAAGAGCTTATTAACATCGTTGACGAGTCAGAGCCGCAACACTGAACCAATCTATATGAACATTAACACAAAAAATAAATTGTTACATTACATCGACTATCAAGACATAACTTACAATACAAATTAATAAATAATTGTACCAGGCAGATAAAAATATTAGTTACAAAAAATTATGAAAATAGTCTTAATGTTCACGCCAGAACTTACCCCATAACAAAAGCCATACAACATTTTCCCAGTTAAGACTTCGTTAAATACAATCTCAAACTCCTTCTCAGAAACTGTGTGTTGGTGGTGTGCCACGTGTGGTGTGTGTGTGTGTGTGTGTGTGACAGCACCTTTGATTTATACAAATATTCACCCAAATGAATAACACCAAGTAATTCACCATGTTATCCACGACTCTTAGATCACTTGGCTTGCGTCTCTCAAAAGGTCGAGCCAGGGTCAGCTGATTCAGTAAACACCGCTCACATTAATAGGGACCTGCCACACTTTGCCATAAACAGATAAATTGTACCGGGAATTTTCCCCCCACACACTCATCATTGTCACTTTATGTAACTTGCTGACAAAACCCATGACCCTTCAGGCCTTTTACGCCCTTAATGCATGAGTCATAAAGGCAAGCATGAACTCCGCATGCTTCCCAGTTGGGTACTGTAAACGCTTCTGCGCCTCACATTGCACAGGATGTAAGGGGATGCCCAATAAACTAGCCCCCTCGTGGGCAATCTGTAATCACTACCACTGTCTCGCGGCCCAGAGTAGTAGTTGGACATATCACTAGACAGGGAAATTCACACTTAACACAAGTGTTATCTCAATGTCATATTCACAACACTTCCCTGGACAGAATTCATAATTTATTTTCTCATATTACATCTGTGTGTATACCTGCTACTAGATAAACAGAAAATGCCAAGAAGTGTTTACATCAAGCGCTGCCACTTAAGAGTTCCAAGAACTAAATTAAAACAATTAGTGTGTGTGTGTGCATGGTGTGAGTGTGCATGGTGTGTGTGTGTGTGAGTGTGCATGGTGTGTGTGTGTGCATTGTGTGTGTGTGTGTGTGTGTATATGGTGTGTGTTTGTTTGTTTGTATGGTGTGTGCATGGTGTGTGTGTGTGTGTGTGTGTATGTGTGTATGGTGTGTGTATGTGTATGGTGTGTGTATGTATGGTGTGTGTGTGTGTGTGTGTGTGTATGTGTGTGTATGGTTTGTGCATGTACGGTGTGTGTATGGGTGTGTGTGATTGTGCATGGTGAGTGTGTGACTGTGTATGGGGTGAGTGTGTGTGTGTGTGTGTGTTTCCATTGCCATGAGGATATCATACAATTCTTAAAGCACTGGTCACATGGGCGCATTTTTTTTTAGCAATTTCTTGCCGGAAAGTTATTTCGAGCAATTTTCGAGAAATTCGAGCAAGTTTTTGAAGCATTTTTATTGATAATCGTGATAGTCAATTTCTTGACTATTTCGAGCAAGATTATCGGTTCAAAACCCGGTTAATACCATATTTAATGACACGAAGCTTATTTATCGAGTATTTACCTTGGCTATATATAACATAGATCAATAACATTATGTATAAAATGCACAAACAGTTTTTACGACACACTGAGTTTATTATTTGGGTGGTGTTTTGGCGTGTTTGTTTACAAAACACAAGCCCATACAGCCGGTCATTCTCCACACACTAACAACCCTCCCTACTGTAACTACGATAGTTGAACCAGTCTATATTAAACACTCGTTCCTCCTCCTCGCCAGCCACTTACGAGTCCCCAATAGTTTTTCTTCGCTTTCTCTCATTTCTTTTTAATAATAACAATAATACTAAGGATAGCTGCTGCGTCGTCTGCATTGTTGTTGTGATGTTCCGTCTCCCTTCTACTCGCACAGCGGCGTTAACTTTTTTTTCTTGCTGTAGTAACTGAACCAAGAGCCACTCGTGTGACCACATTTGGAAGAAATTACTCGTAATTTCTTGCTCCAAATTAATTGCTCATCAAAGGGATCGTGTGACCGTAACTTAAGTCACCCATTAAGAAAAACTGTAAATACTGATTCACAAAACTTAAGGATAATTTCTGACTTGGAACCATCTGTGTAATGCAGAAAACAGTTATTGTATTCTAAAACCTACCCAAGAAATCTTTACCCACTTACGATATAATTCTTTTCTATTCCATCAATAGGTGTTATTTTACTTTTTTATACGTATTTTTATTTTAGTAATTTATAAACTATTTTCTTTATATACTTCATTACCTTTTAGTGTAATGAAGAGAATGAATTACAGAAGGTTTTTATAATTATATTGCGAACAATATTTTTCCTCGCAATAAATAAACAATGACGATGATCTTGTTTACAATATGGAGCTTGATGTCTTACTCCATGTTCATTTATTACATTTTCTGCCATACCCGACTGTTCTTTTCTTTCTTGTGGTGAAGGTTTTTGACAATTGATATATATATATATATATAAAGTTGAGTTAAGAATAATGACTCTGATATTATAGCCATTAGGTCCTGAATAATAAGTGGTGTCTAAGTGAACAAATGTATGATGTCTTCAATTACCAGCGTAGTGTGGGGTAACAGTGGGGGTAGAAGCGAAGGGTAGGAGTGAAGGGTGGGAGTAAGGCGTGGGAGTAAGGGGTGGGAGTAAGGGTGGGAGGCGTGGGAGTATGGGTGGGAGGCATGGGGAGGTGGAGCAGTGGGGAGCAGGTAGAGCAAGGGGTGGGAGGCAGGAGGAAGGATGAGTAATGTAAGGAGCAGGTGGGAGTAAGGTGGGAGGGTGAGAAGGCGTGAGTAAGGCGGGAGAGGGTGGAGTAAGGGGTGAGGGTGGGAGTAAGGAGTGGGAGTAAGGCGTGGGAGTAAGGGTGGGAGTAAGGGGTGGGAGTAAGGGGTGCGAGTAAGGGGTAGGAGTAAGGGGTGGGAGTAAGGGGTGGGAGTAAGGGGTGGGAGTAAGGCGTGGAGTGCAAGGGGGTGAGGTTGTGGGAGCAAGGCATGGAGCAAGGTGGGAGTAAGGGGAGTTAGGTGGAATAAGGGGTGGGATAAGGCAGAGTAAGGTGGGAGTAAGGGGGAGTATGGGGAGTATGAGGAGTACATGTGAGTAAGGGTGGGAGAGTGGGGAGTATAAAGGAGGTAGGAGGAAGGGTGAGTAAGGTGAGCAAGGTGGGAGCAAGGAAGTAAGGGTGATGGGGGATTAAGGGTGGGGAGCAAGGTGGAGCAAGGCACAGTAAGAGGGTGGAAGCAAGGGGTGGAAGCAAGGGGTGGGAGTAAGGGGTATGAGTAAGTGGTAGGAGTAAGTGGTAGGAGTAAGGGGTAGAAGGAAGGGGTGGGAGCAAGGGGTGGGAATAAGGGGTGGGAATAAGGGGTGGGATTAAGGGGTGGGAGTAAGGGGTAGGAGTAAGGGGTAGGAGTGACGAGTAAGAATGTGGGACAAGAGGGAGGGGTAGCAGTGGGGGGTAGGGTTAGGTTACAAACTTCTATTTACTTCATCATCTGTATCCTGCTGGTGATGTTCTCTCTTTAAACAATTTTAAAATAAATAAATAAATGGTCAGGTGTAAATGGTAAGAATTTAACAGAGTAATACTGAGGTATTACAAGAAAGAACTAAAAACTGTCCACTGTGTGTATCAACATTTTATAAAAGTATTTGTGAAGCTGTAAAATACTTAGATATAAACTTTTAATTCAACTCTGTAATAAAAATAATTGCAATAATGAATCTAAACAAGAAATGAACTGGGTGAAAAAAAATCTACAAAATACTAAAAATATAAAAAAGAAGAATTACAGTAAAACCTGAATCATTGTAATAATCAATATTAAACTTTTCGTTGTTATGACCTAAAACAAACAAGGAAGACTCGTCTAGATTTTCGCTCTGTGAATTAACTCCTTGGATCGCTTTTGGGCAAGAGGAGAGTTACTCCGACTTATTCCGTGAAAATATTCCCAATTGTCCATAGAATCCGTTACAGTTTCCTTTATAGTAAGTGACTCACAAATGATTAATATTCCCATTCACCAATACTTTATTATATCAGAGAACAGTGCAGAGATATGCTGGCCAATGAGCGATGGTCAAAGATAATACAGATTTAATACTGGATTGATAAGTACAGCTATAGTGATTTGTTTCATGTTACAGTAATAATAAACTTTATCAAATGTTATAACTCCCAAAGTGTTATTTTCGTGATCGATACCCTGCTGCCAGGATTATAACATCGTTTAAAAGTTCAGTAAAAATATCATGCAGATTAAAACCTAACCTAGTGTATCGTAACCTAACTTAGCCTTTCCTAAGCTAACTTAGACTATCCTAAACTAGCCTAACCTATCCTAATCACACCAAACCTAACCTATCCTAAATTTATATATCATCAACAGATTTATAGATATGTTGGAGAAATAATTATCAAAAGTTTGTTGTCTCTGCAAATGTATTTTCAAAAAAAGAAAATGAAATTAAAACTTTCTAGAGAACTCAATTGTGTCATGAGCGTTGCGGCTTGGTTAGGTTAGGTAACATTAGGTTAGGTTAGATAAGGTAAGGTAAGATTAGGTAAGGTGAGGTAGTGTTAGGGTTAAATATATTTTACTAATTTTGCATCAAAATAATCACGACTGAAGGTATCGGATAAAAAACCTCTGAATATAATTCTTTTTCTGAGAAAAAAATGTCTTTACCACTTATTTTTTGCCCCACTTTTTTTATTAAGTTTGATGAACTTAGATTAGGTTAGGTATTATTTAACTCTGAGTCATGGGTACTTATTGGATACTTGGCAGAATAACTTGTTATAACTTGGTCCTAACAAAGGCGGAGTCTAAGTAAAAATGTTCACTTGACCTCATATTTGGATTTCATTACTGAAGGATATTTACAGCTATACCACATTAATAAGGTCTATCTGCAAGTTTATTCAGTCATAAAAAAAAATATACCCTAAATGTGGACAATAAAAATCTTCTATTTTGGTACAAATCACTTGAAAAGTTGTAAGAAGACAAAGGCTGCATCTCTTCCATAAAGCGAGAAATAGAACAGCCAAGCCTCTTCTTGTCGTAAAAAAAAACTAATATTGTATTTTAGTATGTTGATGTACAAAACATTTTCTTCATTATTCTATGATAAAACAAGTCTAACAAGCATTATTAAAACATATATTATTAATTTTTTTTTCATGCAATCCGGAAATAGCGACTACTATATCCAGGTTGATCGTGTTGAGGTCCTGTAAGTTACAGGCTAGATTACGAGCTCACTTACGAGTTCAGCGCCAAATATTTGTTTTGAGAACTTATCGACACTGCAGTCCAAAGCATTTGCAAAACAAGTAGATATAGTAAAATAAAATTGCTGCAATTTAAATATTATGTAACTGAAAATATATTCCCAAAACAGCACGTTTACAGATGAAAATAAAAAAAAGCATAAATAATACAAACAAAATCAATTAATATGTTTTTTATTACAGTATTTTTAAATATCAGAAGCGTAGGTTCAGCGCTTCTTTTGTGTCTTTTTCCCGGTGAAGATGTAGTCTCCCCATGGCAGGTACTGGTCCTTTGTACACGGCAGAAAGTGGTAGTTTCCTTCTTCTTCTTCTTGTTTTGGGTCTTGTTGTTTTGGGTCTTAGTGTGTTTTGTGGTCTGCAGTTTGTTAGATCGGGGGCCCTTCTCCTTCATCTGGCAAGGCTTCACCTCCACCTTAGTCACCTTCGATACAGTGCGTCGGAACACCATTGTGATGTACTATCACTAACAGCTCTCTCACTGAGGTCAAATCAAAATTTGACCATACAGAAAGAATTACGGTTTAATAAGGTTGGAATTTAAAGAAATTGACAACAAAATAAAGCTCTGTTTATCATTATAGTAAAGAGGGATGGTGTTTGTAAATATGATGGATGGTGTTATAATATGTAGTGATGATGGATGGTGTTATATGTAGTGATGAAGGATGGCGTTATATTGTAGTAATGATGGATGGTGTTATATGTAGTGATGATAAGAGGGTAATATATGTAGTGATGATGGATGGTGTTATATATATATATTGATGATGCATGATGTTATATGTAGTGATGATGGTTGGTGTTATATGTAGTGATGCTGGATGGTGTTATATGTAGTGATGATGGATAGAGTTATATGTAGTGATGATGGATGATGTTATATGTAGTGATGATGGGTGGTGTTATATGTAGTGATGTTGGATGGTGTTATATGAAGTGATGATGGATGATATTATATGTAGTGATGATAGGATGGTTCTATATGTAGTGATGATGGATGGTGTTATATGTAGTGATGATGGATGATGTTATATGTAGTGATGATAGGTTGGTTTTATATGTAGTGATGAGGGATGGTGTTATATGTAGTGATGATGGATGGAGTTATATGTAGTGATGATGGATGATGTTATATGTAGTGATGATGGTTGGTGTTATATGTAATGATGTCGGATGGTGTTATATGTCGTGATGGATGGTTCTATATGTAGTGATGGTGATGGTGTTATATGTAGTGATGATGGATCGTGTTATATGTAGTGATGATGGATAGTATTATATGTAGTGATGATAATGGATGGTGTTATAAGTAGTGATGATGGATGTTATGTGTTGTGATGAAGGATGGTGTTAGTGAAGATTGTGAAGTGAGAAGTAGTGAGATTGTGAAGTGAGATGTAGTGAAGATTGTGAAGTCAGATGTGGTGAAGATTGTGAAGTGAGATGTAGTGAAGATTGTGAAGTGAGATGTAGTGAAGATTGTGAAGTGAGATGTAATGAAGATTGTGAAGTGGGATGTAGTGAAGATTGTGAAGTGAGATGTAGTGAAGATTGTGAAGTGAGATGTAGTAAAGATTGTGAAGTGAGATGTAGTGAAGATTGTGAAGTGAGATGTAGTGAAGATTGTGAAGTGAGATGTAGTAAAGATTGTGAAGTGAGATGTAGTGATGATTGTGAAGTGAGATGTGGTAAAGATTGTGAAGTGAGATGTGGTGAAGATTGTGAAGTGAGATTTGGTGGAGATTGTGAAGTGAGATGTGGTGAAGATTGTGAAGTGAGATATGGTGAAGATTGTGAAGTGAGATGTAGTGAAGATGTGAAGTGAGATGTAGTGAAGATTGTGAAGTGAGATGTAGTGAAGGTTGTGAAGTGAGATGTAGTGAAGATTGTGTAGTGAG
>NW_024736101.1:0-9766 GCF_018991925.1 Homarus americanus
TTATGTATGTGCTCCATTTATATTTATTCAGCCTAGCTAGCAGCGTGTGGCAATGTTATTACCATATCCCACACGCTTAATTAATGTGCCTGGCGACGTATGGAAGCTGTTAATGTATCACTTGCCATACGTCGTCTATGGTAGTTGACCAAGAGCTTAGCTAGGGAGCAGTGCTACCCACCTCTGTGTACATACTCTTATCCAGTAAACCGAACCTACAAAACTATACAGGTGTTTGTGTTCGCTCCTGTATATAGAACTTATTACCCAGAACACCTAACAAGGGGCCTTTGTTAAACTCGATGAAGGGCCTTAGTTATACTCGACCAAGGGACTTTGTTATACTCGATCAGGGGCCTTTGTTAAACTCGATCAGGGGCCTTTGTTATACTCGATCAGGGGACTTTGTTATACTCTATCAGGGGACTTTGTTATACTCGATCAGGGACTTTGTTATGCTCGACCAGGAGTTTAAATACTCGACCAGGGGACTTTGTTACTCTCGATTAAGGGCCTTTGTTATACTCTCGATTAGGGAACTTTGTTATACTCGATCGAGGGACTTTGTTATACTCGTTCAGCGGACTTTTTGTTATACTCGATCAGGGGCCCTTGTTGTACCCGATCAGGGGACTTTGGAATACTCGATCAGGGTACTTTGTTTACTCGGTGGGGACTTTGTTATATGCCTCGATCAGGGGCTTTGCCTTAATACGATCAGGGGGCTTTGTTATAACGATCAGGGCCTTTAAATTATAAATCGCTCAAGAGGACTTTGTTATAATCGTTCAAGGGACTTTGTTATACTCGATCAGGGGATTTTGTTATACTCGATCAGGGGATTTTGTTATACTCGACCAGCGGACTTTGTTATACTCGATGAGGGTCCTTTGTTAAACTCGATGAGGGGCCTTTGTTAAAATCGATGAGGGGCCTTTGTTATACTCGACCAGGGGACTTTGTTATACTCGATCAGGGGCCGTTGTTAAACTCGATCAGGGCCTTTGTTAAACTTGATCAGGGGCTTTTGTTATACTCGATCAGGGGACTTTGTTATACTCGTTCAGTGGACTTTGTTATACTCGATCAGGGCCTTTGTTGGCACCCGATGGGGACTTTACTCGATCAAATTGCTGTTATACTCGGTGAGGACTTTGTTATACTCGATCTAAGGGGACTTTGTTATCCTTGATCAGGGACTTTGTTATACTTGAACTGGGGACTTTAATTTATACTCAGTGAGGGGGCTTTGTTATAGCTTTGTTATACACGATCAGGGGGGCTTTGTTATTCTTGATCAAGAGACGCTGTTATACTCGATGAGGGGCCTTTGTTAAACTCGATGAGGGGCCTTTGTTATACTCGATCAGGGGACTTTGTTATACTCGACCAGGGGAGTTTGTTATACTCGACCAGAGGACTTTATTATACTCGATAAACGGCCTTTGTAAAACTCGATCAGGGTCCTTTGTTATACTCGATCAGGGGACTTTGTTATACTCGATCAGGGGCCTTTGATAAGCTCGATCAGGGGACTTTGTTATACTCGATCAGGGCCTTTGTTATAATCGTTCAGGTGACTTTGTTATACTTGATCATGGTACTTTGTTATACTCGATTAGAGGCCTTTGTTATACTCGATCAGGGGACTTTGTTATACTCGATCAGGAGACTTTGTTATACTCGATGAGGGGGCTTTGTTATACTCGATTAGGGGACTTTGCTATCCTCGATCAGGGGCCTTTGTTATAATCGTTCAGGGGACTTTGTTATACTTGATCAGGTACTTTGTTATACTCGATTAGAGGCCTTTGTTATACTCGATGGGGCACTTTGTTATACTCGATCAGAGGAACTTTGTTATGCTTTTTCAGGGACTTTGTTATACTCTTTCGACCAGGGGAGTTTGTTGCCGCCTCGATCAGGGGACTTTGTTATCTTTCGATCAGGGAATTTGTTATACTCGATCAGGGACTTTGTTATATTCGATGAGGACTTTGTTATTCTCGATCATGGACTTTGTTATACTCGATGGGGAACGCTGTTATACTGATCAGGGGACTTTGTTATACTCGACCAGGGACTTTGTTATACTCGATGAGGGCGCTGTTATACTCGATCAGGGGACTTTGTTATACCCGATGAGGGGCCTTTGTTGAACTCGATCAGGGGCCTTTGTTATAATCGATCAGGGGACTTTGTTATACTCTATCAGGGGACTTTGTTATACTCGATCAGCGGACTTTGTTATTCTCGATCAGGGGACTTTGTTATACTCATTCAGGGATCTTTGTTATACTTGATCAGGGGACTTTGTTATCCTCGATGAAGGGCCTTTGTTATACTCGACCAGGGGACTTTGTAAAAATTGTTCAGGGGACTTTGTTCTACTCGATCAGGGGACTTTGTTATACTCGATCAGGGGACTTTGTTATACTCGACCAGGGGAGTTTGTTATTCGATCATGGGACTTTGTTGCTATACCGATGAGGCCTTTGTTATACTCGACCAGGGGACTTTGTTAAATTTGTTCAGGGGACTTTGTTATACTCGATCAGGGGCCCTTGTTGTACCCCATCAGGGGACTTTGCAATACTCGATCAGGGTACTTTGTTAAACTCGGTGAGGGGACTTTGTTATACTCGATCAGGGGGTTTTGTAATACACGATCAGGGGGCTTTGTTGTACTTGATCAGGGGCCTTTGTTATAATCGCTCAAGGGCTTTGTTATACTAGATCAGGGGACATTGTTATACTCGATCAGGGGACTTTGTTATACTCGACCAGGGGAGTTTCTTATACTCGACCAGGGGACTTTGTTATACTCGATGAGGGGCCTTTGTTAAACTCGATGAGGGGCCTTTGTTATACTCGACCAGGGGACTTTGTTAAAATTGTTCAGGGGACTTTGTTATACTCGATCAGGGGACTTTGTTATACTCGATCAGGGGACTTTGTTATACTTGACCAGGGGAGTTTGTTATACTCGATCAGGGGACTTTGTTATACTCGATCAGGGGCCTTTGTTATACTCGATCAGGGGCCTTTGTTATACTCGATCAGGGGACTTTGTTATACTCGATCAGGGAACTTTGTTATACTCGATCAGGGGGCTTTGTTATACTTGATTAGGGAACTTTGTTATACTCGATCAGCTGCCTTTGTTATACTCGATCAGGGGACTTTGTTATGCTCGATCAGGGGACTTTGTTATACTCGATCAGGGGGTTTTGTTTTACTCGATCAGGGACTTTGTTATACTTGATCAGGGGACTTTGTTTATACTGGATGAGGGCCTTTAATAAATTCGATATGAGGGCCTTTGTTATATATACTCAACAGGGGACTTTGTCATACTCGATCAGGGGCCTTTGTTAGAGATTCGATCCGAGGACTTTGGCCACTTGATCAGGGGGCTTTGTTATACTTGATCGGGGGACTTTGTTATACTCGATAAGGGGCTTTGTTATACGGTCAGGGGCTTTGTTATAACTTGATCAGGACCCTTGTTATAATCGTTCAAGGACTTTGTTATACTCGATCAGGAGTTTTGTTATACTCGATCGGGGACTTCTTATACTCGACCAGGAGTTTCTTATACTCGACCAGGGGACTTTGTTATACTCGATGAGGGCCGTTGTGCAAGCTCGATGAAGGGCCTTGGTTAGCAAAGCCGAGGACTTTGTTATACTCGATCAGGGGCCTTTGTTAAACTCGATCAGGGCCTTTGTTATACTCGATCAGGGGGCTTTGTTATACTCGATTAGGGAACTTTGTTATACTCGATCAGGGGACTTTGTTATAATCGACCAAGGGAGTTTGTTATACTCGACCAGGGGACTTTGCTATACTCGATTAGGGGCCTTTCTTAAACTTGATGAGGGGCCTTTGTTATACTCGATCAGGGGACTTTGTTATACTCGATCAGGGGACTTTGTTATACTCGATCAGCGGACTTTCTTATACTCGATCAGGAGACTTTGTTATACTCGATCAGGGTCCTTTGTTATACTCGATCAGGGGACTTTGGTATACTCGATCAGGGCCTTTGTTAGAAGCTCGATCAAGGCCTTTGTTATTCTCGATAAAGGGTCTTTGTTAAACTCGTTTGGGGACTTTGTTCTACTCGTTCAGGGACTTTGTTATGCTCGAGAGGGGCTTTGTTATGCTCGATCAAGGGGCTTTGTTATATGCTTGATCAAGCGCCTTTGTTATACTCGATCAGGACTTTTGTTATACTCGATGAGGGGCCTTTGTTATACTCGACCAGGGGACTTTGTTATACTCGATCAGGGGCCTTTGTTAAACTCGATCAGGGGCCTCTGTTATACTCGATCAGGGGACTTTGTTATACACTATCAGTGGACTTTGTTATACTCGATCAGGGGACTTTGTTATACTCGACCAGGGGAGTTTGCTATACTCGACCAGGGGACTTTGTTATACTCGATCAGGTGCCTTTGGTATACTCGATTAGGGAACTTTGTTATACTCGATCAGGGGACTTTGTTATACTCGTTCAGTGGACTTTGTTAAACTCGATCAGGGGCCTTTGTTGTACCCGATCAGGGGACTTTGCTTTACTCGATCAGGGTACTTTGTTATACTCGGTGAGGGGACTTTGTTATACTCGATCAGGGGACTTTGTTATACTTGTTCAGGGGACTTTGTTATACTTGATCTGGGGACTTTATTATACTCGATGAGGGGGCTTTGTTATACACGATCAGGGGGGCTTTGTTATACTTGATCAGGGGCGTTTGTTATAATCGTTCAAGGGACTTTGTTATACTCAATCAGGGGACTTTCTTATACTCGATCAGGGGACTTTGTTATACTCGACCAGGGGAGTTTGTTATACTCGACCAGGGGACTTTATTATACTCGATCAAGGGCCTTTGTTAAACTCGATCAAGTCCTTTGTTATACTTTCGATCAGGGGACTTTGTTATACTCGATCAGGGGCGCTGTTAAACTCGATGAGGGCGCTTTGTTAAACTCGATGAGGCCTTTGTTATACTCGACCAGGGGACTTTGTTATACTCGATCAGGGGCCTTTGTTAAACTCGATCAGGGGCCTCTGTTATACTCGATCAGGGGACTTTGTTATACACTATCAGGGGACTTTGTTATACTCGATCAGGGGACTTTGTTATACTAGACCAGGGGAGTTTGCTATACTCGACCAGGGGACTTTGTTATACTCGATCATAGGCCTTTGGTATACTCGATTAGGGAACTTTGCTATACTCGATCAGGGGACTTTGTTATACTCGTTCAGTGGACTTTGTTATACTCGATCAGGGGCCTTTGTTGTACCCGATCAGGGGACTTTGCTGAACTCGATCAGGGTACTTTGTTATACTCGGTGAGGGGACTTTGTTATACTCGATCAGGGGACTTTGTTATACTTGTTCAGGGGACTTTGTTATACTTGATCTAGGGACTTTGTTATACTCGATGAGGGGGCTTTGTTATACACGATCAGGGGGGCTTTGTTATACTTGATCAGGGGCCTTTGTTATAATCGTTCAAGGGACTTTGTTATACTCAATCAGGGGACTTTGTTATACTCGATCAGGGGACTTTGTTATACTCGACCAGGGGAGTTTGTTATACTCGACCAGGGGACTTTATTATACTCGATCAAGGGCCTTTGTTAAACTCGATCAGGGTCCTTTGTTATACTCGATCAGGGGACTTTGTTATACTCGATCAGGGGCCTTTGGTAACTCGATCAGGGGACTTTGTTATACTCGATGAGGGGCCTTTGTTATAATCGTTCAGGGGACTTTGTTATACTTGATCAGGGTACTTTGTTATACTCGATTAGAGGCCTTTGTTATACTCGATCAGGGGACTTTGTTATACTCGATCAGGAGACTTTGTTATACTCGGTGAGGGGACTTTGTTATACTCGATCAAGGACTTTCTTATACTCGATCAGGGGACTTTGTTATACTCGATGAGGGGGCTTTGTTATACTCGATCAGGGGACCATGTTATACTCGATGAGGGCACTTTGTTATACTCGATCAGGAGACTTTGTTATGCTTTTTCAGGGGACTTTGTTATACTCGATCAAGGACTTTGTTATCCTCGATCAGGGGATTTTGTTATACTCGATGAGGGGGCTTTGTTATACTCGATCAGGGGACTTTGCTATACTCGATGAGGGGACTTTGTTATACTCGATTAGGGGCCATTTTTATACTCGATCAGGGGACTTTGTTATACTCGAATAGGGGACTTTGTTATAATCGTTTAGGCGACTTTGTTATACTTGATCAGGGGGCTTTGTTATACTCGATCAGGGGACTTTGTTATACTCGACCAGGGGAGTTTGTTATACTCGATCAGGGGACTTTGTTATACTCGATCAGGGGAATTTGTTATACTCGATCAGGGGACTTCGTTATACTCGATGAGGACTTTCCTATCCTCGATCAGGGACTTTGTTATACTTCGATGAGGGCTTTGTTATACTCGATCAGGGGACTTTGTTATATACTCGATAGAGGGCACTTTGTTACTCTCGATTAGGGGCTTTGTTATACTCGATCAGGAATTTGTTATTCTCGATCAGAACTTTTGTTATACCCGATCAGGGACTTTGTTATAATCGATCAGGGAACTTTGTTATACTCGATCAGGGGCCTTTGTTATATACTCGTTCAAGCGCCTTTGTTGTATTCGATCAGGGGCCTTTGTTATACTCGACCAGGGTTTTGTTTTGCTTTCGATCGGAAGTAACTTTGTTATATACTCGATCAGGGCCTTTGTTATAATCGTTCAGGGGACTTTGTTATACTCGATCAGGGGACTTTGTTATACTCGATCAGGGGCCTTTGTGATAATCGTTCAGGGGACTTTGTTATACTCGATCAGGGGACTTTGTTATATTCGATGAGGGGACTTTGTTATACTTGATCACGGGACTTTGTTATACTCGATAAGGGGACTTTGTTATTCTCGATCATGGGACTTTGTTATACTCGATGAGGGGCCTTTGTTATACTCGATGAAGGGAATTTTTTCTACTCGATCAGGGTAATTTGTTATACTCGTTGCGGGGACTTTGTTATATTCGATGACGGGACTTTGTTATACTCG
Organism: Homarus americanus; assembly: GCF_018991925.1. Classification (NCBI taxonomy): domain Eukaryota; kingdom Metazoa; phylum Arthropoda; class Malacostraca; order Decapoda; family Nephropidae; genus Homarus; species Homarus americanus. Next base: position 7,114 of record NW_024736101.1, read on the forward strand.
ATCACGGGAATTTGTTATACTCGATGAGGGGCCTTTGTTATACTCGATCAGGGGCCTTTGTTATACCCGATCAGGGGACTTTGTTATTCTCGATCAGTGGACTTTGTTATACTCTATGAGGGGGCTTTGTTATACTCGATCAGGGAACTTTGTTATACTCGGTGAGGGACTTTGTTATATTCGATCTAGGGGACGTTGTTTTACTCGATCAGGGGCTTTGTTATACCCGATCAGGGACTTTGTTATACTCGATCAGGAACTTTGTTATACTCGGTAGGGGACTTTGTTATACTCGATCAGGGGACTTTGTTTCTTTCGATCAGGGGGCTTTGTTATACTCGATCAGGGGACTTTGTTATATTCTGATGACAGGACTTTGTTATGCTCGATCACGGGACTTTGTTATACTCGATGAGGGCCTTTGTTATATCGATAAGGGCCTTTGTTATACTCGATTAGGGGACTTTGTTATACTCGAATAGGGGACTGTGTTATAATCGTTCAGGCGACTTTGTTATACTCGATTAGGGGACTTTGTTATACTCGATCAGGAAACTTTGTTATACTCGATCAGGAAACTTTGTTATACTGGACCAGGGGAGTTTGTTATTCTCGATCAGGGGACTTTGTTATACTCGATCAGGGGAATTTGTTATACTCGATCAGGGGACTTTATTATATTAGATGAGGGGACTTTGTTATTCCCGATCATGGGACTTTGTTATATTCGATGAGGGGCCTTTGTTATACTGGATCACGGGACTTTGTTATACTCGACCAGGGGACTTTGTTATTCTCGATCAGGGGCCTTTGTTATACTTGATCAGGGGGCTTTGTTATACTCGATCAGGGGACTGTGATATTCTCGATCAGGGGGACTTTGTTATACCCGATCAGGGGACTTTGATATACTCGATCAGGGAACTTTGTTATACTCGATCAGGGGCCTTTGTTATACTCGTTCAGGCGCCTTTGTTATACCCGATCAGGGGACTTTGTTATACTCGATGAGGGGCCTTAGTTAAACTCGATGAGGGGCCTTTGTGATACTCGATCAGGGGACTTTGTTATACTCGATCAGGGGACTTTGTTATACTCGATCAGGGGGTTTTGTTTTACTCGATCAGGTAACTTTGTTATATTCGATCAGGGGCCTTTGTTATAATCGTTCAGGGGACTTTGTTATACTCGATAAGGGGACTTTGTTATACTTGATCATGGGCCTTTGTTATATTCGATGAGGGGACTTTGTTATTCTCGATCATGGGACTTTGTTATATACTCGATGGGGGCGCTGTTATATACTCGATGGGGGACTTTGTTCTACTTTCGATCAGAATTTGTTATACTCGATGAGGACTTTTATTCTCGACAGGGGAGTTTATTATACTCGACCAGGGGACTTTGTTATATACTCGATGAGGGGCCTTTGTTAAACTCGATGAGGGCTTTTGTTATATACTCGACGGGGATCTTTGTTATATACTCGATGGGGCCTTTATTTATATTCGATAAGGGCCTTTGTTATAATCGTTCAGGGGACTTTGTTATATACTCGATCAGAGGCCTTTAGTATACTCGATCAAGGGACTTTGTTATACTCGATCAGGAGACTTTGTTATACTCGATGAGGGGCCTTTGTTATACTCGATCTGGGGCCTTTGTTATACTTGATCAGGGGGCTTTGTTATACTCGATCAGGGGACTTAGTTTTTCTCGATAAGGGGGACTTTGTTATACTCGATGAGGGGGCTCTGTTATACTCGATCAGGGAAAGTTTGTTATACTCGATCATGGGCCTTTGTTATACTCGATCAGGAACTTTGTTATACTCGATGAGGGGACTTTGTTATAGCAGTAGAGAGGGCTTTGTTATACTCGATCAGGGGACTTTGTTATTCTCGATAAGGGGGACTTTGTTATACTCGATCAGGGGCTTTGTTATACTCGTTCAGTGGACTTTGTTATACTCGATCAGAGGACTTTTTTATACTGGAACAGGGGCCTTTGTTAAACTCGATCAAAGGCCTTTGATATTCTCGATGAGGGGCCTTTGTTAAACTCGATGAGGCAACTTTGTTCTACTCGTTCAGGGGACTTTGTTATACTTGATCACGGGACTTTGTTATACTCAATGAGAGGGCTTTGTTATACTTGATCAGGGGGCTTTGTTATACTTGATCAGGGGCCTTTGTTATAATCGTTCAGGGGACTTTGTTATACTCGATCAAGGGACTTTGTTATACTCGATTAGGGGACTTTGTTATACTCGACCAGGGGAGTTTGTTATACTCGACCAGGGGACTTTATTATACTCGATGAGGGGCCTCTGTTCTACTCGATCAGGGGAATTTGTTATAATCGATCAGGGGACTTTGTTATATTCGATGAGGGGACTTTGTTATACTCGATCATTGAACTTCGTTATACTCGATGATGGGCCTTTGTTATACTCGATTAGGGGCCTTTGATATACCCTATCAGGGTACTTTGCTATACTCGATCAGGGCACTTTGTTATACTCGTTCAGGGGACTTTGTTATTCTCGATCAGTGGACTTTGTTATTCTCGATCAGTGGACGTTGTTATACTCTATGAGGGGGCTTTGTTATACTCGATCAGGGAACTTTGTTATACTCGGTGAGGGGACTTT
>NW_024736102.1:0-8467 GCF_018991925.1 Homarus americanus
CTTTACACCCTCCTACACATCTCTACACCCTCCTACAGATTTAAAGAATTTTTAAAACTAGCTTTAAATGATTGTTTGTTTTTATTTAATAACAAAGCTTTAAACAATGTGATGGTGTTGCTATGGGTTCACCTTTAGGTCCCACGTTGGCCAACGCTTTCCTCTGTCACCACGAGAAGCTTTGGCTTCCCGAATGTCCCCCCAATTTAAGCCTTTGTTCTATCGTCGGTTTGTTGATGACACTTTTTTAATTTTCAGATCAATTGATCACGTCCCTATGTTCCTAAATTATTTAAATTCGAAACATGGCAACATCAAATTTACTTGTGAATTGGAAAAGGAAAATATTCTTTCATTCCTTGATGTTAATATCCACCGTCTTCATAACAGTTTCGAGACAGCCTTATACAGAAATCAACTTTCACTGGTTTGAGTTCAAAATTTTCATTTTTTATTCCTCTTCATTACAAAGATAATCTAGTACGTACTCTTACCAACAGAGCCTTCAATATCTGTTCAAGCTATTTCCACTTGGACATTGAACTAAAATACATAAAGTAACTACTCTTTAATAATGGCTTCCCTAAGAGATTTACAGACACTTACATTGGCAAAACCCTAATTATGTTTTTTAGTCCCACACAGCCTCAAATACACACTGTCCCTAAATATTCTATCTCACCATCCCGTACACAGGCCCACTCAGTTTCACCCTTAGAAATAAACTTAAGAAGCTTTTCAATGAATTCTATCCACAAATTTCTCTTAGACTAGTCTTTAAAACCCAGAGTTCAATTAAGAAATTCTTTAAAATTAAAGACACCATACCCACATACCTGCAATCCTCAGTCGTTTATCAATTTACGTGTGCTAGCTGTAGGGCAGCATATATAGGTAAAACTAAAGACATTTGATAACTTTTTGATAGATTTAGATTTGCCTCAAGCAGTTTTCATGATTTTTTTTGTCCATCACCATATTTGTATTTTATTCATCAAAGGAAATGTACTGTTGAATAAAGAGAAGAAAACAGCGATATATGCCTCTTGGGTGAGACTCGATAGTGACTGAGTTAATACATTACATTGTTTAATACATCAATAAAATTGTTTCAGTTAGCCTTACCACTACCTCGGCAACCACAACATAATTGTGTTTTGTAATCCTTATTATGTAGAGATGTTAAATATTGGTTGTGTTAGTACTATGATTCATAAAGCAGCCTGTTTAATGGACGCACATACATTCTATATCTAATACAATATTTTCTTTTTCAGAAAGAAATGGTTAAGGTAAATGCAAGTTACCTGTTTGAGCTTAGCTGATTAACGTAACATCCAGAATTAAATGTCATTATTATTATTATTATTATTATTTTTAATTTGAGTTTCTAGAGTATTACAGGTCCATAAACCACATATTTGTGATTTGTTGACCCATGAGCCTTGATGTGTCAGGGGAGGATATTAGATGTTCTCTGTAGTGTACTAACACCTGCCCCGCCAGTGCTGGAAACGTATAACGGTGCCAACTTCAGGTAGTGAGACACACTGAGGCTTATTACAGTAAAATGTTCAGCTTTAGGGATCAGTTCTACTAACAAGGTCTGTGTTGTGTTGTAGTCGACACAGATGAGTAGTATTTTTATGTCACTTTACCTCAAGATGCAAAGAAGACGAAGTGAAGAAACAGGTACGAAGTTTGGAAGAAAAGGACCGAGACTCTACCTCCGCCTAACACACATAAGGTAAATTAGTTGTTTTGTGTTTACATAACTGAAGGGTGAAGCATTATATTCAATTGAATAGAAAAAATATTTGCTGAGAAACGACAACAGTTGTCTCCCCTAGTTACATGGCGGTCAGCGTTTTATCGGTACATGCACTCGATCTATTAACTCAGTTTAAATTAAGTTTTCCAATATTTTTGAGACTTTGTGACACCAAATACTAGTCGAGAAGTGATTGGCAGTCCGATTTATTCATCTAGGACCATTATTTGACTTCATTGCGGCTACATTTGGGTAATTAGTCGGACCGTTTTTTTATATATGTCTACATTACATGTCCCACCTGTGCCAGACATCTGCGTCATGACACTTGTATAGCAAAACTTTCCCTATAATTATAACATATACAAATCAACAAACGTTCATATCATGTGATCTTTAATTTAGGGATGGTGAATCGGCTGCTTGTCCAATTAACCAGTCCGTTCACACATATTTATATTTGGGTTTTAAGTAACGAAACCCAAACGGTAGTTCCTTTGTTTTATTATAAAAGGTTGTAGATATAATTCCTGAGTGTATATCAACCGTAAGTCTCACTGTCTAGGAGTGAATGAGAAAGGGACGGCGTTTATGTACGATAAACGTTAGGTCACGTCCTTACGATACGAGTTGAGGCGAGTTACTGAAGCTTAAGGGCATCGCAGTGCGTGCTTACAGAAATGCTGAGCTATGGGTCTCGCCCTCTTGGGTGAGTTGCCCGCTCACGTGTCCATATCATGTCTCACTCATAGACAGTGGAAAGTTACAGGGGGTGAATCTGAATATAATATCAGATGTATTGACCCATTTATATAATACGTTCTGTTGATGAGACAGGGGCCTATTACAATGGGTCCAGCTAGCAGAAAATGGGAAATTGTCCAGTGTGACGAAGAAGGTCGATATAGGGTGGTTGAAGGAGGCGTGTGTTGAAGGTGGATATCGAGTGAGGATTTGTATTAGCTTTTAATTATTACGTTGATGTGTGTTTAAGGTGTAGTATCTTGGGTTATTTAATGGGAGAATTAAGAGTCACACGGTCTGTCTGGCTGGCTCTTTATTCTCTGTTCTCGGTCACATCGTGCCTAACACATTTCGTAAGAAGTAATATAATATATAATATATACATTCAATAAATGCAGCATATAAACATACATATATATAACATAAGGTTACAAGTTTAGTTACCAACCTTGAATCGGCTGCTCGTCCAATTAACCAGTCCGTTCACACATATTTATATAAATTTATATAATTTATTTTTTATTTTTTTATATTAAATTTTTTTTTTGTTATAAAAATATTTTTTTTATATAAATGTTTTTTATATCAAATTTCTGTTTATTTTTTTTATATAAAAATAAATTTTTTTTTTTATAAATTTTTTTTTATATATAAATTTTTTTTTATATAAAATATTTTTTTTATATATAAAATTTTTTTTATATATAAAAATAATTTTTTTTTATATAAAATTTTTTTATTTTTTTTATATAAATTTTTTTTTATATAAAAATATTTTTTTATATAATTTTGTTTTATAATTTTTTTTTTATAAAATTTTTTTTATATAAAAATATTTTTTTTATATCAAATTTTTTTTTTATATATAAAAATATTTTTTTTTTATATATAAATTTTTTTTTATAGTTTTTTTTATATAAAAATGTTTATTATTTTTTTTTATATAAAAATAGTTTTTTTATATAATTTTTTTTTATATAAAAATATTTTTTTTTATATAAATATATTTTTTTTTATATAATTTTTTTTTTTTTTTATATAAAATTTTTTTTTATTATTTTTTTATTTAAAATATACGGCAAAGAGAGCATATACCAGGTCATGACGTTAGTATCTGCAGGCTGAGATAGAGAGATACCTTAAATTTATAATACATGAATTTTTACCGAGAGTAAGTGAAACGTGGCTGCCACCCACCGTAGACTTTTTCACGCTCTGAGTCCCGTGTGTAGCGACTGATAGATCTTCACTGAAAGTAAACTTAATGTCCCTCTATTAGAAATGTTTTTGTGTGATATTTATTTTTTATACCATATCTATATTATCTGAGACATAATTCATAAAAGTCCTAAGCTCCATCACCAGTTATATAATAAATAAATGTCACAGGAAGTTGTGATGTTCCACACAATTGTCAGTATCACTCATGAAGATTATAGTGAAGTGTTGGTGAAGTTATGTTTTATATAATTTGTGTACTTTACCTGTCCAATTATACCTTATTATAACCATCCCTCACATGTAAACAGGCTGATTAAACATATCTTGAAAACATTAAAGCGATAGATACGTGTAATGAAGAGGCTTGTCTGTGTACAGGTATTGTCACTACTCTCATGGGACATAGTTTAGATGATAATTAACAGTATTGAAACACTTTCCTTTGTGCTTAGCTTTTTTTTCCACTTTAATCCCCAAAATATCTTCATATTCTTTCACGGTTCCTTATTTGTTTCATTTACTCTTCCTCCATATCACTTTCATTTACCCTTAGCGATGTCCTTTGGTATGTCACGATTCTCTCTCTTCCAGCCACGACGTTTACCTCCTCGTCTCCACGCAGTCGGTCACTTACACCGCTGCCGTTAATCACACGTAAGGCAATCGTTGCCATTTTTCTTTTTTGCCACTCTGCTGTTGTTAATCTTTTGTGAGGGGATTCTTGATATTTTTCGTTTTTGCCTCACTGCTGCTGCAGTTAATCACACGTAAGGCAATTGTTACCATTTTTCGTTTTTGCCACACCGGTGCCGTTAATCACACGTAAGGCAATTGTTGCCATTTTTTGTTTCAAAAACACAGCTGCCGTTAATCACACGTAAGGCAATTGTTGCCATTTTTTGTTTCCAAAACACAGCTGCCGTTAATCACACGTAAGGCAATTGTTGCCATTTTTTGTCTTTGTCCCTCTGGTGCCATTAATCACATGTGATACTCGATCAGTGGACTTTGTTATACTCGATCGGGGGATTTTGTTTTACTCGATCGGGGGACTTTGTTATACTCGATGAGGGGACTTTGTTATACTGGATCAGCGGGTTTTATTATACCGGATCTGCGGGTTTTATTATACTAGATCAGTGGCCTTTGTTTTGCTCGATCAGGGGACTTTGTTATATTCGATGAGGGGACTTTGTTATATTTGATTAGGGGGCTTTGATATACTCAATTAGGGGACTTTGTTATACTCGATGAGGGGGCTTTGTTATACTAGATCAGTGGCCTTTGTTTTGCTCGATCAGTGGACTTTGTTATATTCGATGAGGGGACTTTGTTATATTTGATTAGGGGGCTTTGATATACTCAATTAGGGGACTTTGTTATACTCGATGAGGGGGCTTTGTTATACTAGATCAGGGGACTTTGTTATACTAGATCAGTGGCCTTTGTTTTGCTCGATCAGGGGACTTTGTTATATTCGATGAGGGGACTTTGTTATATTCGATCAGGGGGCTTTAATATACTCAATTAGGGGACTTTGTTATACTCGATGAGGGGGCTTTGTTATACTAGATCGGGGGACTTTGTTATACTAGATCAGGGGACTTTGTTATACTCAATGAGGGGACTTTGTTATACTAGATCAGGGGACTTTGTTATACTCGATCAGGGGACTTTGTTATACTAGATCAGGGGACTTTGTTATACTCGATCAGGAGACTTTGTTATACTAGATCAGGGGACTTTGTTATACTAGATTAGGGGACTTTGATATACTAGATCAGGGGACTTTGTTATACTAGATCAGGGGACTTGTTATACCAGATCAGGGGGACTTTGTTATACCAGATCAGGACTTTGTTATACCAGATCAGGATACCGATCAGGACTTTGTTATACTCAGATCAGGGGACTTTTGTTATACCAGATTATACTAGATCAGGGGACTTTGTTATAGATCAGGACCTATATACTCAGATCAGGACCTTTGTTATACTCGACAGGGACTTTGCTTACTACAGGGACTTGTTATACCAGATCAGGGGACTTTGTTATACTAGATACTCAGATCAGGGGATTTTGTTATACTAGATCAGGGGACTTTGTTATTCTCGATCAGGGGACTTTGTTATACTAGATCAGAGGACTTTGTTATACTAGATCAGGGGACTTTGTTATACTAGATCAGGGGATGTTGTTATACTCGATCAGGGGACTTTGTTATACTAGATCAGGGGACTTTGTTATACTAGATCAGGGGATGTTGTTATACTAGATCAGGGGACTTTGTTATACTCGATCAGGGGACGTTGTTATACTAGATTAGGGGACTTTGTTATACTCGATCAGGGGACTTTGTTATACTCGTTCATGGGTTTTTATTATACTAGATCAGGGGACTTTGTTATACTCGATCAGGGGACTTTGTTATATTAGATTAGGGGACTTTGTTATACTCGATTAGATATTAGATCAGGGGACTTTGTTATACTCGTTCAGGGGTTTTTATTATACTAGATCAGGGGACTTTGTTATACTCGATTAGGGGACTTTGTTATATTAGATTAGGGGACTTTGTTATACTCGATCAGGGGACTTTGTTATACTAGATCAGGGGTTTTTATTATACTAGATCAGGGACTTTGTTATACAGGGACTCGATTAGGATTAGGGGACTTGTTATACTCGATTTTGTTATACCAGGATCAGGGTTTTTATTATACCAGACTCAGACCCCTGTTGTACCATGATTAGGGACTTTGTTATACTCGATCAGGGACTTTTATTATACTAGATCAGGGGACTTTGTTATACTCGATCAGGGGACTTTGTTATAATAGATTAGGGGACTTTGTTATACTCGATTAGGGGCCTTTGTTATATTAGATCAGGGGACTTTGTTATACTCGTTCAGGGGTTTTTATTATACTAGATCAGGGGACTTTGTTATACTCGATTAGGGGACTTTGTTATATTAGATTAGGGGACTTTGTTATACTCGATCAGGGGACTTTGGTATACTAGATCAGGTTTTTATTATACCAGACTAGGGACTTTTTGTTATACCTGATTAGTATTCGGTTATGCTCTCGATCAGTACTTCCATATTATACTAGATCAGACTTTTGATGATATACTCAGGATCAGGACTTTGTTGCGCCAGAGACTGTGATGTTATACCAGGATCAGTAGACCTTTGTTATACCAGATCAGGGGACTCTGTTATACTAGATCAGGGACTTTGTTATACTTAGATCAGGGACTTGTTATACTTGTATCAGGGACTTTATATACCAGACTAGGGGACTTTGTTATACCAGAGATCAGGGACTTTTGTTATACCTCGATCAGGACTTTGTTATACTTGGATCGGGGACTTATGGTACTACAACAGGGGACTTTGTTGTACCTCGATCAGGGACTTGTTATACTCAGATCGGGGACTTTGTTATACTCAGATCAGGACCTTGTTATACTCTGGATCGGGGGACTTTGTTATACTAGATCAGGGGACTTTGTTATACTCGATCAGGGACTCTTTTGTTATACTCGATCGGGGGACTTTGTTATACTAGATCGGGGGACTTTGTTATACTAGATCAGGGGACTTTGTTATACTTGATCGGGGGACTATGTTATACTAGATCAGGGGACTTTGTTATACTCGATCAGGGGACTTTGTTATACTAGATTAGGGTACTTTGTTATACTCGATCAGGGGACTTTGTTATACTAGATCAGGGGATTTTGTTATACTAGATCAGGGGACTTTGTTATACTAGATCAGGGGACTTTGTGATACTAGATCAGGGGATGTTGTTATACTAGATCAGGGGACTTTGTTATACTCGATCAGGGGACTTTGTTATACTAGATCAGGGGACTTTGTTATACTAGATCAGGGGACTTTGTTATACTAGATCAGGGGATGTTGTTATACTCGATCAGGGGACTTTGTTATACTAGATCAGGGGACTTTGTTATACTAGATCAGGGGATGTTGTTATACTAGATCAGGGGACTTTGTTATACTCGATCAGGGGACGTTGTTATGCTAGATTAGGGGACTTTGTTATACTCGATCAGGGGACTTTGTTATACTCGTTCATGGGTTTTTATTATACTAGATCAGGGGACTTTGTTATACTCGATCAGGGGACTTTGTTATATTAGATTAGGGGACTTTGTTATACTCGATTAGGGGCCTTTGTTATATTAGATCAGGGGACTTTGTTATACTCGTTCAGGGGTTTTTATTATACTAGATCAGGGGACTTTGTTATACTCGATTAGGGGACTTTGTTATATTAGATTAGGGGACTTTGTTATACTCGATCAGGGGACTTTGTTATACTAGATCAGGGGTTTTTGTTATACTAGATCAGGGGACTTTGTTATACTCGTTCAGGGGTTTTTATTATACTAGATCAGGGGACTTTGTTATATTAGATTAGGGGACTTTGTTATACTCGATCAGGGGACTTTGTTATACTAGATCAGGGGTCTTTATTATACTAGATCAGGGGACTTTGTTATACTCGATTAGGGGACTTTGTTATACTCGATCAGGGGACTTTGTTATACTCGATCAGGGGACTTTGTTATACTCGATCAGGGGACTTTGTTATACTAGATCAGGGGACTTTGTTATACTAGATCAGGGACTTTGTTATACTAGGTCAGGGGACTTTAGTTATACTCGATCAGGGGATTTGTTATACTAGATCAAGG
>NW_024736103.1:0-56270 GCF_018991925.1 Homarus americanus
CACATCTCTGACACTCACAGGCACACCTCAGACACTCCCAGGCACACCTCCGACACTCCAGGCACACCTCTGACACCCCAGGCACAGCCCAGACACCAGGTACACCGCTGACACTTCCAGGTACACCTTGACACCCCAGGCACACCTCATACACCCCCAGGCACACCTCAGACACTCCCAGGCACACCTCTGACACTCCCAGGCACACCACTGACACCCCAGGTCACAACTCTGACACTCCCAGGGCACACCGCTGACACCCCAGGCACACCCTGACACTCACAGGCACACCTCAACACTCAGGCACACCTCAGACACCCCATGCACACCTCTGACACCCCAGGCACACCTCTGACACTTCCAGGTACACCTCTGACACTCCCAGGAACCCTCTGACACCCCCAGCACTCCTCTGACACTCCGTGGTAAACCTCTGACACTCCCAGGCACACCTTAGACACCCCCAGGTACACCTCTGACACTCCCAGGCACACCTCAGACACCCCAGGCACACCTCGGACACTCCCAGGCCACATCAAACACCCCAGGCACACCACTGACACCCCAGGCACACCACTGACACCCAGGCACACCTCCGACACCCCAGGTACACCTCTGACACTCCCCAGGCACACCTCAGACACCCCAGGCACACCCCTGACACCCCAAGGCACACCCCTGACACCCCAGGTACCCTGACACTCCCAGGCACACCCCAGACACTCCCAGGCACACCTCTGACACTCCCACACCCCAGACACTCCCAGGCACACCTGACACCCCAGTACCCCCTGACACTCCCTGCACATCTGACACCCCAGGACACCCCAGACACTCCCCAGGCACACCTCCGACACCCCAGGCCCCTGACACCCAGGCACACCTCTGACACCCCAGGCACACCTCTGACACTCCCAGGCACACCTGACACCCCAGGCACACCTCTGACACTCCCAGGCACACCTCTGACACCCCAGGACCTCTGACACCCCCAGGCACACCTCCGACACTCTGCAGACACCCGACACCCCAGGCACACCCCTGACACCCCAGGCACACCCCAGACACCCCAACAAACTACACCCCAGGCACACCTCTGACACTCCCAGGCACACCTCTGACACTCCCAGGTACACCTCTGACACTCCCAGGCACACCCCTGACACTCCCCACACCTCATACTCCCCAGGCACACCTCTGACACTCCCAGGTACACCTCTGACACTCCCAGGCACACCCCTGACACCCCAGGTACACCACAGACACCCCAGGCACACGGCATTCCCAGGTACCTCTGCCACTCCCAGTGCAACTCTGACCTCCCGGGGACACTGCTGACACTCCCAGGTACCTCCTTACCTCCCAGGTACACCTCAGACACTCACAGGTACACCTTTGACACTCCAGGTACACCTCCTGACACTCCCAGGTACACCATTGACACTCCCAGGTACCTCAGACACTCCCACACTTACCTCTGGCACTCCTAGGTACACCTCCAGACACTCCTAGGTACACCTCTGACACTCCCTGGTTACACCACTGACGCCTCCCAGGTACACCTGACACTCCCACACTGCTCCTCTGACACTCTCTGGTGCCACACCTGACATCCCAAGGTACACCTCCCATGCACTCCCAGGTGCACCTCAGACCTCTGAGGTACCTCTTTACACTCCCAAGTGCACACCACTGACCTCCCAGGCACACCTCTGGCACTCCCAGGTACACCTCCTGACCCTTTCCAGGGTACACTTGCCCCAGCACTCCCAGGTACCTCTCTGACCTCCCAGGTGCATCTCCGATGCTCCTGGGTACACCTCCAGTACTCCCAGGTACACCTCTGACACTCCCAGGTACTCCTCTCTCTGGCTCACTAGTTCACCTCTGACACTCCCAAGTACACCTCCTGATGCTCCCAGGTACACCTCCGACACTCCCAGGTACTCCTCTGACATTCCGTTGAGTTTCACCTCTGACACTACCAGGTACACCTCTGATACTCCCAGGTACACCTCGGCCTCCCAGGTACTCCTCTCATGCTCACAGGTACTCCTCCAGCTCCCAGGTACACCTTGACACTCCCAGGTACACCTCTGACATTCCCGTTGCAACACTCCCAGGTACCTCGAACCTCCCGGTACACCTCTGACACTCCCAGGTACGCCACTGGCCTCCCAGGTAGCACCTCAGACACTCCCAGATTTACCCCTCTGGCACTCCAGGTACCACCTCTGACATTCCCAGGTACCTCAGACACTCTGGGTACACCTCTCACACTCCCAGGTGCACCTCGGCCTCCCAGGTACACCACCCCAGCAGCACTCCCAGGTACACCTCCAGACACTCCCAGGTACACCAATGACACTCATAGGTACACCTCTGGCACTCCCAGGTGCCTCTGCTCCCAGGTACCTCAGACACTCTCAGGTACACTCAGACACTCCCAGGTACCTCTGACACTCCCAGGTAAACCTCTCTGTCACTCCCAGGTGCCTCAGGCGCCCAGATACACCTCCTAACACTCCCAGGTGCCTCCCCAGCTCTCCCAGGTCAGGTACACCTCTGACACTCCCAGGTACTCACTCCTCCCAGGTACGCCACTCTGCCAGGTACACCTCTGACACTCGAGGTACACCTCAAACCCTCCAGGTACCTCTGACACTCCCAGGTACACCTCAGACACTCCCAGGTACACCTCTGCTCCCAGGTACACCCCTGAGCCTCCCCAGGTACACCTCTGACACACGTGGTGCACCTCAGACACTCCCAGGTACACCTCTGACACTCCCAGGTACACCCCAACACTCTCAGGTAACACCTCCGACACTCCCAGGTCACCTCTGACACTCCCAGGTACACCTCTGACACTCCCAGGTACACCTCTGACCTCCAGTACAACTCAGTCTCCAGGTACACCTCTGACACTCCCAGGTAGCCTCTGACACTCCCAGGTGCACCTGACACTCCCAGGTACCACCTCGTGCTCCCAGGTACACCCCTGACACTCCCAGGTACACCTCGGCACTCCAGGCACCTCTGCTCCCAGGTACCTCTGACACTCCCAGGTACACCTCAGCCCTCCCAGGTACACCTCTGTGCTCCCAGGCACCTCTGACACTCCCAGGTACACCTCCGAGCTCTCCCGTTACACCTTGACACTCCCAGGTACACCTCTGAGACCATGCACCTCAGACACTTCCCAGGTACACCTCTGACACTCCCAGGTACACCTCGACACTCCCAGGTACACCTCTGACACTCCCAGGTACACCTCAGACACTCCCAGGTACACCGCTGGCACTCCCAGGTACACCCCTGACACTCCCAGGTACCTCTGACACTCGCAGGTACACCTCAGACACTCCCAGGTACACCTCTGACACTCCCAGGTACCTCTGACACTCCCAGGTACCTCCTGATACTCCCGGTATACCTCTGACACTCCCGGTACACCTCTGACCTCCCAGGTACACCGCTGACACTGCCAGGTACACCTCCAGACCTCCATGTACACCTCAGACACTTCCAGGTACACCTCAGACACTCCCAGGTACCTCAGACACTCCCAGGTACCTCAGACACTCCCAGTACCTTGAGACTCCCAGATACCTCCCTGACACTCCCAGGTACATCCCTGATCTCCCAGGTACACCTCTGACACTCACGGTACCTCCGACACTCCCAGGTACACCTCTGACACTCCCAGGTACTCCTCTGACACTCCCCTGGTACACACCTGACACTCCCAGGTACACCTCTGACACTCCCAGGTACACCTCTGACACTCCCAGGTACACCTCTGACACTCCAGGTCACACCTCTGACATTCCCAGGTACACCTCTGATACTCCAGGTGTACCTCTGACACTCCCAGGTACACCTCTTGACCTCCCAGGTACACCGCTGACACTGCCAGGTACACCTCTGCCTCCCCATTCCCCTCAGACACTCCCAGGTACATGAGACACTCCCAGGTACACCTCAGATACTCCCAGGTACACCTCTGACACTCCCAGGTACACCTCTGACACTCCCAGGTACACTGACACTCCCAGGTACACCCCTGACCTCCCAGGTACACCTCTGACACTCCGGGTACACCTCAGACACTCCCAGGTACACCTCTGACACTCCTAGGTACACCTCTGACACTCCCAGGTCACCTCTGATACTCCCAGGTATACCTCTGACACTCCCTAGGTACACCGCTGACACTCCCAGGTACACCTCTGACTCTTGCCAGGTACACCTCGACACTCCATGTACACCTCAGACACTCCCAGGTACACCTCAGACACTCCCAGGTACACCTCTGACACTCCCAGGTACAGCTTCAGTACTCCCAGGTACACCTCTGACCTCCCAGGTACATCTGACACTCCCAGGTACCTCCTGACACTCCATGTACACCTCAGACACTCCCAGGTACACCTCAGACACTCCCAGGTACACCTCTGACACTCCCAGGTACACCTCTGACACTCCCAGGTACACCCCTGACACTCCCAGGTACACCTCTGACACTCCCAGGTACACCTCCGACACTCCCAGGTACACCTCTGACACTCCCAGGTACACCTCTGACACTCCCAGGTACACAGCCTCCCGGCCTGTGACACTCCCAGGTCACCTCTGACACTCCTAGGTACACCTCCTGACACTCCCAAGTACCATGATCTCCCAGATACACCTCTGACACTCCCAGGTACATCCCTGACTCTCAGGTACACTCTGACACTCCATGTACACCTCTGACACTCCCAGGTACACCTCTGACGCACTCCCAGGTACACTCCTGATACTCCCAGGTACACCTTGACACTCCCAGGTACATCCCTGACTCCCCGGGTACACCTCTGACACTCCCATGTACACCTCAGACACTCCCAGGTACACCTCAGACACTCCCAGGTACCTCTGACACTCCCAGGTAAACCTGGCACTCCCAGGCCACCTGACACTCCCAGGTACACCTCTGACACTCCCAGGTACACCGTGACACTCCCAGGTACACCTACACTCCCAGGTACCTCTGACACTCCCAGGTACACCTCGACACTCCCAGGTACCTCTGGCTCCCAGGTACACCTCTGACACCTAGGTACACCTCTGACACTCCCAGGTACACCGTGATACTCCCAGGTACACCTCGACACTCCAGGTACACCCTGACACTCCCAGGTGCCTCTGACACTCGCAGGTACACCTCACATCTCCCAGGTACACCTCTGACACTCACTGGTATACCCCTGACACTCCCAGGTACACCCCTGACACTCCCAGGTACACCTCTGACCTCCCAGGTACACCTCAGACACTCCCAGGTAACCTCTGACACTCCCAGGTACACCTCCGACTACTCCCAGGTACACCTCCGAATCTCCCAGGTACACCTCTGACACTCCCAGGTACTCTCTGACACTCCAGGTTCACCTCCACGCTCCCAGGTACACCTCTGACACTCCCAGGTACACCTCTGACACTCCCAGGTACACCTCTGACACTCCCAGGTACACCTCTGACACTCCCAGGTCACCTCTCGTCTCCCAGGTACACCTCCGATACTCGGTACACCTCTGACACTCCCAGGTACACCTCTGACACTCCCAGGTACACCCCTGACACTCCAGGTACGCCACTGACACTCCCAGGTGCACCTCTGGCTACTCCCAGGTACACCTCTGACACTCCCTGGTACACACCTGACACTCCCAGGTACACCTCTGACACTCCCAGGTACACCTCGATACTCCCACCTCCGATACTCCCAGTACACCCTGACACTCCCAGTACTCCTCTGACACTACCTGGTTCTACCTCCAGGTTACTTCTGACCTCCCAGGTACACCTCCTGATACTCCCAGGTGTACCTCCTGACATCCCAGGTACACCGCTGACCTCCCAGGTACACCCGCTGACACTCCCAGGTACACCTCTGACAGTCCAGCCACCTCAGACATTCCAGGTGCACCTCAGACACTCCCAGGTACCTCTGACACTCCCAGGTACACCTCTGACCTCCCAGGTACACCGCTGACACTCCCAGGTACACCTGCTGCTCCCATGTACACCCGCTGACACTCCCAGGTGCACCTCTGACACTCCCAGGTACCTGACACTCCCAGGTACACCTCTGATACTCCCAGGTATACGTCTGACACTCCCAGGTACATCCCTGACAGTCACCAGGTACACCTCAGACACTCCCAGGTACACCTCTGTGACACTCCCAGGTACACCATGACACTCCCAGGTACACTGCTGACACTCCCAGGTACACCTGCTGACACTCCAGGGTACACCTCTGACACTCCCAGGTACCTCTGACACTCCCAGGTACACCTCTGACACTCCCATGTCACCTCCGGCCTCCGTGTACACCTCCGACACCCAGGCACACCCTGACACTCCCAGGTACACCGCTGACACTGCCAGGGCCACCTCTGACACCTCATGTACACCTCAGACATTCCAGGTACACCTCAGACACTCCCAGGTACACCCTGACACTCCCAGGTACAATCTCCGATATTCCCAGGAACACCTCTCCGACACCCCAGGCACAATTCCCCTGACACTTGCATACCCTTGACACTTCCAGGTACACCTCTGTCACTCCCAGGTACACCTCTCATACTCCCAGGTATACCTCGGACACTCCCAGGTACACCGCTGACACTGCCAGGTACACCTCTGACACTCCATGTACACCTCTGACACTCCCAGGTACACCGCTGACACTCCCAGGTACACCGCTGAAACTCCCAGGTACACCCTTGACACTCCCAGGTACACCTCTGACACTCGCAGGTACACCTCAGAAACTCTCAGGTACAGCTCTGACATGTCCAGGTACACCACTGACACTCTCAGGAACACCTCCGACACTCCCAGGTACACCTCTGACACTCCCAGGTATACTCCTGACACATCCAGTTACACCTCTGTCACTCCCAGGTACACCTCTCATACTCCCAGGTATACCTCGGACACTCCCAGGTACACCGCTGACACTGCCAGGTACACCTCTCACACTCCATGTACACCTCAGACACTTCCAGGTACACCTAAGACACCCCAGGCACACCTCTGACACTCGCAGGTACACCTCAGACACTCCCAAGTACACCTCTGACACTCCTAGGTACACCTCTGACACTCCCAGGTACACCTCTGATACTCCCAGGTATACCTCTGACACTCCTAGGTACACCGCTGACACTCCCAGGTATACCGCTGACACTCCCAGCTACACCTCTGACACTCCATGTACACCTCAGACACTTCCAGGTACACCTCAGACACTCCCAGGTACACCTCAGACACATCCAGGTACACCTCTGACACTCCCAGGTACACTGCTGATACTCCCAGGTACACCGCTGAAACTACCAGGTACATCCCTGACACTCCCCGGTACACCACTGACACTGGCAGGTACACCTCTGACACTCCATGTACACCTCAGACACTTCCAGGTTCACCTCAGACACTCCCAGGTACACCTCAGACACTCCCAGGTACACCTCTGACACTCCCAGGTACACCGCTGACACTCCCAGATACACCGCTTAAACTCCCAGGTACACCCCTGGCACTCCCAAGTACACCTCTGACACTCCCAGGTACACCTCTAACACTCCCAGGTACACCTCTGATACTCCCAGGTATACGTCTGACACTCCCAGGTACACCTCTGACACTCCCAGGTACACCGCTGACACGGCCAGGCTACACCTCTGACAATCCATGTACACCTCAGACACTTCCAGGTACACCTCAGACACTCCCAGGTACACCTCAGACACTCCCAGGTACACCTCTGACACTCCCAGGTACACCGTTGACACTCCCAGGTACACCGCTGACACTCCCAGGTATATCCCTGACACTCCCAGGTACACCTCTGACACTCCCAGGTACACCGCTGACACTCCCAAGTACACCCCTGACTCTCCCAGGTTCACCTCTGACACTCGCAGGTACACCTCAGACACTCCCAGGTACACATCTGACACTCCCTGGTACACCCCTGACCCTTCCAGGTACACCCCTGACACTCCCAGGTACACCTCCTCCCAGGTACACCTCAGACCTCCAGGTACACCTCTGACTCCAGATTACACCTCCGATGCTCACAGGTACACCTCCGATACTCCCAGGTACACCTCTGACACTCCCAGGTACCCTCTGACTCCCTGGTTCACCTCTGACCTCCCAGGTACACCTCTGACACTCCCAGGTACAACTCTGACCTCCAGGTACACCTCTGACACTCCCAGGTACACCTCCGATACTTCCAGGTACACCTCCGATACTCCCAGGTACACCTCGGCCTCCCAGGTACTCCTCTGACACGCCCAGGTACACCTCTGACACTCCAGGTACTCTCTCACCTCCCAGGTACACCTCTGACACTCCCAGGTACTCCTCTGACACGCCCAGGTACACCTCTGACACTCCCAGGCACTCCTCTCACACTCCCTGGTTCACCTCTGACACTCCCAGGTACACCTCTGACACCCCCAGATACACCTCAGACACTCCCAGGTACATCTCTGACACTCCGAGGTACTCCTTTGACGCTCCCAGGTACTCCTCTGACACTCCCAGGAACACCCCTGACACTCCCAGCTACACCTCTGACACTCCCAGATACACCTCTGACACGCCCAGGTACACCTCTGACACTGCCAGATACACCTCCGACAATGCCAGGTACACTTCTGACATTCCCAGTTACACCTCCGACACTCCCAGTTACACCCCTGACACTCCCAGGTACACCTCTGACACTCCCAGGTACACCTCTGATACTCCCAGGTACACCACTGACACTCCCAGGTACACCTCCGCTACTCCCTGGTATACCTCCGATACTCCCAGGTACTCCTCTGACACTCCCTGGTTCACCTCTGACACTCCCAGATACACCTCTGACACTCCCAGGTACACCTCTGACACTCCCAGGTACACCTCTGGCACTCCCAGGTACACCGCTGACACTGCCAGGTACAACTCTGACAGTCCATGTACATTTCAGACACTTGAAGGTACACCTCAGACACTCCCAGGTACACCTCAGACACTCCCAGGTACACCCGTGACACTTCCAGGTACACCCATGACACTCCCAGGTACACCTCTGACACTCCCAGGTACACCTCTGATACTCCCAGGTATACCTCTGGCACTCCCAGGTACACCGCTGACACTCCCTGGTACACCTCTGACACTCCCAGGTACTCCCAACACCCAGTACACCTCCCAGCCTCCTTCACCGCCCACACAGTGCCTCTGACCTCAGTACACCTCCAGACACTCCCAGGTACACCTCAGACACTCCGGTTCCTCAGACACTCCCAGGTACACCTCTGACACTCCCAGGTACACCTGACACTCCAGGTACACCTCTTTGACACTCCCAGGTACACCCCTGACACTCCCAGGTACACCTCTGACACTCCCGAGGTACACCTCTGATGCTCCCAGGTACACCTCTGAACTCCCGGGTGCACCTCTGCACTCCCAGGTGCCCTGACTCCAGGTACACCCCTCTGGCCTCCCTAGGTCTCCTCTGACACTCTGGGCACACCTGACACTCCCAGGTACCACCCAGCACTCCCAGGTACAACTCTGGCACTCCCGTCAAACCTCTGTGCTCCCAGGTACAACTCCAGACACTCCCAGGTACCTCAGACACTCCCAGGTACACCTCAGACACTCCCAGGTACACCTCAGACACTCCCAGTTGCACCCCTGACATTCCCAGGTACACCTCTGACACTCCCAGGTACACCTCTGACCTCCCAGGTACACCTCAGAGCTCCCAGTTACTCCTCCCGACACTCCTGGTTACACCTCCAACACTCCCAGGTACACCCTGACACTCCCAGGTGCACCTCCTGACACTCCGGGTACACCTCTGACACTCCCAGGTACCTCTGACACTCCCAGGTACACCCCCTGGCCTCCCAGGTACACCTCTCTGACACTCCCAGGTACACCTCGAACTCTCCCAGGTACCTCTGACACTCCCAGGTACACTCGGCCTCCAGTGCAACTCTGTGCTCCCAGGTTACACCTCTGACACTCCAAGGTACACCTCCGACACTCCCAGGTACACCTCTGACACTCCCACCACCCCAACCTCCCAGGTACACCCCCGACACTCCCAGGTACACCCCTGACACTCCCAGGTACACCTCTGACACTCCCAGGTACACCTCAGACACTCCCAGGTACACCTCTGGCCTCCCCAGGTACACCTTGACACTCCCAGGTACACCTGACACTCCCAGGTACACCCCTGACACTCCCAGGTACACCTCTGACACTCCCAGGTACACCTCAGACACTCCCAGGTACCTCCCAGACATCCCAGGTACACCTCTGACACTCCAGGTACACCAGCCTCCCAGGTGCACCTCTGACACTCCCAGGTGCACCTCGACACTCCAGGTACCTCAAGCACTCCCAGGTGCACCACTGGCTCCCAGGTACACCTCTGACACTCCCAGGTACACCTCTGACACTCCAGGTACACCTCTGACACTCCTGGTACACCCCAGCCTCCCAGGTACACCTCTGACACTCCCAGGCTGCTCTGACACTCCCAGGTACACCTCTGACACTCCAGGTACACCTCTGACACTCCCAGGTACCAGCCTCCCAGGTACATGACACTCCAGGTACACCTCTGACACTCCCAGGTACACCTCTGACACTCCCAGGTACCAACTCTGACCTCCCAGGTACACCTCTGAGCTCCCAGGTGCACCTCTGACACTCCCAGGTACACCATGACCTCCCAGGTACACCTCTGACACTCCCAGGTACACCTCTGACACTCCCAGGTGCCTCCTGACACTCAGGTGCACCTCTGACACTCCCAGGTACACCTCTGACACTCCCAGGTTCACTGACACTTCAGTACACCTGACACTCCAGGTACACCTCTGACACTCCAGGTGCACCTCTCAGTACTCCCAGGTACACTGACACTTCAGGTACCCCTGACACTCCCAGATACCTCTGACACTCCCAGGTACACCTCAGACACTCCCAGGTACACCTCTGACACTCCCAGGTACACCTCCGTGCTCCCAGGTACACCTCCGACTCCCAGGTACACCTCTGGCCTCCCAGGTACACCTCAGACACTCCCAGGTACACCTCTGACCTCCCAGGTACACCTCTGACACTCCCAGGTACACCTCTGACACTCCCAGGTACACCTCTGACACTCCCAGTGCCCTGACACTCCCGGCCTCCTCCTGACCTCCCAGGTACCTCAGACACTCCCAGGTACACCTCTGACACCCCGAGGTACTCTCTGACTCCCAGGTGCACCTCCTGACACTCCCAGGTACACCTCTGACACTCCCAGGTACACCTCTGACACTCCCAGGTACTCCTCCTACACTCCCAGGTACACACCTGACACTCCCAGGTGCCACCCCAGCACTCCCAGGTACAACTCTGACACTCCCAGGTACACCTCTGACACTCCCAGGTGCACTCTGACACTCCCAGGTTCAGACACTCAGGTACACCTCTGACACTCCCAGGTACACCTCAGACACTCCCAGGTACACCTCCGGCACTCCCAGGTACACCTCCGGCCTCCCAGGTACACCTCTGACACTCCCAGGTACACCTCTGACCTCCCAGGTACCCTCTGACACTCCCAGGTACACCTCTGACACTCCCAGGTACACCTCTGACACTCCCAGGTACACCTCCTGACACTCCCAGGTACACCTCTGACACTCCCAGGTACACCTCCAAGCCTCCCAGGTACACCTCTGACACTCCCAGGTACACTCTGATGCTCCCAGTGCCTCTGACACTCCCAGGTACCTCCTGACACTCCAGTACACCTCCAGCCTCCCAGGTACACCTCTGACACTCCCAGGTACCACCTCGCTTGCTCCCAGGTACACCCCTCTGACACTCCCAGGTACCTCTGACACTCCCAGGTGCCTCGGACCTCCCAGGTACACCTCTCTGACACTCCCAGGTACACCTCACACCTTCCGTGCCTCCTCCCAGGTACACCTCTGACACTCCCACCTCAGACACTCCCAGGTACACCTCCTGACACTCCCAGGTACACCTCCCGACACTCCCAGGTGCACCTCTGACACTCCCAGGTACACCTCTGACACTCCCAGGTACCTCTGACACTCCAGGTACACCCCTGACACTCCCAGGTACACCTCCGAGACTCCCAGGTACACTCTGATGCTCCCAGGTACACCTCCTGATGCTCCCGGTCACCTCTGACACTCCCAGGTACACCTCTGACCTCCCAGGTACACCTCTGACACTCCCAGGTTACACCTCTCGACACTCCCAGGTACACCTCCAGACACTCCCAGTACACCTCCTCACTCTCCAGGTACACCCCTGACACTCCCAGGTACACCTCTGACACTCCCAGGTACACCTCTGCAGCTCCCAGGTACCTCAGACACTCCAGGTACACCTCTGACACTCCCAGGTGCACCTCTGAGACTCCCAGGTACACCTCTGACACTCTCCAGGTACACCTCTGACACTCCCAGGTACACCTCTGACCTCCCAGGTTCACCTCTGACCTCCCAGGTACACCTCTGAGCCTCCCAGGTACACCTCTGACACTCCCAGGTACACCTCTTGCTCCCAGGTACACCTCTGACACTCCAGGTACTCCTCTGACTCTCCCAGGTACACCTCCTGACTCCCAGGTACACGGCCTCCAGGTGCACCTCTGACACTCCCAGTGTACACCTCTGACACTCCCAGGTACACCTCTGACACTCCAAGGTACACCTCTGACACTCCCAGGTACACCTCTGACCTCCAGGTACACCTCCTGACACTCCCAGGTACACCTCTGACACTCCCAGGTATCCTCTGACACTCCTGGTACACCCCTGACACTCCCAGGTGCACCTCCGAGCACTCCCAGGTACTTCTGGCACTCCCAGGTACACCTCCCACTCCCAGGCTCTCTGACCTCCCAGGTACACCTCTGACCTCCCAGGTACCTCAGACTCCCAGGTACACCTCAGACACTCCCAGGTGCACCTCTGACACTCCCAGGTACACCTCTGACACTCCCAGGTACACCTCCTGACCTCCCAGGTACACCTCGGACACTCCCAGGTACTCCTCTGACACTCCCAGGTACCTCCGACACTCCCAGGTACACCCTGGCCTCCCAGGTACACCTCCTGACACTCCCAGGTACCTCCAGCACTCCCAGGTGCACCTCCGACACTTCAGGTACACCTCTGACACTCCCAGGTACACCTCTGACACTCCCAGGTACACCCCCCAACACTCCCAGGTACACCTCTGACACTCCCAGGTGCACCTCTGCACTCCCAGGTACACCTCCAGACACTCCCAGTTACACCTCCGACACTCCCGGTTACACCTCCGACACTCCCAGGTACACCCCTGACACTCCCAGGTACACCTCTGACACTCCCGTGCCTCTGACTTGCTCCCAGGTACACCTCGAACACTCCCAGGTACACCTCAGACACTCCCAGGTACACCTCGAACCTCCCAGGTACACCTCTGACACTCCCAGGTACACCATTGACACTCCCAGGTACACCTCTGATGCTCCCAGGTGCACCTCTGACACTCCCAGGTACACCTCTGACCTCCCAGGTACACCTGACACTCCCAGGTGCCACGCTGACACTCCCAGGTACACCTCTGACACTCCAGGTACACCTCAAGCACCTCCAGGTACACCTCTGACACTCCCAGGTACACCTCAGACACTCCCAGGTACCTCTGACACTCCCAGGTACACCTCTGACTCTCCCAGGTGCACCTCTGACACCCTGGGGTGCCTCAGACACTCCCAGGTACACCTCTGACACTCCCAGGTACACCCAACACTCCCAGGTACACCTCCGACACTCCCAGGTACACCTCTGACACTCCCAGGTACACCTCCAGCACTCCCAGGTACACCTCCTGACACTCCCAGGTACACCTCTGACACTCAGGTACTCAGCACTCCCAGGTACACCTCCGCACTCCCAGGTACACCTCTGATACTCCCAGGTACACCTCTGACACTCCAGGTACCTCCTGACACTCCCAGGTACACCTTGACACTCCCAGTGCACCTCTGACCTCCCAGGTACACCTCTGACACTCCCAGGTACACCTCTGACACTCCCAGGTACCTCCTGACACTCAGGTACACCTCCAGACACTCCCAGGTACACCTCTGACACTCCAGGTACCCTGCCCCCAGCACTTCAGGTACACCTCTGACACTCCCAGGTACACCTCTGACCTCCCAGGTACACCTCAGACACTCCCAGGTACACCTCTGGCCTCCCAGGTACACCTCCAGAAACTCCCAGGTACACCTCTGATACTCCGAGGTACACCTTTGACCTCCAGGTACTCCTCTGACACTCCTGGTTCCCTGGCCTCCCAGGTACCTCTGACACTCCCAGGTACACCTCTGACACTCCCAGGTACCTCTGACACTCCCAGGTACACCTCTGACTGCTCCCAGGTACACCGCTGACACTCAGGTACACCCCTGACCTCCCAGGTACCTCTGACACTCCCAGGTACACCTCAGACACTCCCAGGTACCTCTGACACTCCTGGTACACCTCGGCCTCCCAGGTACATCTGACACTCCTGAGGTGCCCCTGACACTCCAGGTACACCCCTGACACTCCCAGGTACACCTCTGGCCTCCCAGGTGCACCTCCGACACTCCCAGGTACTGTCTGGCCTCCCAGGTACACCTCTGACACTCCCAGGTACACCTCTGACACTCCCAGGTACACTCGACACTCCCAGGTACCTCAGACACTCCCAGGTACACCTCTAACACTCCAGAACTCCTCTGACACTCCCAGGTACACCTCTGACACTCCCAGGTACACCTCTGACACTCCCACACTCCTCTCCTCTGACCTCCCAGGTACACCTCAGAGCTCCAGGTACACCTCACCCCAGTGCTCTCTGACGCTCCCAGGTACACCTCTGACACTCCCAGGTACACCACCCCAACCACTCCCAGGTACACCTGACACTCCCAGGTACTCTCTGACACTCCTGGTACACCCCTGACACTCCCAGGTACACCTCTGACACTCCCGGTACTCCTCCTGGCACTCCCAGGTAACCTCTGACACTCCAGGTACACCTCTGACCTCCCAGGTACCTCTGACACTCCCAGGTACACCTCAGACACTCCCAGGTTGCACCTCGAACTCCAGGTGCACCTCCTGACATTCCAGGTACACCTCTGACACTCCAGGTACCTCTGACACTCCCAGGTACACTCAGACACTCCCAGGTACTCCTCGACACTCCCAGGTACACCTCCGACACTCCCAGGTACACCCCTGACACTCCCAGGTACCTCTGACACTCCCAGGTACACCTCTGACACTCCCAGGTACACCTCGAACTTCCAGGTACACCTCAGACACTCCCAGGTACACCTCAGACACTCCCAGGTACACCCCTGACACTTCCAGGTACCACCTGACACTCCCAGGTACACCTCTGAACTCCCAGGTACACCTCTGACACTCCCAGGTACACCTCTGACACTCCCAGGCACCTGCAGCCTCCCAGGTACACCGCTGACACTCCCGGTACACCTCTGACCTCCGTGCCCCTCAACATCCAGGTACACCCAGACACTCCCAGGTACCTCTGACACTCCCAGGTACACCTCTGACACTCCCAGGTACACCTCCTGACACTCCCAGGTACACCTCTGACATCCAGGGTACACCTCTGACACTCCCAGGTACACCTCTGATACTCCCAGGTACACCTCTGACACTCCCAGGTGCCCCTCTGACACTCCCAGGTACCTCTGACACTCCCAGGTACACTCCCAGCCTCCCAGGTACACCTGACACCCCAGGTACACCCTGACACTCCCAGGTACACCTCTGACACTCGCAGGTACACCTCCAGACACTCCCAGGTACACCTCTGACACTCCAGGTACACCTCTGACACTTCAGGTACCCCCTGACACTCCCAGGTACACCTCCTGACCTCCCAGGTACACCCTCAGACACTCCCAGGTACACCTCTGAGCACTCCGGTACACCTCCAGAAACTCCCAGGTACACCTCTGAGCCTCCAGGTACACCTCTGACACTCCCAGGTACTCCTCTGACACTCCTGGTACACCTCTGACCTCCCAGGTACACCTCTGACACTCCCAGGTACACCTCCCAGCCTCCCAGGTACACCTCTGACACTCCCAGGTACACCTCTCCTACTCCCAGGTACACCTCTGCCTCCCAGGTACACCTGACACTCCCAGGTACACCCCTGACACTCCCAGGTACACCTCTGACACTCCCAGGTACACCTCAGACACTCCCAGGTACACCTCTCTGATACTCACAGTACCTCAGACACTCCCAGGTACACTCTGCGCTCCCTGGTATACCCTGACACTCCCAGGTACCCCCTGATACTCCCAGGTACACCTCTGACACTCCCAGGTACACCTCCAAATGCTCCCAGGTACACCTCTGACACTCCCAGGTACCTCCGATACTCCCAGGTACACCTCCGTGCTCTCAGGTACACCTCTGACACTCCCAGGTACTCCTCTGACACTCCCTGGTACACCTCCTGACCTCCCAGGTACACCTCAGACACTCCCAGGTACCTCTGACACTCCCAGGTACTCCTGACTCCAGGTACTCCTCTGACACTCCCAGGTACTCCTCGGCACTCCCAGGTACCCCAACCTCCCAGGTACTCCTCTGAGACTCCAGGTACACCTCAGACACTCCCAGGTACACCTCTGACACCCCCAGGGTACTCCTCCAACTCCCAGGTACACCTCCTAACTTGCTCCCAGGTACACCCACTGACACTCCAGGTACACCTCTGACCTCCCAGGTACACCTCTGAGCTCCCTGGTACACCCTGGCCTCCCAGGTTTCACCCCAGGCACTGGACCTCTCTGGCACTCCCAGGTAAACCTCTGACCTCCCAGGTACACCTCGGACACTCCCAGGTACACCTCTGACCTCCCAGGTACCTCGACACTCCCAGGTACACCTCAGACACTCCCAGGTACACCTCTGACCTCTCGGTACACCTCTGACACTCCCAGGTACCTCTGACACTCCCAGGTACACCTCTGACACTCCCAGGTACACCCCTGACACTCCCAGGTACCTCTGACCTCCCAGGCCTGAACACTCCCAGGTACCTCTGACCTCCCAGGTACACCTGACACTCCCAGGTACCTCTGACACTCCCAGGTACCTCTGATGCTCCCAGGTACACCTCTGACACTCCCAGGTACACCTCTGACACTCCCAGGTACACCTCTGACACTCCCAGGTACCTCTGACACTCCCAGGTACACCTCGAAACTCCCAGGTACACCTCTGACACTCCAGACACGTGACCTCCCAGGTACCCTCTGACACTCCCTGGGTCACCCCTGACCTCCCAGGTACACCTCCAGCCTCCCAGGTACAACTCTGATGCTCCAGGTACACCTCTGTCTCCCAGGTATGCCTCTGACACTGGTGCACCTGACATCCAGGTACACCCTGACACTCCCAGGTCACCTCTGAGACTCCCAGGTACACCTCAGACACTCCCAGGTACACCTCTGACACTCCCAGGTACACCTCTGGCTCCCAGGTACACATCTGCTGCTCCCTGGTATACCCTGACCTTCCAGTACACCCCTGATACTCCCAGGTACACCTCTGACACTCCCAGGTACACCTCAGACACTCCCAGGTACACCTCTGCTCTCCAGGTACACCTATACTCCCAGGTACACCCTCCGATAATCTCCAGGTACACCTCTGAGCCTCCCAGGTACTCCTCTGACACTCCTGGTTCACCTCTGACCTCCCAGGTACCTCTGGCCTCCCAATACCTCAGACACTCCCAGGTACACCTCTAACACTCCCGAGGGCTCCTGACTCTCCCAGGTACTCCTCTGACGTTCCCAGGTCTCCTCTGACACTCCAGGTACACCCTGACACTCCCAGCTACTCCTCTGGCCTCCCAGATACACCTCAGACACTCCCAGGTACACCTCTGACAGGAGTGCTCCTCTGACGCTCCCAGGTACACCTCTAACACTCCCAGGTACACCCCTGACACTCCCAGGTACACCGCTGTACTGGGTACTCCTCTGACACTCCCTGGTACACACCTGACACTCAGGTACACCACCCAGCACTCCCAGGTACTATCTGGCACTCCCAGGTAAACCTCAGCCTCCCAGGTACAACTCTGACACTCCCAGGTACACTCAGACACTCCCAGGTACCTCAGACACTCCCAGGTACCTCAGACACTCCCAGTTGCACCCCTGACATTCCCAGGTGCACCTTTGACACTCCCAGGTACACCTCTGACACTCCCAGGTACACCTCAGACAATCAGTTACTCCTCCGACACCTAGTTACACCTCCGACAATCCCAGTATTACCCTGACACTCCCAGGTACACCTCTACCTCCCAGGTACACCTCTGACACTACCAGGTACACCTCAGGCACTTCCAGGTACACCTCAGACACTCCCAGGTACACCTCAGACACTCCCAGGTACACCCCTGACACTTCCAGGTACACCATTGACACTCCCAGGTACACCTCTGATACTCCCAGGTACACCTCTCATACTCCCAGGTATACCTCTGACACTCCCAGGTACACCGCTGACACTCCCAAGTACGCCGCTAACACTGCCAGGTACACCTCCGACACTCCATGTACACATCAAACACATCCAGGTACACCTCAGACACTCCCAGGTACACCTCAGACACTCCCAGGTACACCCCTGACACTCCCAGGTACACCTCTGACACTCCCAGGTACACCTCTGACACTCCAAGGTACAACTCTGATGCTCCAGGTACCTCTGATACTCCCAGGTATGCTTCTGACACTCCCAGTTACACCACTGTGCTCCCAGGTACACCGCTGACACTCCCAGGTACAACCCCTGACACTCCCAGGTACACCTCTGACACTCGCAGGTACACCTCAGACTCAGGTACACCTCTGACACTCCCAGGTACACCCCTGACACTTCCAGGTACACCCCTGACACTCCCAGGTACACCTGTGACACTCCGGTATTCAGACACTCCCAGGTACACCTCCTGACACTCCCAGGTACACCTCCAGCTCCCAGGTACCTCCTCGGCACACGTGGGGTACCTCAGACACTCCCAGGTACACCTCTGACACTTCCAGGTACACCCCAACACTCTCAGGCTCTGACACTGCCAGGTACACCTCTGACACTCCCAAGTACACCTCTGACGCTCCCAGGTACCTCCGATCTCCCAGGTACACCGCTGACACTCCCAGGTGCACCGCTGACACTCCCAGGTACACCTGACACTTCCAGGTACACCCTGACACTCCCAGGTACACCTGTGACACTCCCAGGTGCACCTCAGCCACTCCCAGGTACACCTGTGACACTCCCAGGTACACCTCCAGACTCCCAGGTACACCTCTGACACACGTGGGGTACCTCTGACACTCGGTACCTCTGAGACTCCCAGGTACACTTTGACACTCCCAGGTACACCTCTGACACTGCCAGGTACACCTCTGACACTCCCAGTACACCTCTGACACTCCCAGGTACCTCGAAACTCCCAGGTACACCTCTGATGCTCGAGATACACCTTTGACACTCCCAGGTACTCCTCTGACCTCCTGGTTCACCCTGACACTCCCAGGTACACCTCTGACACTCCCAGGTACAACTCTGGTGCTCCCAGGTACCTCTTGCTCCGGGTATACCTCTGACCTCCAGGTCCACTGACACTCCCGGTACCTGACCTCCCAGGTACACCTCTGAGACTCATGGTACATCAGACACTCATGGGTACACCTCTGCAGGTACCTCAGACACTCCCAGGTACATCTGACACTCCTGGTATACCCCTGACACTTCCAGGTACACCCCTGATACTCCCAGGTACCTCTGACACTCCCAGGTACACCTCAGACGCTCCCAGGTACACCTCTGGCACTCCCAGGTACACCTCCCGTCCCAGGTATGCCTCGATAATCCTCAGGTACACCTCGTGCACTCCCAGGTACTCCTCCCAGCCTCCTGGTTCACCTCTGACCTCCCAGGTACACCTCTAGCACTCCCAGATACACCTCAGACACTCCCAGGTACACCTCTAACACTCGAACTCCTTTGACTCTCCCAGGTACTCCTCTGACGCTCCAGGTACTCCTCTGGCCTCCCAGGTACACCCCTGACACTCCCCTACTCCTCTGGCACTCCCAGATACCTCAGACACTCCCAGGTACACCTCTGACACCCCAGGTACTCCTCTGGCTCCCAGGTACACCTCCTAACCTCCAGGTACACACTGACCTCCCAGGTACACCTCTGACACTACCAGGTGCTTCTCTGACACTACCTGGTACACACCTGTTGCTCCCAGGCACCACCTGACACTCCCAGGAACTACTCTGGCACTCCCAGGTAAACCTCTGACACTCCCAGGTACAACTCTGACTCTCCAGGTACACCTCAGGCACTCCCAGGTGCACCTCAGACACTCCCAGGTACACCTCAGACACTCCCGGTGCACCCTGACATTCCCAGGTACACCTTGGCACTCCCAGGTACACCTCACACCTCCCAGGTACAACTCAGACAATCCCAGTTACTCCTCCGACACTCCTGGTTACCTCCGACAATCCCAGTTACACCCTGACACTCCCAGGTACACCTCTGACACTCCCAGGTACACCCTCTGACACTCCAGGTACACCTCAGGCACTTCAGGTACACCTCCAGACACTCCCAGGTACACCTCAGACACTCCCAGGTACACCCCTGACACTTCCAGGGTACCATTGACACTCCCAGGTACCTCCTGATGCTCCCAGGTACACCTCTCCATCCCAGGTATACCTCTGACACTCCCAGGTACACCGTGACACTCCCAAGTACGCCGCTAACACTGCCAGGTACACCTCCGACACTCCATGTACACCATCAAACACATCCAGGTACACCTCAGACTCTCCCAGGTACACCTCAGACACTCCCAGGTACACCCCTGACACTCCCAGGTACACCTCTGACACTCGCAGGTACACCTCTGACACTCCAAGGTACAACTCTGATACTCCCAGGTACACCTCTGATACTCCCAGGTACACCTCTGACCTCCCAGGTACCCATCCGATACTCCCAGGTACGTCCGATGCTCCCAGGTACACCTCTGACCTCCCAGGTACTCCTCTGACACTCCCTGGTACCACCATTTACTCCCAGGTACCACTGACACTCCCAGGTACACCTCTGGCTCCCAGGTACACCTCTGTCACTCCCAGGTACACCGCCCAGCACTCCCAGGTACCTCTGATGCTCCCAGGTGTGCCTCTGACCCTTCCCAGGTACACCTTGACACTCCCAGCTACACCATGACACTGCAGTACACCTCTGACCTCCAGTTCACCTCAGACCTTCCAGTGCACATCAGACACTCCCAGGTACCTCAGATACTCCCAGGAACACCTCTGACACTCCCAGGTGCACCGCTGACACTCCTAGGTACACCATGACACTTCCAGGTACACCCCTGACACTCCCATGTACACCACTGACACTCACAGGTACACCTCAGATACTCCCAGGTACACCTCTGACACTCCTAGGTACACCTCTGACACTCCCAGGTACCTCTGATTCTCCGAGGTATACCTCCTGACACTCTAGGTACACCATGACACTCCCAGGTACACCGCTGACTCTGCCAGGTACACCTCTGACACTCCATGTGCCTCAGACACTCCCAGGTACACCTCAGACACTCCCAGGTACACCTCTGACACTCCCAGGTACACCGCTGATACTCCCAGATACACCGCTGACACTCCCAGGTACATCCTGACACTCCCAGGTACACCTCTGACACTCGCAGGTAAACCGCTGACACTCCCAGGTACACCCCTGACACTCCCAGGTACACCTCTGACACTCGCAGGTACACCTCACATTCTCCCAGGTACACATCTGACACTCACTGGTATACCCCTGACACTTCCAGGTACACCCCTGACACTCCCAGGTACACCTCTGACACTCCCAGGTACACCTCAGACACTCCCAGGTATACCTCTGACACTCCCAGGTACACCTCCGATACTCCCAGGTACACCTCCGATACTCCCAGGTACACTTCTGGCACTCCCAGGTACACCTCTGAACTCCCAGGTACACCTCCGACACTCCCAGGTACACCTCCGTGCTCCCAGGTACACCTCTGACACTCCCAGTTACTCCTCTGACACTCCTGGTACACACCAACTCCCAGGTACATCTCTGGCACTCCTAGGTACCTCCCGTGCTCCCAGGTACCTCCGATACTCCCAGGTACACCTCAGACACTCCCAGGTACTCCTCTGACACTGGGTTCACCTCTGACACTCCCAGGTCTCCCCAACACTCCCAGGTACACCTCTGATACTCCCAGGTGTGCTCTGACACTCAGGTACACCTCCGACACTCCTGGTACCGCTGACGCACCGGCAGGTACACCTCTGACAGTCCAATTACACCTCAGACATTTCAGGTGCCTCAGACACTCCCAGGTACCTCAGACAGTCCCAGGTACACCTCAGACACTCCCAGGTACCACCTCAGCACTCCCAGGTACACCTGACACTCTTGGGTCACACCATGACCTCCCAGGTACACCTCTGACACTCCCAGGTACACCTCTGACACTCCCAGGTACACCTCTGACACTCCCAGGTACACCTCTGATACTCCCAGGTATCGTCTGACCTCCCAGGTACATCCCGGCAGTCACCAGGTACACCTCAGGCACTCACAGGTAAACCTCTGACTTTCCCAGGTACACCCCAGCACTCCCAGGTACACCTCCAGAAACTCCCAGGTACACCTCTGACTACAGAGGTACACCTCCTGACACTCCCTAGGTACACCTCTGAGACTCCAGGTACACAGACACTCCCAGGTACACCTCTGACACTGCCAGGTACACCTCTGACCTCCCAGGTACACCTCTGACACTCCCAGGTACACCTCCAGAAACTCCCAGGTACCTCTGATACTCCGAGATACACCTTTGACACTCCAGGTACTCCTCTGACACACCCTGGTTCACCCTGACACTCCCAGGTACACCTCTGACACTCCCAGGTACAACTCTGATACTCCCAGGTACACCTCTGATGCTCAGGTATGCCTCTGACACTCCCAGTGCACCATGACACTCCCAGGTACACCCCTGACACTCCCAGGTACACCTCTGAGACTCGCAGGTACACCTCAGACACTCGCAGGTACACCTCGCTCTGGGTACCTCGAACACTCCCAGGTACACATCTAACACTCCCTGGTATACCCCTGACACTTCCAGGTACCCCTGATGCTCCCAGATACACCTCTGAACCTCCCAGGTACCTCAGACGCTCCAGGTACACCTCTGACACTCCCAGGTACACCTCCGATACTCCCAGGTATACCTCCGATAATCTCAGGTACACCTCTGACACTCCCAGGTACTCCTCCGGCCTCCCTGGTTCACCTCTCCCAGGCTCCCAGGTACACCTCTGACCTCCCAGATACCTCAGACCTCCCAGGTACACCTCCTGCCTCCCGAAGAACTCTTTGACTCTCCCAGGTGCCTCTGACGCTCCCAGGTACTCCTCTGACACTCCCAGGTACACCCCTGACACTCAGCTACTCCTCTGACCTCCCAGATACACCTCAGACACTCCCAGGTACCCCTCTGACACCCAGGTGCTCCTCTGACGCTCCCAGGTACACCTCTGACACTCCCAGGCTGCGACACTCAGGTACACCGCTGACACTACCAGGTGCTCCTCTGACACTACCTGGTACACACCTGTTGCTCCCAGGTGCACCACCCTGTCCTCCCAGAACTTCTCTGGCACTCCCAGGTAAACCTCTGACCTCCCAGGTACAACTCTGACACTCCCAGGTACCCCAGACACTCCCAGGTACACCTCAGACACTCCCAGGTACACCTCAGGCCTCCCAGTTACCCCCGAGCATTCCCAGGTACACCTTTGACACTCCCAGGTACACCTCTAGCACTCCCAGGTACAACTCAGACAATCCCAGTTACTCCTCCGCCTCCCTGAGTTACACCTCCGAGAATCCCAGTTACACCCCTGACCTCCAGGTACACCTCTGACACTCCCAGGTACCTCTGACACTACCAGGTACACCTCAGGCACTTCCAGGCACCTCCAGACACTCCCAGGTACACCTCAGACCTCCCAGGTACACCCCTGACACTTCCAGGTACACCATTGACACTCCCAGGTACACCTCTGATACTCCCAGGTACACCTCTCATGCTCCCAGGTATGCCTCTGAACTCCCAGGTACACCTTGACTCTCCCAAGGTACGCCGCTAACACTGCCAGGTACACCTCCGACACTCCATGTACACATCAAACACATCCAGGTACCTCAGACTCTCCCAGGTACACCTCAGACACTCCCAGGTACACCCCTGACACTCCCAGGCCTCTGACACTCGCAGGTACACCTCTGACACTCAAGGTAACTCTGATCTCCCAGGTACACCTCTGATACTCCCAGGTACACCTCCTGACCTCCCAGGTACACCTCCGAGTACTCCCAGGTACGTCCGATACTCCCAGGTACACCTCTGCACTCCCAGGTCTCCTCTGACACTCCCTGGTACACACCTGACCTCCCAGGTACACCACTGACACTCCCAGGTACACCTCTGGCGCTCCCAGGTACACCTCTGTCACTCCCAGGTACACGCCTGAGCCTCCCAGGTACACCTCTGATGCTCCCAGGTGTGCCTCTGACACTCCAGGTACACCGCTGACACTCCCAGCTACACCATGACACTGGCAGGTACACCTCTGACACTCCAGTACACCTCAGACACTTCCGGTACACATCAGACACTCCCAGGTACACCTCAGATACTCCCAGGAACACCTCTGACACTCCCGGTACACCATGACACTCCTGGGTACACCGCTCCTGCACTTCCAGGTACACCCCTGACACTCCCATGGCCACACCACAGCACTCACAGGTACCTCAGATACTCCCAGGTACACCTCTGACACTCCTAGGTACCTCTGACCTCCCAGGTACACCTCTGATTCTCGAGGTATACCTCTGACACTCCCTAGGTACACCGCTGACCTCCCAGGTACACCGCCAGCTCTGCCAGGTACCTCTGACACTCCATGTGCACCTCAGACATATGAACACTCAGACCTCCCAGGTACACCTCTGACACTCCCAGGTACACCGCTGATGCTCCCAGATACACCTTGGCCTCCCAGGTACATCTGACACTCCCAGGTACACCTCTGACACTCGCAGGTAACCATGACACTCCCAGGTACACCCTGACACTCCCAGGTGCACTCTGACACTCAGAGTACACCTCACATTCTCCAGGTACACATCTGACCTCACTGGTATACCCCTGACACTTCAGGTACACCCCTGACACTCCCAGGTACACCTCAGACCTCCCAGGTACACCTCAGACACTCCCAGGTATGCACCTCTGTCCTCCCAGGTACACCTCCGATGCTCCCAGGTACCTCCGATATGCTCCCAGGTACACTTCTGGCACTCCAGGTACACCTCTGACACTCCCAGGTGCCTCCGACACTCCCAGGTGCCTCCCGTGCTCCCAGGTACACCTCTGACACTCCCAGTGCTCTCTGACCTCCCTGGTGCCACACCTGGCCTCCCAGGTACGCCTCTGACACTCCCAGGTACATCTGGCACTCTGGGGCACCTCCATTCTCCCAGGTGCACCTCCGATACTCCCAGGTACACCTCAGACCTCCCAGGTACTCCTCTGACACTACCAGGTTCACCTCCTGACACTCCCAGGTCACCTCTGCACTCCCAGGTACACCTCTGATGCTCCCCAGGTGTGCCTCTGACACTTCCCAGGTACACCGCGACAACCTCCTGGTACACCACACTGGCATGGGTACACCTCTGACAGTCAGTACACCTCAGACATTTCCAGGTGCACCTCAGACACTCCCAGGTACACCTCAGACACTCCGTGCACCTCTGGCTCCCAGGTACACCGCCGACACTCCCAGGTACACCGCCTGACACTCTTGGGTACCGCTGACACTCCCAGGTACCTCCTCTGACCTCCCAGGTACACCTCTGGCCTCCCAGGTACACCTCTGACCTCCCAGGTGCACCTCTGATCTCCCAGGTGTCGTCTGACACTCCCAGGTACATCCTGACAGTCACAGGTACACCTCAGACACTCGCAGGTAAACCTCCTGCTCCCAGGTACACGCCCCGGCATCCCAGGTGCCACCTCAGGCTCTGAGGCCTCCTAGGCACGTGGTGCCTCCTGGCATCCTAGGTGCCTCTGAGACTCCCAGGTACACCTTTGACACTCCCGTTGCCTCTGACACTGCCAGGTACACCTCTGACACTCCCAAGTACACCTCTGTGCTCCCAGGTACACCTCCGAAACTCCCAGGTACACCTCTGATGCTCGAGATACACTTTGACACTCCCAGGTGCTCCTCTGACACACCCTGGTTCACCCCTACCTCCCAGGTACACCTCTGACACTCCCAGGCCTGTCTGATGCTCCCAGGTACACCTCTGATACTCCAGGTATGACCTCTGACACTCCCAGGTACACCATGACACTCCGAGTACACCCCTGACCTCCCAGGTGCCTCTGAGAACTCGCAGGTACACATCAGACACTCACTGGGTACCTCTGACACTCGCAGGTTCCTCAGACACTCCCCTGGTATACTGGCCCGCTTCCAGGTACACCCCTGATGCTCCCAGATACACCTCTGACACTCCCAGTGCCTCAGACGCTCCCAGGTACATCTCTGACACTCCCAGGTACACCTCCGATGCTCCCAGGTATGCCTCCGATAATCTCAGGTACACCCTCACCTGCACTCAGGTGCTCCTCTGACACTCCTGGTTCACCTCTGGCCTCCCAGGTACCTCTGACCTCCCAGGCACACTCAGACACTCCCAGGTACACCTCTAACACTCCGAAGAACTCCTTTGACTCTCCCAGGTACTCCTCCCAGGCTCCCAGTGCTCCTCACTCTCCCAGGTACCCCCTGCACTCCCTTCTCCTCTGACCTCCCAGATACACCTCAGACACTCCCAGGTACACCTCTGACACCCCGAGGTGCTCCTCTGACTCCCAGGGTACCTCTAACACTCCCAGGTACTTGTCAGGTACCACCCCACTCCCAGGTACACCATGACACTACCAGTGCTCTCTGACACTACCTGGTACACACCTGACATCCCCAGGTACACCATGACACCTCCCAGGAACTATCTGGCACTCCAAGGTAAACCTGACACTCCCAGGTACAACTCTGACACTCCCAGGTACACCTCAGACACTCCCAGGTACACATCAGACACTCCAGTGTAGACCTAGAGGACACCTCCCAGTTGCACCTGACATTCCCAGGTACCTTTGACATTCTCCCAGGTACCTCAACACTCCCAGGTACAACTCAGACAATCGTTGCTCCTCCGACCTCCTAGTTACACCTGACAATCCCAGTTACACCCCTGACACTCCCAGGTACACCTCTGACCTCCCAGGTACACCTCTGACACTACCAGGTACACCTCAGGCACTTCCAGGTACACCTCAGACACTCCCAGGTACACCTCAGACACTCCCAGGTACACCACACTTCCAGGTACACCATTGACACTCCCAGGTACACCTCTGATGCTCCCAGGTGCACCTCTCATACTCCCAGATGCCTCTGACACTCCCAGGTACCACCATGACTCTCCCAAGTACCCGCTAACACTGCAATTGCCTCCGACACTCCATGTACACATCAAACACATCCAGGTACACCAGACTCCCAGGTACACTTCAGACACTGGTCACAGTCCCCTGACACTCCACACCTCTGACACTGCAGGTACACCTCTACACCCAAGGTACAACTCTGATACCCCAGGTACACCTCTGATACTCCCAGGTACACCTCTGACACTCCCAGGTACACCTCCGATACTCCCAGCAGCACGTCCGATACCCCAGGTACACCTCTGACACCCCAGGTACTCCTCTGACACTCCCTGCACACACCTGACACTCCCCAGGTACACCACTGGACACTCCAGGTACACCCCTGGCGCCCCAGGCACACCTCTGTCACTCCCCAGGCACACTGACACTCCCCAGGCACACCCCTGATGCTTCCCAGGTGCACCTCCACACTCTGTGCACCCCGCTGACACCCCTGCCAGCACCGCTGACACACTGGCAGGCACACCTCTGACACCCACCACACCTCAGACGCTTCCTGGTTACCATCAGACCTTGCACACCTCTGATACCCCAGGAACACCTCTGACACTCCCCAGGTACACCTCTGGGACACTCTAGGCACACTGCTGACACTTCCGTGCACCCCTGACACTCCCCATGTACACCACTGACACTCCCGGTACACTCAGACTTGCACACCTCTGACACTAGGTACACCTCTCTGACACTCCCAGGTACACCTCTGATTCTCTAGCCATGTCTCTGACACCTAGGCACAATGCTGACACTCCCAGGTACACCGCTGACTCCCAGGTACACCTCTGACACTCCATGTACACCTCAGACACCCCAGGTACACCTCCAGACACTTGCACACCTCTGACACTCCAGGCACACCGCTGATGCTCCCAGATACACCTCTGACACTCCCAGGTGCATCCTGACACTCCGGTACACCTCTGACACTCGCAGGTAAACCGCTGACACCCCAGGTACACCCCCACACCCTGGTGACACCTCTGACACCGCAGGTACACCCCACATTCTCCCAGGTACACATCTAACACTCACTGGATACCCCTGACACTTCCAGGTACACCCCTGACACTCCCGAGGTACCTCCCTGACACTCCCAGGTACACCCCAGACACTCCCCAGGTATACTCTGACCTCCCAGGTACACCTGGGATACTCCCAGGTACACTCCTCCGATACTCAGGCACACCCTGGCACCCCAGGCACACCCTGACTCCCAGGTACACCTGACATCCCAGGTACACCTCCGATACTGCACACCCTGACACTCTCAGTTACTCCTCTGACACTCCCTGTACACACCTGACACCCCACTGACACTCCAGGCACATCTCTGGCACTCTAGGCACCTCCGATGCTCCCAGGTACACCTCTGATGCTCCCCAGAACACTCTCAGACACTGGTACTCCTCTGTAATTACCAGGTTCACTCTCTGACAATTCCATGTCATCTCTGACACTTGCACACCCTGATACTCCCAGGTGTACCTGACCTCCAGGTACACCACAGACACTCCCAGGCACACCACTGACACTGGCAGGCACACCTCTGACAGTCCAATTACACCTGACATTCCAGGCACCCCAGACACTCCCAGGCACACCCCAGACACCCCAGGCACACCTCTGACACTCCCAGGTGCACACCGCTGACACCCCAGGCACACCGCTGACACCTTAGGTCACACCGCTGACACCCAGGTACACCTCTGGCTAACTCTAAGGTACACCCCTGACCTCCCAGGCACACCCTGACACCCCAGGTATCTCTGATAATCCCCAGGTATACGTCTGACACTCCCAGGTACATCCCTGACAGTCACAGGCACCTCAGACACTCTGCGGTAAACCCTCTGACACTCCCAGGTACACCCTGACACTCCCAGGCACACCCGAAACTCCCAGGGCACACCTCTGACACACGGTGGCACACCTCTGACACTCCTAGGTACACCTCTGAGACTCCCAGGCACACCTTTGACACCCCAGGTACACCTCTGACACTGCCAGGTACACCTCTGACACTCCCAGTACACCTCTGACACTCCCAGGCACACCTCCGAAACTCCCAGGTACACCTCTGATACCTCGAGATACACCTTGACACTCCCCAGGCATCTCCACACCCTGGTTCACCCCTGACACTCCAGGTACACCTCTGACACTCCCAGGTACAACTCTGATGCCCCAGGTACACCCTGATACTCCCAGGTATACCTCTGACACTCCCAGGTACCCGCACCCCAGGTACACCCCTGACACTCCCAGGTACACTCTGAGACTCCATGGTACACATCAGACACTGCAGGTACACCTCTGACACTCGCAGGTACACTCTCAGACACTCCCTGGTATACCCCTGACACTCCAGGTACACCCTGATACTCCCAGATACACCTCTGACACTCCCAGGTACACCTCAGACGCTCCCAAGTACACCTCTGACACCCCAGGTACACCTCCTGATACTCCTGTACACCTCGATAATCCAGGTACACCCTGACACCCCAGGCACCTCCTGACACCCCTGCTCACCTCTGACACTC
The DNA here is from genome assembly GCF_018991925.1 of Homarus americanus. NCBI lineage: Eukaryota > Metazoa > Arthropoda > Malacostraca > Decapoda > Nephropidae > Homarus > Homarus americanus. Next base: position 30,450 of record NW_024736103.1, read on the forward strand.
CCAGGTACACCTCTGACACTCCCAGATACAACTCTAGACACTCCCAGGTACACCCCAACACCTCCAGAAGAACTCCTTTGACTCTCCCAGTACTCCTCTGACACCCCAGTACTCCTCTGACCTCCCAGGTACACCCCTGACACTCCCAGCTACTCCTCTGACACTCCCAGATACACCTCTGAGACACTCCCAGGTACACCTCTGACACCCCTGAGGTACTCCTCTGACGCTCCCAGGTACACCTCTAACACTCCCAGGTACACCTCTAACACTCCCACACCACTGACACCCCAGGTACACCGCTGACACTACCTGGTACTCCTCTTGACACCTGGTACCACCTGACACTTACCCATTGACATCCCAGGAACCACTTCACCCCAGGTAAACTCTGACACTCGTACAACTGACACTCCCAGGTACACCTCAGACACTCCTCAGGACACCTCAGACACTCCCAGGTACACCTCAGACACTCCCAGGTACACCTCAGACACTCCCAGTTGCACCTGACATTCCCAGGTACACCTTTGACACTCCCAGGTACACCCTGACACTTCCACGTACAACTCAGACAATCCCAGTTGCTCCTCCGGCCTCCTGGTTACACCTCCGACAATCCCAGTTACACCCCCTTGCTGGGTACACCTCTGGCACTCCCAGGTACACCTCTGACACTACCAGTACACTCAGGCACTTCCAGGTGCACCTCAGTCACTCCCAGGTACCTTGAACACTCCCAGGTACACCCCTGACACTTCCAGGTACACCATTGACACTCCAGGTACACCTCTGATGCTCCCAGGTACACCTCTCACTCGGTATGCCTCTGACCTCCCAGGTACACCGCTGACACTCCCAAGTGCGCCGCTAACACTGCCAGGTACACCTCCGACACTCCATGTGCACATCAAGCACATCCAGGTACACCTCAGACTCTCCCAGGTACACCTCAGACACTCCAGGTACACCTGACGCTCCCAGGTACCTCTGACACTCGCAGGTACCTCTGACACTCAAGGCTGACTCTGATACTCCCAGGTACACCTCTGATACTCCCAGGTACACCTCTGACACTCCAGGTACACCTCCCGTGCTCCCAGGTACACGTCCGTCTCCCAGGTACACCTCTGACCTCCCAGGTACTCCTCTGCACTTCCCTTGGTACACACCACACCTTCCCAGGTACACCACTGACCTCCCAGGTACACCTCTGGCGCTCCGGGTACACCTCTGTCACTCCCAGGTACACCGCTGACACTCCCAGGTACACCTCTGATGCTCCCAGGTGTGCCTCTGACACTCAGGTACACCGCCTGACACTCCCAGCTACACCGCTGACACTGGCAGGTGCACTCCGACTTCAGTACACCTCAGACACTTCGGGTCACATCAGACGCTCCAGATACCCTCAGATACTCCCAGGAACCTCTGACACTCCCAGGTACACCACTGACCTCCCTGGGTACACCGCTGACACTTCCAGGTAACCCCTGACAATCCCACACCACCCACTCACAGGTGCACCTCAGATACTCCCAGGTACACCTCTGACGCTCCTAGGTACCTCTGGCTCTCCAGGTACACCTCTGTTCTCGAGGTTGCCCTCTACCTGACACTCTAGGTACACCGCTTGACACTCCCAGGTACACCGCTGACTCTGCCAGGTACCTCTGACACTCCATGTAACCTCAGACACTCCCAGGTACACCTCAGACACTCCCAGGTACACCTCTACCTCCCCAGGTACACCGCTGATACTCCCAGATACACGCTGACACTCCCAGGTGCATCCTGACACTCCCAGGTACACCTCTGACACTCGCGGGTAAACCATGACACTCCCAGGTACACCCCAACACTCCCAGGTACACCTCTCTGACACTCGCAGTTGCACCTCACATTCTCCCAGGCACATCCTGACACTCACTGGTGTCCACCTGACATGCTTCCAGGTACCCCTACACTCCCAGGTACACCTCTGTGCTCCCAGGTACACCTCAGACACTCCCAGGTATGCCTCTGACACTCCCAGGTACACCTCCGATACTCCCAGGTACACCTCCGATACTCCCAGGTACACTTCTGGCACTCCCAGGTACTCCTCTGACTGTTCCTGGTTCACCTCTGACACTCCCAGGTACACTTCACACCTCCCAGGTACCTCTGATGCTCCCAGGTCACCTCCTGACACTCCCAGGTACACCTCTGACCTCCCAGGTACACCTCCCGTGCTCCCAGGTACCTCCGATCTCCCAGGTCACACCTCTGGCCTCCCAGTTACTCCTCTGACACTCCTGGTACACTGACACTCCCAGGTACGCCACCTGACACTCCCAGGTACATCTCTGGCACTCTGGGTACACCTCCGGTGCTCCCAGGTACCTCCCGTCTCCCAGGTACACCTCTGACACTCCCAGGTACTCCTCTGACATCTCCTGGTGCCTGACACTCCCAGGTACACCACTGACACTCCCAGGTACACCTCTGGCGCTCCCAGGTACACCTCTGTCCTCCCAGGTACACCATGACCTCCCAGGTACACCTCTGATACTCCCAGGTGTAGCCTCTAACTTGCCCAGGTACATGACACTCCCAGCTACACCGCTGACACTGGCAGGTACACCTCATTCAATTACCTCAGACACTTCCAGGTACACATCAGACACTCCCAGATACACCTCAGATATCCCCAGGAACACTCTGGCCTCCCAGGTACCGCCCCAGCCTCCTAGGTACACCGCTTGACACTTCCAGGTACACCCTGACACTCCCATGTGCACCACTGCACTCACAGGTACACCTCAGATACTCCCAGGTACACCTCTGACCTCCTAGGTACACCTCTGACACTCCCAGGTACACCTCTGATTCTCGAGTATACCTCTGACCTCCTGGTACACCGCTGACACTCCCAGGTACACCGCTGACTCTGCCAGGTACACCTCTGACACTCCATGTGTACACCTCAGACTTACTCCCAGGTACACCTCAGACACTCCCAGGTACACCTCAGACACTCCCAGGCACCTCTGCCTCCCAGGTACACCGCTGATGCTCCCAGATACACCCCTGACACTCCCAGGTGCATCCCTGACACTCCCAGGTACCTCTGACACTCGCTAGGGTAAACCCTGACACTCCCAGGTACACCCTGACACTCCCAGGTACACCTCTGACACTCGCAGGTACACCTCACATTCTCCCAGGTACATCTGACACTCACTGGTATACTGACACTTCCAGGTACACGACACTCCAGGTACACCTCTGACACTCCCAGGTACACCTCAGACACTCCCAGGTATGCCTCTACCACTCCCAGGTACACCTCCGATCTCCCAGGTACACCTCCGATACTCCCAGGTACCTTCCAGCACTCCAGGTACTCTCTGACTACCTGGTTTCTCAACCTTTTCAGGTACTTCTGACACTCCCAGGTACACCTCTGATACTCCCAGGTACACCTCTGACACTCCCAGGTACACCTCTGACACTCCCAGGTACACCTCCCGTGCTCCCAGGTACACCTCCGATACTCCCAGGTACACCTCCTGACTCCCAGTTGCTCTCTGACACTCCCTGGTACACACCTGACACCTCCCAGGTGCACTTCACCCTGACACTCCCAGGTACATCTCTGGCCTCCCAGGTACACCTCCGGTGCTCCCAGGTACACCTCCGGTACTCCCAGGTACACCTCTGACACTCCCAGGTACTCCTCTGACACTACCTGGTTCACCTCTGGCTCTCCCAGGTACACTTCTGACACTCCCAGGTACACCTCTGATACTCCCAGGTGGCCTCTGACACTGGTACACCGCTGACCTCCCTGGTACACCATTGACACTGGCAGGTACACTCTGACAGTCCAGTACACCTCAGACATTTCCAGGTGCACCTCAGACACTCCCAGGTACACCTCAGACACTCCCGGTACACCTCTGACCTCCCAGGTACACCATGACACTCCCAGGTACACCGTGACACTCTTGTGCACCTTCCAGCCTCTGGTACACCTCTGACACTCCCAGGTACACCTCTGACACTCCCAGGTACACCTTTGACACTCCCAGGTACCTCTGACACTCCCAGGTACCTCTGATACTCCCAGGTATACGTCTGACACTCCCAGGTACATCCTGACAGTCACAGGTACACCTCAGACACTCCCAGGTACACCTGACACTCCCAGGTACACCCAGCCTCCCAGGTACCTGACACTCCCAGGTACACCGCCGCAGCCTCCCAGGTACACCGCTGACACTCCTGGGTACCGCTGACACTCCCAGGTACACGTGACACTGCCATGTGCCTCCCGGCACTCCATGTGCACCTCAGACACTTCCAGGTACTCCTCAGACACTCCCAGGTACACCTCAAACACTCCCAGGTATACCTTTGACACTCCCAGGAACACCATTGCCAGGTGCGTGACACTCCGGTACATCCCTGAGCACCTCCCAGGTACACCTCTGACACTCTGGTACAACGCTGACACTCCCAGGTACACTGATGACACTCCCAGGTACATCCCTGACACTCACAGGTACACCTCGACACTCCCAGGTACCACTTGCTGCTCCCCATGTGCACCGTTGACACTCCCAGGTACACCCCTGACACTCCCAGGTTCACCTCTGACCTCCCAGATACACCTCAGACACTCCCAGGTACACCTCTGCACTCCAGTGCTCCTTTGACCGCTCCCAGGTACTCCTCTGACGCTCCCAGGTACTCCTCTGACAATCCCGAGTACACCCCCTGACCTCCCAGCTACTCTTCTGACACTCCCAGATACACCTCAGACACCCCGAGGTACTCCTCCGACGCTCCCAGGTACACCTCTGACACTCCCAGTTACACCTCCTGACCTCCCAGGTAAACCCCTGGCCCTCCCAGGTACTCCTCTGACACTCGCTGGTGCACACCTGACTTCCCAGGTACACCACCCCAACCTCCCAGGTACACCTCTGGCACTCCCAGGTACACTTCTGACCTCCCAGGTACAACTCTGACCTCCCAGGTACCTCAGACACTCCCAGGTACCTCGAACACTCCCAGGTACACCTAAGACACTCCCAGTTGCCCTCATGACATTCCCAGGTGCACCTTTGCACTCCCAGAATACACCTCTGACCTCCCAGGTACACCTCAGTCCTCCCAGTTACACCTGACACTCCCGAGGTTACACCTGACACTCCCAAGTACACCTCTGACACTCCCAGGTACACCTCAGACACTTCCAGGAACATCTCAGACCTCCCAGGTCACCTGAGACACTCCCAGGTACACCCCTGACACTTCCAGGTGCACCAATTGACACTCCCAGGTACCTCTGTGCTCTCCAGGTACCCTCTGATGCTCCCAGGTATGCCTCTGACACTCCCAGGTACACCGCTGACACTCCCAGGTACGCGCCGCTACTCCCAGGTACACCTCTGACACTCCCATGTACCTCAAAACCTCCAGGTACACCTCAGACACTCCCAGGTACACCTCAGACGCTCCCAGGTACACCTCTGACCTCCCAGGTACACCCCTGACACTCCCAGGTACACCTCTGACACACGTGGGTACACCTCAAACACTCCCAGGTACCTCCTGACACTTCAGGTACACCCCAACTCCTCAGGAACACCCCGACACTCCCAGGTGCACCTCCAGACACTCCCAGGTACACCTCTGACCTCCCAGGTACCCTCTGACACTCCCAGGTACTATCTGATACTCCCAGGTACACCTCTGATGCTCAAGGTATAACTCTGACACTCCCAGGTACTGACACTCCCAGGTACACCTTGACACTCCCAGGTACACCGCAGCACTCCCAGGTACACTGGCAGCTCCCAGGTGCACCTCTAACACTCATAGGTTCACCTCAGACACTCCCAGGTACACCTCTGACACTCCCAGGTACCTGACACTTCAGGTACACCCCGAAGCACTCCCAGGTACACCTCTGACACTCCCAGGTACACCTCAGACACTCCCAGGTACACCTCTGACACTCCCAGGTACACCTCCAGAAACTCCCAGGTACCTCTGATACTCCGAGATACACCTTTGACCTCCCAGGTACTCCTCTGACCTCCTGGTTCACCCCTGACACTCCCAGGTACACCTCCCCAACCTCCCAGGTACCTCTGGCCTCCCAGGTACAGCTCCCAGGTACACCTCTGATACTCCCAGGTGCCTCCCCAGCACTCCCAGGTACACCCTGACACTCCCAGGTACACCCCTGACACTCCCAGGTACACCTCTGGCACTCGCAGGTCCACCTCAGACACTCCCAGGTACACCTCTGATACTCCCAGGTACACCTCCAGACACACCCCAGTGCACATCTAACACTCCCTGGTATACTGACCTTCCAGGTACACCTGATACTCCCAGATACACCTCCTGACACTCCCAGGTACACCTCAGACGCTCCCAGGTACACCTCCCAGCCTCCCAGGTACACCTCCCGATACTCCCAGGTACCTCCGTGCTCTCAGGTACACCTCTGACCTCCCAGGTACTCCTCTGACCTCCCTGGTTCACCTCTGACTCCCAGGTACACCTCTGACCTCCCAGATACACCTCAGACCTCCCAGGTACACCTCCTAACACTCCGAGGTACTCCTTTGACTCTCCCAGGTACTCCTCTGACGCTCCCAGGTACTCCTCAGCCTCCCAGGTACCTGACACTCCCAGCTACTCCTCTGACACTCCCAGACCTCAGACTCCCAGGTACACCTCCTGACACCCCGAGGTGCTCCTCTGACGCTCCCAGGTACACCTCTAACACTCCCAGGTACACCACTGACACTCCAGGTACACCGCTGACACTCCCAGGTACTCCTCTGACACTCCTGGTACACACCTGACACTCCCAGGTACCTACAGCCTCCCAGGTACTACTCTGGCACTCCCAGGTAAACCTCTGACACTCCCAGGTACAACTCGGACACTCCCAGGTACCTCAGACACTCCCAGGTACACCTCAGACACTCCCAGGTACACCTCAGACACTCCCAGTTGCACCCTGACATTCCCAGGTACCTCTGACACTCCTAGGTACACCTCTGACACTCCCAGGTACCTCAGACAATCCCAGTTACTCCTCCGACACTCCTGGTTACACCCCTGACCTCCCAGGTACACCTCTGACTCCCAGGTACCTCTGACACTCCCAGGTACCTCCTGGCCTCCCAGGTACACCGCCTCAGCACTCCCAGGTACACCCCTGACCTCCCAGGTACCTCTGGACTCCCAGGTACACCTCAGACACTCCCAGGTACACCTCTGACACTCCCAGGTACACCTCTGACACTCCCAGGTACAACTCTGATGCTCCCAGGTACACCTCTGATGCTCAAGGTATGCCTCTGACCTCCCAGGTACACCGCTGACACTCCCAGGTACACCGCTTGTGCTCCCAGGTACACCATGACACTCCCAGGTACCCCTGACCTCCCAGGTACACCTCCTGACACTCCCAGGTACACCTCAGACTCTCCCAGGTACACCTCCTGACACTCCCAGGTACACCACCCCAGCACTTCCAGGTACACCCCTGACACTCCCAGGTACCTCTGACACTCCCAGGTACCTCAGACACTCCAGGTACACCTCTGACACTCCCAGGTACCTCCAGAAACTCCCAGGCACCTCTGATACTCCGAGATACACCAGAACTCTCCAGGTACTCCTCTGACCTCCTGGTTCACCCCAGCCTCCCAGGTACACCTCAGCCTCCCAGGTACAACTCTGATACTCCCAGGTACACCTCTGATGCTCCAGGTATACCTCTGACACTCCCAGGTACACCATGACACTCCCAGGTACACCCCAACTGCTCCCAGGTACACCTCTGAGACTCCCAGGTACACCTCCAGACACTCATGAGTACACCTCTGACACTCCTAGGTGCACCTCAGACACTCCCAGGTACATCTAACACTCCCTGGTATGCCCTGACACTTCCAGGTACACCCTGATACTCCCAGATACACTCTGACACTCCCAGGTACACCCTGAACGCTGCCAGGTACACCTCTAGCCTCAGGTGCACCTCCGATACTCCCAGGTACACCTCCGATAATCAGGTACACCTCTGGCCTCCCAGGTACTCCTCCCAGCACTTCCTGGTTCACCTCTGGCCTCCCAGGTACACCTCCCACCTCCCAGATACACCTCAGACACTCCCAGGTACACCTCTAACACTCCGAACTCCTTTGACTCTCCCAGTACTCCTCTGGCTCCCGTACTCCTCTGACACTCCCAGGTACACCCCAGCCTCCCCTTCTCTCTGACCTCCCAGATACACCTCAGACACTCCCAGGTACACCTCTGACACCCAGGTACTCCTCTGACGCTCCCAGGTACCTCTAACACTCCCAGGTTCACCACTGACACTCCCAGGTACACCGCTGACACTACCAGGTGCTCCTCTGGACACTCCCTGGTACACACCTGACCTCCCAGGTACACCACCTGACACTCCCAGGTACTCTCTGGCACTCCCAGGTAAACTCTCTGGCCTCCCAGGCTCTCAGCACTCCCAGGTACACCTCAGACACTCCCAGGTACACCTCAGACACTCCCAGGTACACCTCAGACACTCCCAGTTGCACCCCTGACATTCCCAGGTACACCTTTGGCCTCCCAGGTACCTCAGCTCCCAGGTACACCTCAGACAATCCCAGTTACTCCTCCGACACTCCTAGTTACCTCCGACAATCCCAGTTACACCCCTGACCTCCCAGGTACACTGACACTCCCAGGTACACCTCTGATGCTCCCAGGTACACCTCAGACACTTCCAGGTACACCTCAGACCTCCCAGGTACCTCCAGACACTCCCAGGTACACCCCTGCACTTCCAGGTACACCATTGACACTCCCAGTGCACTCTGATGCTCCCAGGTGCACCTCTGATGCTCCCAGGTATGCCTCTGACCTCCCAGGTACCGCTGACACTCCCCAGGTACGCCGCTTAACACTGCCAGGTACACCTCCTGACACTCCATGTACACCTCTGCACCTCCAGGTACCTCAGACACTCCCAGGTACACCTCAGACGCTCCCAGGTACACCTCCTGACCTCCCAGGTACACCCCTGACACTCCCAGTGCACCTCCTGGCACACTAGGTACCTCAGACACTCCCAGGTACACCTCTGACACTTCCAGGTACTCCCCAACACTCCCAGGAACACCTGCGACCTCCCAGGTACACCTCAGACACTCCCAGGTACACCTCTGACACTCCCAGGTACCTCTGGCCTCCCAGGTACACCTCTGATGCTCCAGGTACCTCTGATACTCCCAGGTACACCGCTGACACTCCCAGGTACCTCCCCAGCCTCCCAGGTCACACCCTGACACTCCCAGGTCACCTCTGACACTCCCAGGTACACCTCCAGACACTCCCAGGTACACCTCTGACACTCCCAGGTACACCACTGACACTTCCAGGTACACCTGACACTCCCAGGTACACCTCCCAAGCACTCCCAGGTACCTCAGACACTCCCAGGTACACCTCTGACACTCCAGGTACACCCCCAGCACTCCCAGGTACACCCCTGACACTCCCAGGTACACCTCTGAGACTCCTAGGTACACCTCCAGACACTCCCAGGTACACCTCTGATACTCGCTAGGTACACCTCAGACACTCCCAGGTACCATCTAACACTCCCTGGTATACCCCTGACACTTCAGGTACACCCTGATACTCCCAGATACCTCTGTGACTCTCAGAGTACACCTCAGACGCTCCCAGGTGCACCTCTGACACTCAGGTACCTCCCACGTCTCCCAGGTACCTCCGTGCTCTCAGGTACACCTCTGACCTCCCAGGTGCTCCTCTGACACTTCTGGTTCACCTCTGACACTCCCAGATACACCTCAGACACTCCCAGGTACACCTCCTAACACTCCAGGTACTCCTTTGGCTCTCCCAGGTACTCCTCCTGACGCTCCCAGGTACTCCTCTGGCGCTCCCAGGTACACCCCTGACACTCCCAGCTTCTCCTCTGGGCTCCCAGAGTACACCTCCGACACTCCCAGGTACACCTCTGACACCCCGAGGTACTCCTCTGACGCTCCCAGGTACACCTCCTAACCTCCCAGGTACACCACCTAACACTCCAGGTACACCGCTGACACTTCCAGGTACTCCTCTGACCTCCCTGTTTACACCTGTGCTCCCGGTACCACAACCTCCCAGGTACTACTCTGGCACTCCCAGGTAAACCTCTGACACTCCCAGGTACAACTCTGACACTCCCAGGTACCTCAGACACTCCCAGGTACACCTCAGACACTCCCAGGTACACCTCAGACACTCCGGTTGCACTGACATTCCCAGGTACACCTCCCAGGTGCACCTCTGACACTCCCAGGTACACCTCTGAACAATCCCAGTTGCTCCTCTGACCTCCTGGTTACCTCCGACACTCCCAGTTACACCCCTGACCTCCCAGGTACACCTCTGACCTCCCAGGTACACCTCTGACACTCCCAGGTAGACCTAGGCCTTCCAGGTACACCTCAGACACTCCCGGCACACCTCAGACACTCCCAGGTACACCTGACACTTCCGGTACACGACCCAGCCTCCCAGGTACACCTCTGATGCTCCCAGGTACTCTGAACTCCCAGGTATGCCTCTGACACTCCCAGGTACACCCCCAGCTGCTCCCAGGTACGCACTTCTTGCTGGGTACACCTCCTGGCCTCCATGTACACCTCGCTACCTCCAGGTACACCTCACACCTCCCAGGTACACCTCAGGTGCTCCAATTACCTCTGACCTCCCAGGTACCCTGACCTCCAGGTACACCTCTGACACACGCAGGTGCCTCCAGACACTCAGGTACACCTCTGACACTTAGGTACTCCCAGCTTGCTCCCAGGTACACCTCGGCCTCCCGTTGCCTCAGACACTCCCAGGTACACCTCTGGCCTCCCAGGTACCTCCCCAGCCTCCCAGGTACAACTCTGATACTCCCAGGTACACCTCTGATACTCAGTGTAACTCTCTGACTCCCAGGTACACCCTGACACTCCCAGGTACACCCTGACACTCCCAGGTACACCTCTGACACTCCCAGGTACACCCTGACACTAGGTGCCTCTGACACTCCCAGGTGCCGCCCCAGACCTCCCAGGTACACCTCTGACCTCCCAATTGCACCTCTGACACTTCCAGGTACACCCCTGACACTCCCAGGTGACCTCTGACCTCCCAGGTGCACCTCAAACACTCCCAGGTACACCTCTGGCCTCCCAGGTACCTCAGACACTCCCAGGTACACCTCCTGACCTCCCAGGTACCTCGAAACTCCCAGGTACCTCTGATGCTCCGTATACCTCTGACACTCCCAGGCCTCCTCTGACACTCCCTGGTTCACCTAACCTCCCAGGTACACCTCCTGACCTCCCAGGTACACCTCTGACACTCCCAGGTACCTCAGTACTCCCAGGTACACCTCTGACACTCCCAGGTACTCGACCTCCCAGGTACCTGACCTCCCAGGTACCCCTGACACTCCCAGGTACACCTCTGACACTCAGGTACACCTCCAGACACTCCCAGGTACCTCTGATCCTCAGGTGCACCCCTCAGACACCCAGGTACATCTGTGCTCTGAGCATGATGCTCCCAGATGCCTCTGACACTCCCAGGTACCTCAGACGCTCCCAGGTACCTCTGACACTCCCAGGTACCTCAGTCCCAGGTGCACCTCCGATACTCTCAGGTACCTCCTGACCTCCCAGGTACTCCTCTGACACTCCCAGGTTCACCTCCTGACACTCCAGTTGCCTCCCGGCCTCCCAGATACCTCAGACACTCCCAGGTACACCTCCTAACCTCCCAGGTACTCGCTGACTCCCGAGCCTCCTCTGAACGCTCCCAGGTACCCTCGGCACTCCCAGGTACACCCCTGCACTCCAGGTACTCCTCTGACACTCCCAGTACACCTCTGAACCTCCCAATTTGCCTCTGACACCCCAGTGCTCCTCCTGACGCTCCCAGGTCACCTCTAACCTCCCAGGTACACCACTGACACTCAGGTACACCCTGACACTCCCAGGTGCTCTGTCCTGACCTCCTGTTTCACCCTAGCTCTCCCGATGCCTCTGACTCCCAGGTACTACTCTGGCACTCCCAAGTAAACCTCCTGACACTCCCAGGTACACCTCAGACACTCCCAGGTAACCTCAGACACTCCCAGGTACACCTCAGGCACTCCCAGGTACACCTCAGACACTCCCAGTTGCACCCCAGCTTTCCCAGGTACACCTCTGACATCTCCTAGGTACACCTCTGACACTCCCAGGTACACCTCAGACAATCAGTTACTCCTCCGACACTCCTGTAGTTACACCTCCCGGCCTCCCAGTTACACCCCAGCACTCCCAGGTACACCTCTGGCCTCCCAGGTACACACCTCTGACACTCCCAGGTACACCTCTGACACTCAGTTACCCCTGACACTCCCAGGTACCTCTGAGACTCCCAGGTGCACCTCCAGACACTCACGTTTTCTCTGTTCTCCAGGTACACCTCTGCACTTGGCTCAGGACACTCCCAGGTACACCTCTGATACTCAAGGTATGCCTCCGGCCTCCAGGTGCACCGACCCGGCCTCCCAGGCCACACCGCTTCAGCCTCCAGGTACACCGCCCAGCCTCCCAGGTGCCTCACTCACCTCCCCGACACTCCAGTGCCTCTGGCACTCCCGTGCCTCTGACCTCCCAGGTACCCACCCCTGACACTCCCAGGTACACCCCCTGGCCTCCCAGGTACACCTCTGACCTCCCAGGTACCTCAGACACTCCCAGGTGAACCTCAGACACTTCCGTTACCTCAGACACGAACACACACCTCAGACTCCCAGGTACACCCCAGCCTTCCAGGTACACCTTTGACTGCTCCCAGGTACACCTCTGATACTCCCAGGTACCTCTGAAACTACAGACCCCACCTCCCGACTCGGGTACACCGCCCAGCACTCCCAGGTACGCCACTGCTCCCAGGTACACCTCTGACCTCCAGGTACACCTCAACACCTCCAGGTACACCTCCCACACACTCCCGGTACACCTCAGACGCTCCCAGGTACCTCTGACACTCCCAGGTACCACCCCCAGCACTCCCAGGTACACCCCTGACACACGTAGGTACCTCAGACACTCCCAGTACACCTCTGACACTTCCAGGTGCACCCCAACACTCTCAGGAACACCTACGACCTCCCAGGTACCTCAACACTCTCCAGGCACCTCTGACACTCCCAGGGCACCTCTGGCCTCCAGGTACAACTCTGATACTCCCAGGTACCCCTGATGCTCATCCCAGGCACTCCAGGTACACCACGCTGCTCCAGGTTACCTGGACACTCCCAGGTACACCATGGCCTCCCACCAGCACTCCCAGGTACCTCTAACACTCGCAGGTACACCTCAGACACTCCCAGGTCACCTCTGACCTCCGGTGCACCATGACACTTCAGGTACACCCTGACACTCCCAGGTACACCTCCTGACACTCAGGTACACCTCAGACACTCCCAGGTGCACCTCTGACCTCCCAGGTACACCTCCGAACTCCCGGTACACCTCTGATGTCCCAGGTACACCTTTGACACTCCCAGGTACTCCTCCTGACACTCCTGGTACACCTGACACTCCCAGGTACACCTCTGCACTCCCAGGTACACCTCTGGCTCCCAGGTACACCTCCATACTCCCAGGCACCTCTGACACTCAGGTATACCTCACAACCTCCCAGGTACACCCCTGGTGCCCTGGCCTCCCAGGTGCACCTCTGAGACTCCCAGGTACCTCAGGCCTCCCAGGTACACCTCTGATGCCTCTGGGTACACCTCAGCACACCCAGGTACACTCTGTGCCTCCCTGGTGCTGACATACCGTTTACCCCTGATACTCCCAGACACACCTCTGGCCTCCCCGGTACACTCAGACCGCTCCCAGGTACACCTCCTGGCCTCCCAGGTACACCTCCGACCTCCAGGTGCCTCCGATACTCTCAGGTGCCTCAGCACTCCAGGTGCTCCTCTGACACTCCTGGTTCACCTCTGACACTCCCAGGTACACCTCTGACACTCCCAGATGCACCTCAGACACTCCCAGGTACACCTCCCTAACACTCCGAGTACTCCTCTGACTCTCCCAGGTACACCTCTGACGCTCCCAGGTACTCCTCTGACTCACAACCTCCAGCTTCCTCCTCCTCAGCCTCCCAGATACCTCAGGCACTCCCAGGTACACCTCACTGGTGCTCTCTCAGCTCCCAGGTACACCTCTGCCGCTCCCAGGTACCACTGACCTCCCAGGTGCCTTGACACTCCCAGGTACTCCTCTGACACTCCTGGTACCTGACACTCCAGGTACACCACCTCAGCCTCCCAGGTACTCCTCTGCACTCCCAAGTACCTCAGCCTCCCAGGTACAACTCGGACCTCCCAGGTGCCACCTCAGACACTCCCAGGTACACTCAGACACTCCCAGGTACCTCAGACACTCCCAGTTACCCCAGCTTTCCCGTGCACCTCTTGCTCCCCAGTACCTCTGACCTCCCAGGCCTCAGAACAATCCCAGGGTACTCTCCGCCTCCTAGTTAACCTCCGGCTCCCAGTTACACCCCCAGCCTCCCAGGTACCTCCACACTCCCAGGCCACACCTCTGACCTCCCAGGTACACCCACTTCAGCCTCCCAGGTACACCCCCCAGCACTCCCAGGTACACCTCACAGACTCCCAGTGCCTCAGACACTCCCAGGTACACCTCTGACTGCTCCCAGGTCACCTCTGGCCTCCCAGGTACAACTCTGAGCTCCCAGGTACACCTCTGATGCTCCAAGGTGCCTCTGACACTCCCAGGTACACCTCTGACATCCCAGGTACACCCTCAGCCTCCCAGGGCACCATGACGCTCCCAGGTACCCTGACACTCCCAGGTACACCTCTGACACTCCCAGGTACACCCTCAGACATCCCAGGTACACCTCTGACACTCCAGGTGCACCACCCCAGCGCCCAGGTACACCCCCTGCCTCCCAGGTGCACCTCTGACACTCCCAGGTGCCTCAGGCCTCCCAGGTACACTCGGCCTCCCAGTACACCTCCGCTCTCCCAGGTACCACTTCACAGCACTCCAGGTACACCTCTGACACTCAGGTACACCTCTGGCCTCCCACCTCTGACACTCCCAGGTACCTCCGACCTGGGTACACCTCCAGCCTCCCAGGTACACCTCTGACACCTCCCAGTTACTCCTCTGGCCTCCCAGGTACTGTTGCTCCCAGGTACGCCACCTGGCCTCCCAGGTACACCTCCTGGCCTCCCAGAGTACACCTCTGATACTCCCAGGTACACCTCCGGTCTCCCAGGTACACCTCTGGCCTCCCAGGTCCTCCTGACCCCTTCCTGGTTCACCTCCTGACCTCCCAGGTACACCTCTGACACTCTCCACACACACCTCAGACACTCCCAGGTACACCTCTCCGAGAACTCCTTTGACTCTCCCAGTGCTACTCTGACGCTCCCAGGTACCTCTGACCTCCCAGGTACACCCCTGACACTCCCAGCTTCTCCTCCCAGCACTCCCAGGACCTCAGCACTCCCAGGTACACCTCTGACACCCGGTACTCTCTGACACTCCCAGGTACACCTCTGACCTCCCAGGTTCTGCAGCACCTCCCAGCACTACAGACCTCCTCTGACACTCCCAGTTTCTGTCTCAGGTACACCACTGACCTCCCAGGTGCTACCTCTGGCACTCCCAGGTAACCTCTGACACTCCCAGGTACAACTCTGACACTCCCCAGGTATCAGACACTCCCAGGTACACCTCAGACACTCCCAGGTACACCTCAGACACTCCCAGTTGCCCCTGACATTCCCAGGTACACCTTTGACCTCCCAGGTACACCTCTGACACTCCAGGTACACCTCAGACACTCCCGGTACTCCTCCGACACTCCCAGTTACCTCCAAGCACTCCCAGTTACACCCCTGGCCTCCCAGTGCACCTCTGACACTCCCAGGTACACCTCTGTTGCTCCCAGGCCTCAGACACTCCCAGGTACACCTCAGACACTCCCAGGTACACCTCAGACACTCCCAGGTACACCTGACACTCCCAGGTACACCCTGGCCTCCCAGGTACACCTCCAATGCTCCCAGGTACACCTCCGTGCTCCCAGGTATGCCTCTGCTGCACTCCCAGGTACACCTCTGCCTCCCAGGTACGCCGCTAACACTGCCAGGTACACCTCCCGACACTCCATGTACACCTCAAACACCTCCAGGTACACCTCAGACACTCCCAGGTACACCTCAGACGCTCCCAGGTACACCTCCTGACACTCCCAGGTACACCCTGACACTCCCAGGTACACCTCTGACTTGCATGGTGACACCTCAGACACTCCAGGTACACCTGACACTTCCAGGTACTCCCCAACCTCCCAGGTACACCTCCGGCACTCCCAGGTACACCTCCAGACACTCCCAGGTACACCTCTGACACTCCCAGGTACCTCTGACACTCCCAGGTACAACTCTGATACTCCAGGTTGCCTCTGATACTCCCAGGTACACCTCTGACCTCCCAGGTACCGCCCCAGCACTCCAGGTACACCCCTGACACTCCCAGGACACCTCTGACACTCCCAGGTACACCTCAGACACTCCCAGGTACACCTCTGGCCTCCCAGGTACACCACCTGACACTTCCAGGTACACCCCTGACACTCCCAGTACACCTCGTGACCTCCCAGGTACACCTCAGACACTCCCAGGTACACCTCTGGCCTCCCAGGTACACCTCTGACCTCCCAGGTACACCCCTGACCTCCCAGGTACACCTCTGAGACTCCCAGGTCACACACACCTCAGACACTCCCAGGTACTCTGAGTGCTCCCAGGTACACCTCAGGCACTCCAGGTACACATCTGCCTCCCTGGTATGCCCCTGACACTTCCAGGTACACCCCTGGCCTCCCAGATACACCTCTGGCCTCCCGTTACACCTCAGACGCTCCCAGGTCACCTCTGGCCTCCCAGGTACACCTCCCGTCCTCCCAGGTACACCTCGATACTCTCA
Source organism: Homarus americanus (assembly GCF_018991925.1). Classification (NCBI taxonomy): domain Eukaryota; kingdom Metazoa; phylum Arthropoda; class Malacostraca; order Decapoda; family Nephropidae; genus Homarus; species Homarus americanus. The sequence goes on from NW_024736103.1 coordinate 47,579, forward strand.
GGTACCTCCCCAGCCTCCCAGGCCTCCTCTGACACTTCCTGGTTCCTCTGGCTTCCCAGGCCACACCTGAGCACTCCCAGGTACACCTCCCTAACACTCCAGTACTCCTCTGACTCTCCCAGGTACTCCTCTGACGCTCCCAGAGACTCTCCTGACACTCCCAGGTACACCCTGACACTCCCAGCTACTCTCTGAGACTCCTACATCCTCAGACACTCCCAGGTACACCTCTGACACCCAGGTGCTCCTCTGACGCTCCCAGGTACCCTCCTAACACTCCCAGGTACACCACCCCTAACACTCCCAGGTACACCACTTATGCACTTCCAGGTACTCCTCTGACCTCCCTGGTACACCTGGCCTCCCGTTACACCACGGCACTCAGGTGCTACTCTGGCACTCCCAGGTAAACCTCTGACCTCCCAGGTGCAACTCTGACCTCCCAGGTACACCTCAGGCCTCCCAGGTACACCTCAAACCTCCCAGGTACCTCCAGAGCACTCCCAGTTGCACCCCTGACATTCCAGGTACACCTGACCTCCCAGGTACACCTCTGGCACTCCCAGGTACACCTCAGACAATCCCGGTGCTCCTCTGACACTCCTAGTTACACCTCCCGACCAATCCCAGTACACCCCAACCTCCCAGGTACCTCCCAACCTCCCAGGTGCCTCTGGCCTCCCAGGTACACCTCAGACACTTCCAGGTACACCTCAGACACTCCGGCTTACCTCAGACACTCCCAGGTACACCTGACACTTCCAGGTACACCATTGGCCTCCCAGGTACCTCTGATGCTCCCAGGTACCTCTGATGCTCCCAGGTATGCCTCTGGCCTCCCAGGTGCACCGCTGACCTCCCAGGTACGCCGCTAACACTGCCAGGTACACCTCCTGACACTCCTGCCCACCTCAAACACCTCCAGGTACACCTCACACACACTCCCAGGTGCACCTCAGGCCTCCCAGGTACACCTCCCAGCCTCCCAGGTACACCTGCCTCCCAGGTACCTCCCTGACACCCACGTGGGTGCACCTCAGACACTCCAGGTACACCTCTGACACTTCAGGTGCTCCCCAACCTCTCAAGGGCACCTACAACCTCCCAGGTACACCTCAGACACTCCCAGGTACCTCTGACCTCCCACACCTCTGACCTCCCAGGTACAACTCTGATGCTCCCAGGTACACCTCTGATGCTCCAGGTGTACTCCTGACCTCCCAGGTACACCATGACCTCCCAGGTACACCGCTGACACTCCCAGGTACCTCTGACCTCCCAGGTACACCCCCAAGCCTCCCAGGTACACCTCCTAACCTCCCAGGTACACTTGAACCTCCAGGTGCACCTCTGACCTCCCAGGTACACCACCCCAGCCTCCCAGGTACCCCTGGCCTCCCAGGTACCTCCCAACACTCCCAGGTGCCTCAAGCCTCCCAGGTACCTCTGACACTCCCAGGTACCTCAAGCCTCCCAGGCACCTCCCAGCCTCCGTACACCTCCAGAAACTCCCAGGTACACCTCTGATACTCCAGGATACACCTTTGACCTCCCAGGTACTCCTCTGACCTCCTGGTTCACCCCTGACACTCCCAGGTACCTCTGACACTCCCAGGTACACCTCCTGACACTCCCAGGTACAACTGATGCTCCCAGGTACACCTCTGATGCTCCCAGGTATGCCTCCTGACCTCCCAGGTGCACCACTGACCTCCCAGGTGCCTGACCTCCCAGGTGCACCTCTGGGACTCACGAGTGCACTCAACACTCATGACACCTCCTGATACCTGCAGGTACACCTCAAACACCCAGGTACACATCTAACACTCCCTGGTATACCCCCCACACTTCCAGGTACACCCTGATACTCCCAGATACCTCCCTAACCTCCCAGGTACACCTCAGACGCTCCCAGGTACACCTCCCAGCCTCCCGTACACCTCCGTGCTCCCAGGTACACCTCCACGTGCTCTCAGGTACCTCCTGGCCTCCCAGGTACTCCTCCAGCACTCCTGGTTCCTCGGCACTCCAAGGTGCCCCATCTGCTCCCAGATACACCTCAGACACTCCAGGTACACCTCCTAACACTCCCGAGTACTCCTTTGACTCTCCAGGTACTCTCTGACGCTCCCAGGTACTCCTCTGACCTCCAGTACCTGGCCTCCCTACTCCTCCTGACCTCCCAGGTACACCTCAGACACTCCCGTACACCTCTGACACCCCCAGGTACTCCTCCTGGCCATCCCAGGTACACCTCTGCCTCCCGTTACACCTGACACTCCAGGTACACCACCCAGCACTCCCAGGTACTCCTCTGACACTCCTGGTACACTACCTCCCAGGTACCACCCCAGCCTCCCAGGTACTACTCCTGGCACTCCCAAGTACACCTCTGACCTCCGAGCCCATCAGAACTCCCAGGTACCTCAGACACTCCCAGGTACACCTCAGACACTCCCAGGTACACCTCAGACACTCCCAGTTGCACCCCCAGCTTTCCCAGGTACACCTTTGACCTCCAGGTCACCTCATGACACTCCCAGGTACACCTCTGACAATCCCAATTCTCCTCCGGCCTCCTAGTTACCTCCGGCCTCCCAGTTACACCCCTGACACTCCCAGGTACACCTCCCAGCCTCCCAGGTACACCTCTGGCCTCCCAGGTACACCTGACACTCCCAGGCCACCTGACACTCCCAGGTACCTCTGGAGACTCCCAGGTACACCTCAGACACTCCCAGGTACACCTCTGACACTCCCAGGTACACCTCTGACACTCCCAGGTACAACTCTGATACTCCCAGGTACCTCTGATGCTCCAGGTATGCCTCCTGGCCTCCCAGGTACACTGGCCTCCCAGGTACACCGCCCCCAGCCTCCCAGGTACACCCTGACCTCCCAGGTACACCCCAACCTCCCCAGGTACCTCTGACACTCAGGTACCTCAGGCCTCCCAGGTACACCTCTGGCCTCCAGGTACACCACCTGACACTTCCAGGTACCCCGGCCTCCCAGGTACCTCTGACACTCCCAGGTACACCTCTGACCTCCCAGGTGACCTCAGACACTTCCAGGTACACCTCAGACACTCCCAGGTACACCTCCAGACACTCCAGGTACACCTGACACTTCCAGGTGCACCATTGACCTCCCAGGTACCTCTGATGCTCCCAGGTGCACCTCTGATGCTCCAGGTATGCCTCCTGACACTCCGGGTACACCGCTGACATCCCAGGTACGCCGCTAACACTCCAAGTGCACCTCTGACACTCCATGCACCTCAGCTGCCTCCCAGGTACACCTCCTCCCAGGTACCACACTCAGACGCTCCCAGGTACACCTCTGACTTCTCCAGGTACCTGACACTCCCAGGTACACCTCTGACACACCTGAGTACACCTCAGACACTCCCAGGTACACCTCCCAGCACTTCCAGGTGCTCCCCAGCACTCCCAGGTACACCCCACGACACTCCCAGGTACCTCAGACACTCCCAGGTACACCTCTGACACTCCCAGGTACACCTCTGACACTCCCAGGTACAAGCTCTGACACTCCCAGGTACCTCCTGATTCAGGTACAACTCTGGCCTCCCAGGTACACCATGACACTCCCAGCTGTGACACTCCCAGGTGCACCTCCAGCCTCCCCAGGTGCACCCAGCACTCCCAGGTGCACCTCCTGACTCCCGAGTGCACCTCAGACTCCCAGGTGCCTCTGGCACTCCCAGGTACACCTCTGACCTTCCAGGTACACCTAGCCTCCCAGGTACACCTCAACCTCCCAGGTACCTCAGACACTCCCAGGTACCTCCCAGCACTCCCAGGTACACCTCCAGCTCCCAGGTACCTCCTGATACTCCCAGAGACACCTTTGTGCTCCCAGGTACTCCTCTGAGCACTCCAGGTTCACCCCAGCCTCCCAGGTACACCTCTGACCTCCCAGGTACCTCTGGCCTCCCAGTGCCTTGATACTCCCAGGTACACCTGATACTCCAGGTATACCTCTGACACTCCCAGGTACACCCTGACACTCCCAGGTACACCCCTGACACTCCCAGGTACACCTCCTGAGACTCACAGGTGCACACCCTCAGACACTCCAGGTACACCTCTGATGCCACTGAGGTACCTCGACACTCCCAGGTACACATCTAACACTCCTGGTATACCCCTGACACTTCCAGGTCCCTGATACTCCCAGATACACCTCTGACACTCCCAGGTACACCTCAGACGCTCCCAGGTACACCTCTGACACTCCCAGGTACACCTCCGATACTCCCAGGTACACCTCCCGATACTCTCAGGTACACCTCTGACCTCCCAGGTACTCCTCCTGACCTCCTGGTGCCTCTGACACTCCCAGGTACACCTCTGACACTCCCAGATACACCTCAGACACTCCCAGGTACACCTCCTAACACTCCCGAGTACTCCTTTGACTCTCCCAGGTACTCCTCCCAGCGCTCCCAGGTACTCTCTGACACTCCCAGGTACACCCCTGTGCTCCCAGCTACTCCTCTGAGCTCCCAGATACCTCCAGGCTCCCCAGTACCTCTGACACCCCGAGTACTCCTCTGACGCTCCCAGGTACACCTGCTCCCAGGTACCACTGACACTCCCAGGTACACCGCTGACACTCCCAGGTACTCTCTGACACTCCCTGGTACACACCTGACACTCCCAGGTACCACCCCTGCACTCCCAGGTACTACTCTGGCACTCCCAGGTACACCTCTGACACTCCCAGGTACAACTCTGACACTCCCAGGTACACCTCAGACACTCCCAGGTACCTCCAGACACTCCCAGGTACCTCAGACACTCCCAGTTGCACCCCTGACTTTCCAGGTACACCTCTGGCCTCCCAGGTACACCTCTGACACTCCCAGGTACACCTCAGACACTCCCAGTTGCACCTCTGACACTCCAGGTACACCTCCGACACTCCCAGGTACACCTTGCTCCCAGGCACACCTCCCAGCCTCCCAGGTACACCTCCTGACACTCCCAGGTACACCTCTGACACTCCCAGGTACACCCCTGACACTCCCAGGTACCTCTGAGACTCCCAGGTACACCTCAGACACTCCCAGGTACCTCAGACACTCCCAGGTACCTCTGACCTCCCAGGTACACCTCTGACACTCCCAGGTACACCTCTGATACTCCAGGTATACCTCTGACGCTCCCAGGTACACCATGACCTCCCAGGTACACCGCCCCGGCTCCCAGGTGCCTGCCTGACACTCCCAGGTACCCTGACACTCCCAGGTGCACCTCTGACACTCCTGGTGACACCTCAGGCACTCCAGGTGCACCTCCCAGCACCTCCCAGGTACACCTCTGACATCCCAGGTACACCCCCTGACACTCCCAGGTACACCTCCTGACACTCCCAGGTACCTCAGACACTCAGGTGCACCTCCTGACACTCCCAGGTACACCTCCGAAACTCCCAGTGCACTTCTGCCTCCCAGTGCACTCTGACTCCAGGTACACCTCTGACCTCCCAGGTACACCTCTGACACTCCCAGGTACACCTCCGATACTCCCAGGTACCTCAATACTCCCAGGTACACCTCTGACACTCCCAGGTACTCCTCTGACACTCCAGGTACACCTGACACTCCCAGGTACACCATGACACTCCAGGTACACCTCTGGCACTCCCAGAGTGCACCTCCCGTGCTCCCAGGTACCTCCCGATACTCCCAGGTACCTCTGACCTCCCAGGTACTCCTCTGACACTTCCTGGTTCACCTCTGACCTCCCAGGTACCTCCCAACCTCCCAGGACACCTCAGACCTCCCAGGTACACCTCTGCCTCCGAGTACTCCCATGACTCTCCCAGGTCTCTCTGACGCTCCCAGGTACTCCTCTGACCTCCCAGGTACACCCCTGACCTCCCAGCTACTCCTCCTGACACTCCCAGATACACCTCAGACGCCCCAGGTACACCTCCTGACACCCCGAGGTGCTCTCTGACACTCCCAGGTACACCTCCTAACACTCCCAGGTACACCTCTGACACTCCCAGGTACACCCCCTGACACTGGTACTCCTCTGACCTCCCTGGTACCACAGCTTGCTCCCAGGTACACCACTGGCCTCCCAGGTACCACTCCTGGCCTCCCAGGTAAACCTCTGACACTCCCAGGTACCAACTGTTGCTCCCAGGTACCTCAGACACTCCCAGGTACCTCAGACACTCCCAGTACCTCAGACACTCCCAGTGCACCCCCAACATTCCCAGGTACACCTTGACACTCCCAGGTACCTCTGACACTCCAGGTACTCAGACAATCCCAGTTACTCTCCGACACTCCCTGGTGCACCTCCACAGTCCCAGTTACACCCCAACCTCCCAGGTACACCTCTGACACTCCCGTCACCTCTGACACTCCCAGGTGCACCTCCAGACCTTCCAGGTACCTCCAGACCTCCCAGGTACACCTCAGACACTCCCAGGTACACCCCTGACACTTCCAGGTACACCATTGACACTCCCAGGTACCTCTGATGCTCCCAGGTACACCTCTGATACTCCCAGGTATACCTCTGACCTCCCAGGTACACGCTGACACTCCCAGGTACGCCTGCTGCACCAGGTACACCTCTGACACTCACATGTGCACCTCAGACACCTCAGGTACCTCAGACACTCCCAGGTACACTCAGACATCCCAGGTGCACCTCTGACCTCCCAGGCACACCTGGCCTCCCAGGTACACCTCTGACACTACCTGGTGACACCTCAGACACTCCCAGGTACACCTCTGACACTTCCAGGTGCTCCCCAACACTCTCAGAACACCTCCGACACTCCCAGGTACACCTCAGACACTCCCAGGTACACCTCTGACCGCTCCCAGGTACACCTCCCCAGCACTCCCAGGTACAACTCTGATACTCCCAGGTACACCTCTGATACTCCCAGGTACACCTGACACTCCCAGGTACACCGCTGACACTCCCAGGTACACCCCTGACACTCCCAGGTGCCACCTCCTGACACTCCCAGGTACCTCAGACACTCCCAGGTACACCTCTGGCCTCCCAGGTACACCACTGACCTCCCAGGTACACCAGCTCCCAGGTACACCTCTGACACTCCCAGGTACACCTCAGACACTCCCAGGTACACCTCTGACACTCCCAGGTACACCGCCCCCAGCACTCCAGGTACACCCCTGACACTCCCAGGTACACCTCCTGAGACTCGCAGGTACACCTCAGACACTCCCAGTACCTCCTGACTACTCCCAGGTACACCTCAGACACTCCCAGGTACATCTAACACTCCCTGGTATACCCTGACACTTCCAGGTACCCCTGATACTCCCAGATACACCTCTGACACTCCCAGGTACCTCAGACGCTCCCAGGTGCACCTCTGACACTCCAGGTACACCTCCCGTGCTCCCAGGCCTCCGATACTCTCAGGTACACCTCTGACCTCCCAGGTACTCCTCTGACACTTCCTGGTTCACCTCTGACACTCCCAGGTACACCTCAGACACTCCCAGGTACCTCTAACCTCCGAGTACTCCTTTGACTCTCCCAGGTACTCCTCTGACGCTCCCAGGTACTCCTCCTGACACTCCCAGGTACACCCCTGACACTCCCAGCTTCTCCTCTGAGACTCCAGGTACACCTCAGACACTCCCAGGTACACCTCTGACACCCCGAGGTACTCCTCTGACGCTCCCAGGTACACCTCTGCTACTCCCAGGTACACCACCTAACACTCCAGGTACACCCCAGACACTCCCAGGTACTCTCTGACACTCCCTGGTACACACCTGACACTCCCAGGTACACCACTGACACTCCCAGGTACTACTCTGGCACTCCCAAGTAAACCTCTGACACTCCCAGGTACAACTCGGACACTCCCAGGTACACCTCAGACACTCCCAGGTACACCTCAGACACTCCCAGGTACACCTCAACACTCCCAGTTGCACCTGACATTCCCAGGTACACCTTCCCAACATAGTACCTCTGACACTCCCAGGTACACCTCAGACAATCCCAGTACTCCTCTGACACTCTAGTTACACCTCCGACAATCCCAGTTACACCCCTGACACTCCCAGGTACACCTCTGACCTCCCAGGTACACCTCTGACACTCCCAGGTGAACCTCAGACACTTCCAGGTACACCTCAGACACTCCCAGGCACACCTCAGACACTCCCAGGTACACCCCAGCACTTCCAGGTACACCATTGACACTCCAGGTACACCTCTGATGCTCCAGGTACACCTCTGATGCTCCCAGGTATGCCTCTGACACTCCCAGGTACACGCTGACACTCAGGTACGCCGCTAACACTGCCAGGTACACCTCTGACACTCCATGTGCCTCAAACACCCACTCCCAGGTACACCTCCCACACCACTCCCAGGTACACCTCAGACCTCCCAGGTACACCTCTCAGCCTCCCAAGTACACCCCTGACACTCCCAGGTACACCTCTGACACACATGGGTACACCTCAGACACTCCCAGGTACACCTCTGACACTTCCAGGTACTCCCCAACACTCTCCAGGAACACCTCCGACACTCCCAGGTACACCTCAGACACTCCCAGGTACACCTCCTGACACTCCCAGGTACACCTCACCAGCCTCCAGGTACAACTCGATACTCCCAGGTACACCTCTGATGCTCCAAGGTAT